>NW_011494820.1:1470328-1488431 GCF_000754665.1 Bison bison bison | reverse complement strand
AGTGGGGGGAGTCAGGGTGGGGATTAGCTTGGTTCGGAAGCCACAGACCTGGTGTCCCACTTGTCGTTGTTCAGAAGCTCTGTCGTATCCAACTGTTTGTGACCCCGTGGACTGCAGCATGCAAGCTTCCCTGTCCTTCACTATCTCCCTGGGTTTACTCAAGCTCATGTCCATTGAGTCGATGATGCCATCTAACCATCTCATCCTGGGTTACCCCCTTCTCCTGCCCGCAGTCTTTCCCAACATCAGGGTCTTTTCAAATGAGTCAGCTCTTCGCATTAGGTGGCCAAAGTATTAGAGTTTCAGCTTCAGCATCAGGGCTCCCAGTTGGCCCCTACCCATACTCTGCAACCTCAGGCAGGGGGTCCTATCTCCCTGAGCCTCAGTTTTCTTGGCTGGAAAATGGGCAGCAGCTTGATAGCAGCTCCCAGCTTCTGTGTTTACTTCCCATTTCACTCTCCCAGCAACCCTTAAGGTGGTTTACGTTTAATGATCCCTGTTTTTGACAGGGAAACTGAGACACAGGAAAATGAAATGGCTGGTCCAGAGTTACACTGTTAGGGATTTCAGAGAGGATTTTTTTTTGGGGGGTGGCATGCTTCAAAGCCTGTGGGGTCTCAGTTTCCTGACCAGGGACTGAACCTTGGCCATGGTAGTGAAAGTGTGGAATTCTAACCATTAGACCAGCATGGAACTCCTCAGAAAGGGGTTTTGAACTCTGGACTTGTGGGGGCCAAGCTGCCCCCACACAAGTCACCCAGACTCCTGTCCCTGCGGCCTGCCACCTGCAGACACTCACAGTGGTGTGACCCCTGACCACCATCCGTCTTTTGTGATGAGAAGTTCCCCAGTGTGTCACGTTGGTCCCTATGGCCACCACTAGCCCACCTTCATCCTTCACTCATTCTCACCCCCTTTTTGGTAATCTTGCTGAAATCACCCAGTTCCCTGTTTCTTTATTTTCCCACCAGTCGAGACCCACCCTCAGAGATACAGCCACACACATACCTGGATGCAGGACACTCAGCCAGCACAGCCCAGTCTCGGTGCTGAGAAACGGAGACCCTGGGAAGAAAGGCTTGCTAGGCAAAGGGCTGATTTCTTTATATTTTTGTCCTCCCTCATTTCCACTTGTCATTATGGGGAAATGCACAGAACACAGAATTTCCCATTTGCAAGTGCACGGTTAGTGGCGGTGACCCACGTTACTGTGCAGCCATCACCACTGTCTAGTTCTAGAATACGTCCAGCGGGCCCAGAGGAAGCCCTGTCCCCATGTGGGGTCCCTCCGTCATTCCCCTCCCCCAGCTCCTGGTCATCCCGATCTACTCTCTGCCTCTGTATCTATCTATTCTGAACATTTCATATAAAGGGACTCAGACTGTGACCCTTTTGTGCTTGGCTTCGTTCACTCAGCATAGTATTTTCAAAGTTCATCTATGTTGGAACGTGTATTAGTACTTCGTTCCTTTTTATGGCTGAATGATATTCCATTGTAGACCTTTTGAGATCTGGGATCTCCCTACAAAGACATGCACACCACCCCCCCCAACAAAGCAAAAATATTTCTGTAACAACAATACCTGGTCCACCCCAGGTGCTCCATAAAAGCTGACTAGATAATAGAATGAGTGGATGGATGATAGTTCTGGCTGGCACTGGCAGAAACAGCTCTGGGTGTGACACACCTGGGCCCTGACTTTGCAAGTCTCTTACCATCTGTGTGCCCTAAGGAGCTTGCTTTCCTCTCTGAGTCTCGCTTCCTCTCTTATACTGTGGTGTAAAACAGTAACTGTAGCCAAAACTGTTTAAAGTGTGAGCCCTGGAGAGCTAGACAGACCAGGATTGGAATCCCAGCTCTGCACTTTGTCTAGGCGTGACCTTGAGAGAGAGAGAGAGAGACTTCATCTCCCTGGGGACTCAGTTTCCCCATCTGTAAGATGGAGCAGGCCCACCATGGGACTTCTGGGGACACTGATTGTGAATGGGAAGAAGTCTGGCACAGTCGTCTCTGGGGTGGGGTGAGTGGTCGTAGGAGTGGGGAGGGGATTTTAGGCAGAGGGAACCCCCTCCCTCGCACAGTTGGAGGCTTCAGGCTGGCGGGGGCGCATGCGCAAAGCAGCCCCGCAGCCCCTTTATAAGCGCTGAGGCGGCGCTGGGGCGAGCAGAGCGCAGGGCGCAGGGGTGGACCCGGCGCGGATTGAGCCCAGCCGAGCGTCCTTTGTGCCGGTCGACCGCCACGGGATGCGTTGGCGCTAGGAGCCAGGTGGGGGTCGGTCGTGGGGAGGGGGTTACGTTGAGGGAGAGGTCCTAGGGGATTCACACAGAGCTCAAGATTTGGGGGAGAGGGGGCTGGGATCAGAGAGAAGCCCCTAGCATGGGGTGGTGGCTTAGAGGGGGAGGGAAGCCTCGAGTTGGGGAGGGAAGGCAAACTAGGAGAGGGCTTGAGAATGTCAGGGGGATTCGGATTTGGGGGTAAGGTTGTCTAGAGAATGCAGACGACCCTTCGATGGGGAGGGGCCGGGCTGGGGGTGGGTCTTAGAGCTGGGGAGGCACTGGAACCAAAGCTAAAGAAGGGGAGCCCCAAGTTTAGAGATAAGAGGGGAACAGCCACCCGCTGAGCGTGGGACTCCGGAACAGGGCACCCCGTGTCTGAGCTGAGACACCCCAAGATTTTAAGTGGGGATTCCCAGTTTCCAGATGAATGCAGGATTCCAGGATGGACTGCAGTGGTGAGGGGCTCCCCAGACCAGCCTGAGCCCGATAGAAGGGGGTCTGTACAAAGACTGAACCCCCATAGGGAAGGGGTGTCCTGCGGTGTCTCTGCCCTTTTGGCTCAGGTCTTGTTACCACATCTTGACTCAGGCAGGAGGCTCTGGGGGCGCTCCATCCCACGGTGGTTCCTGTTGTTTCCTGGGACCTAGAGTTGGGGTGCTGTCCCTTCTCTTGGGGAGCATGCTGTGTGTCCGAGGTGAATACTAAGTGAGAGCCCCTTAAATCCCTAGCTATCAATCAGAGCACCCAGTCGCTAAGGGGGAGCCGCCCCAGTACTTTCGCATCTGGCCGTGTCCTCACCACCAGACACAGACCCTCGCCTCACCCCTTCAGTTCTGTCTGGCCATATGGATGCATGTGGAAGTCCTGGATTGGTTTGGGGGCACAGACACTGGGAAGTAAGGGGCTGGGGCCCTGGCCCCAGCCTGGGCAGGAGCGACCCCCATGCCTGTGTGTGGGGCTTTGTTCCTCTCGGCAGCATTAATGGGAGACAGCCAGGCTGAAGAGAGGGTTGGCGCTGGGCCCCAGCGGGGGTTGTGGGGGAAGGGCAGGGAGGGAAGCCTGGGCAGACTGTGGGACCCCAGAACCCCAGCAGCCTCGCTGGCGTGGGGACATTCCCAAATGGAAGCTGTCCCCCAGGAGCTAGGGACTTGTGTGTGTGTGTGTGTGCGTATATGTGTGTGTGTCTACCCCATGCTGGGAGGAGGTGGATGCTTATGGTGTCCTCTGTGAGTCTAATGTGACCGAGGTTGTGTCTTTGTCAGGAAACTTGTGCCGAGGCCACATCACCCGGTTGCAAAATGATATGTGCCCACCAGTCACCAAAGCCACAATTTATCCAGTCTGGTCTGTGCCAGGGGCTGGCAGCTACATGTGTGAGTGTGTGTGAGGAACTGTGTCTGACAGCATGGCCTCATCGAGGGGTTTCCGTGGGGAGCCTGAGACTGTGGGTGTGTGTCTTTGTGTAGAAGACATGCTGCCTGCCTTGTAAGTGCCCATATTGTCTCTCTTTGTTAATGTCACTGTGAATCTGTGCGTGTGAGTCTCCAAGGCTCTGAGCCTAGAGTGTGTGGCTGTGTGTGTGTCCTGTGTGTACAGCCAGGACCTCTCCATGTGGTTGGCAGTGTGGGCCCTGGGTGGGGGAGTGTGAGGTGTGGTCTGTGTGCAGAATTGGGGAGCTAATGGGGGAGACATTGGCAGGGGGTTCAGGTCTCCAAGGGGCAACCAGGGCTGAATAACTGAGCCCGGCTTCCTTTCTCCTCCAAGGAGTTCCATGCGTTGAACCCACGCACACAAATACACCCTGACTCCAAGGCCAGCAACATGTACACGTGTGTGCTCATAGCCTCTGCTAAGCATTACTGGTGCCCACACACCCAGAGACCACACTTGGCCCCCTGGGCCCACCCGGTACACACTGCCACTGTGGACCCTCGTACATGGTCCCATACACAGAGCGCATCCTTGCCTGGACAGCGCCTCGATGCACAACCAGGCACAACACACAAAAACACGCCTGCGGGCAAACTCACCCTCACTCAATGCCTTCTGAGACAGGAGGTGGGTGTGAAGGAGGGGGAGACACAGGCGCGCGCGCGCGCACACACACACACACACTTTCTTCCCTCTCTTTCTTCCTGGCCACCCCTCCCCCAGAGCCCCACAGGCCCCTACTTGCATATGTATGAGACTCATGCATTATTAATAAGGGGACAAGCCCCAGACAGCTGTGTAAATGCTCACCTCTGGTGGCCCTGGGGAAGAGGTATTTTAAGAGAAAGGGTGTGGGTGTGTGAGGGTGCTGTTGGAGGGGACGGGGTATGTGTGGGAAGGCGTGTGTGTGGCAGGAGGAGGGTGCAGCTGAACCTCTGTCTCTCACCTTGTTGGACCAGTATTGGGTATTTGAGTGTGCACACAAGCCTTTGTGTACAAGTAGCTGTTGTTTATGTGAACATTTCTTAGGCTTCACAAGTCAGCTCATTCCATTCTTCCAGTAACATGCTGAGGTCTGTGCTGGGTGATCCCCATTTTACAAGTGGGAAAACTGAGGCACAGAGTGATGAAGCAACACGTAGGGAGTAGAGACAGGCCTGGAAACCTAGTCATGAGGATATAGTTTGAGCTGTGAATCATACAAAGTGTGTGTGTGTGGAGGGGTGTGTGGTTGTGCACGTGCGTGAGAATTCTCTGTACTTGCCACCTCCTAAGGCTTCCCAGGGGGCACTAGTGGTAAAGAACCTGCCTGCCATTGCAGGAGATGTAAGAGATGCAGGTTCGATCCCTAGGTCAGGAAGATCCCCTGGAGGAGGGCATGGCAACCCACTCCAGTGTTCTTGCCTGGAGAATCCCATGGACAGAGGAGCCTGGTGGGCTACGGTCCACAGGGTTGCAAAAAACCGGACAGAACTAAAGTGACTTAGCACGCACTCATGCAAGGCTCTCCTGGGGCAGGCACAGCCAGAGTCCTGCCCCATCCTTTAATACCTATCCAGGACTTGAGCTCTCAGAGGACCCTGCCCCGCTCAGGGTTCTGAAAGGGGGAAATGAGGACAGCCAGGGATGGAGGTTGAAACTGCTGAGGTTTACACGTTGGTAGTTACGGACACCATACCAGGAGCTGACCTCTGCCCTGCTGTGCAGTCCTAGGCAAACCACTCAGCCTCTCTGGACCCTGAGTTACTGTCCTAAGAAGGCAAGGAGAGTGGGCAGTGCCTCTGTGTTGCCGCCCCAAAGTTCAGCACCACGGACAGGTCCCCGGCCTGCCTTCCTACCGGGCCTCTGGAAGCTGGAACCTGGCAGGGCCCCGCGGTCCCCCGCAGGACCCTATTCCGGACTCCATCTACACTCCCCTACTCAGGGCTATTCTTTTATCAGGAAGAGGGTGCAGGGGCTGGGTTTATAGGTAATGTTTTAACTTCCCGTCTGTCCCCACCTGCTGAGGCACGTTGGTGGGGGAGGGGGACACAGGGAGGGGGCTTTCAGAGGAGTGGGAGGCTTTAGGGGGGAGCCATACCAGGGTTTCTAGTCTCGGGAAGAATGTGAAGTCTGGGAGGACGCTGTGTCCCAGTGCCTGTAACGGGCTTTGCTTACAGGTAGTGCTCAGTATTTGTGCACTTTATTATCATGTGCCACAACCTCTACAGAAGTCTGGACCCACAGCAGGAGTTTATCTGTGGATCTAGGAGGCCTCCTCGCCAGGCAGTGTGAATTCAGACGGAGGATGGGATGGGCAAGGGCGAGGCCCCTTCCTCCAGCTGGGACTTGGCAGCTCTTCAAAAATCCCAGAAACCAGGAATAGAATCTTGGCAACAACCAGATCCTGGAATTGAAGCTGAGAATCGTGTCAGTCAGCAAACTCAGATTACAGGCTGGCTTGGAGGCCAGCCTACTGCCAGAACTGGGGACCCCAGGCAGACTAGGACTGGATGTTGCCCTCTAGGGGCCCCCAATTTGATTTAGGAGGCCAACTGGAAAAATGGGATTTTGATCTTGGCTGTTAAAGTCAATAATAATAACAGCTGAAATTTACCCCTTCATGCCAGGCAGTGCTAAGTATTTTGTATGTATTGACTGAATTGACTGATCTATTCCTTCCAACTACCTGACTTTATCCCCATCTGACCTGCAAAGAAACTGAGGCACAGAGAAGCTAAGCTATGTGCTCAAGGTCACACAGCAAGGAACAGGCAGAGAGACAACCCCGGTTTGATGCACTCATGCTCTGACCATCAGACTTCACTTGCTGGGGTTCTGAAGTAAGTTCGTCCTGGATTTGGATCCCGGATCTGCCCTTGCTTGTTGACTGTGTGACCTTGAGTGATGCATGGCCTCTCTAGCCCACATTTCCAGATCTGTAGAGGGGGAGGAATTGGTCCTTTCATGTCAACTGTCTAGAAGGGATGTACTCACCCCTGTACTCCCTCTCCATCTTGTTTCAGGTCCAGGATGGGGGCCTTGTCTGTCTGGGTCTCAGGCCTCCTGACCCTCCAGATGCTTCTCTTTGTGGCTGGGGAGCAGGGTGAGTTTGCTTGTGAGGTGGGAGAGGTTGGGGTCTGGAGAACTGACAAGATGGGGCAGCCTTTTAACTTGAGAGTCTTCTCCTGCTGGTTCTCTGGCTTGGTCTGGAGAATAAAATGAGAATAGATGAAAAAAAGTCTTTGAACAGTCAAAAGCGAACAAGACACCTGAGAGGTTATTTTTAGTCATTGCCAGCAGAGGCTAGAGGTTCCCGCCTCTCACTGTTTTGCTGAGATGAGCTGAAGAGAGAAAGAGAGGGGAAAAAAAAAAGGGAGAGAGAATCGTATGAAGATTGATTAGTGATGCCTGCCATGGGTGTAGCAATAGAAATAAAACCCTGTATGCCTCTCCCTGGCATCTCCCCAGTGGTGGTCAAAAGGCCAGACTTTAGAAATGCCTCCTGATTTGCTCTGTGGCCTTAAGCAAGTATGATGTCTGTGAGCCTCAATTTCCTCAACTCCCCCAGAAAAGGATGAGAGATGGCTACCTCTGCAGATGGTTATGAAAAGCAAATGAGCTGATTGCTATTTATAAAGTGCCTGGTATGTAGAAGGTACTCCACAAACACCGGTTCCCTTCCGATGGTTGCCTCTCGTTTAACTTTTAGGGAAACCATGGCTCAGAGGAGAACACTAACTTTTCCATGGCCACGTCAGTGACACTGAGAGTCAAATCTCTGGTCTCCAGGATCTGGACTTTGAGTGTAGGCAGAACTATGAAAGGATCCGACCCGGTTACCCCTCTTCTGCTCACAGATTGGGCTGCAGATCTCAGATCTGTGTACTGCCCTGTGATGTTGTATAGGCAGCCTAACCTCTCTGGCCTCAGTCTCCCTGTCTGTAAGGTGAGGAAAGCTGCAGTCTCTGCTGGTCCTTGCCTCTCAATCAGGCCCTCTCTCCACCTTCTCCTCCCCAGGCCCACAGCACACCACCGCAGCTGCAGCCACTGCTGAGAAGGGGCTCCACATGCAGAAAGTGGGGTCTGGGTCAGTCCGGGCTGCCCTGGCAGAGTTGGTGGCCCTGCCCTGTCTCTTTAGCCTGCGGCCACGGCCAGGTGCAGCTCGAGAAGCCCCACGGATCAAATGGACCAAGGTGCGGACTGCATCAGGCCAGCGGCAGGACTTGCCCATCCTAGTAGCCAAGGACAACGTGGTCCGAGTCGCCAAGGGCTGGCAGGGACGTGTGTCACTTCCCGCCTACCCCCGGCACCGAGCCAACGCCACGTTGCTGCTGGGACCACTGAGGGCCAGCGACTCCGGGCTCTACCGCTGCCAGGTGGTGAGGGGCATCGAGGATGAGCAGGACCTGGTGCCCCTGGAGGTGACGGGTCAGTTGGGGGAAGGGGAGGGGCCAAGGCTGGGACGGGGAAGTGCACTCACTGAACGTCATCTTAGAAATCACTCCTTGGGGAATTCCCTGGTGTCCAGTGGTTAGGACTCTGCGCTTTCACTGCCAAGGGCCTGGGTTCGAGGGCTTGGATTCAACCCCTTTTGGGCAAGTTAAGATCCTGCAGGCAAAAAAGAAAGAAAGAAAGAAATACTCCCTGAACAATGATTTGCTCTCAATTCTGATAAAATCATGAAGAAAGTCTCTATGCGTACTCCTCTGTTTTTAACATCTCTGTTTTTTAGCTAAGAGAAAGCAGCCTCTGACTAGTCTCTTACAGGCCACAACATTTCACAGGATTTCATAACCTGCAGTCCATGTCATGGTCATCTACTTTCACATAAGGCAGAGGATATTGGTTTTGTATTTTAAATAGGAATACAAATTTCTTTTTAAAATAAATATGTGTTTTTTAAAAGGGAAGTTCTTTTTAAAAAGTCGATTGAAAAATATATGTTAAGGGGACTTCCCTGATGATCCAGTGGCTAAGACTCCACGTTCCCAAGGCAGGGGGCCTGGAGTTTGATCCTTGGTCAGGGAACTAGATCCCACAAGCCAAAACTAAAGATCCTGCATGCTACAATTAAGAGCTGTGCAGCCAAATAAATAAATAACAAACATTTTAAAAATACAGGTAGAATTCGTTTAAAAAAATATGAAAAGGAATTATATATTAAGGAAGTGACAGTCCTCACATATCTGTTTAACCAATTTGTACATTAAATTCTTTCTGTTGAAATATTCAGTGTAGTTTCTGTTTTCCTAACCAGTCAAGCTGAACAATGCAAACAAATATATATTTTTTTAATTATTAAACCAAAGTCCTAGAAAAGGGCATGGCATACAGAAGATGCTCAATAGATATTTGAGCACTGAATCAATGAAAGGATCATTGTGTGGAGAACATCCTGTGGATGCCAAATGGGAAGTCAATTTCCCTTAACCTGTGTTGAAAAGTGGAAGTGAAAGTGTTAGTCACTCTGTCCTGTAGCCTGCCAGGCTCCTCTGTCCATGGTATTCTCCAGGCAAGAATATTGGAATGGGTTGCCATGCCCTCCTCCAGGGGACTGTCCTGACCCAGGGATCAAACCTGGGTCTCCCACATTTCAGGCAGATTCTTTACTGTCTCAGCCACCTGGGAAGCCCTATGTTGGCCACGAGGGAAGTCCCTGCACCCCCCTGTTCTGGAGCACAGTCTTTCCACGCCCAACAATGTCTCAGTGCATATTTTATGGGGTCAGCCAATGTTCCCCTTTCTAAAGCCTTGTTCTCAAAACTAATAAACCTCAAAGAAAACTGGTAAGTGATGAAAGAAGGGAATTCCACCTCTGGGTTTGTTTGGTTTGTTCATTCTACCAGACCTTTATTGAGCGACTACCACGTGACAGCCTGGTGCTGGAGACACAGCCATGACTGGGACACAGCTTCTGCCTTCTGGGAGCTCTCAGTGTAATAAGATGGAGCAAAATGTTTAATTTCTTTTGTCTCACTCAGCCATTTCTCTCATCCCTAAATCAGAATTTGAGTCACAGTGAGCTTACTGATGCTTCACATCTGATAAACCAGGATGTGAATTACACGTTACCTCCTCCAGGAAGCCGTGAGTGACTCCATTTCTAAACTGGGCAAGAGCCACGTTTGATCACCGGTTGCTCTTTGCTTCCTCTCCCAGTGCGTGTGCTTAGTTCCTGAAAGGAAGAATGTCTCTCACTCTTGTCCATGCCTTCTGTTACCTCCACTCCCTAACCCTGGCATGAAGAATGCTGTCTTTGGAGTCCAGATCTTCCTGAATACAAATTCTGGCTCTCCCTTATACTGGTCATATGGCCCTAGACTTGTCCCTCAACCTCTCTGAGCCTTTGTTTCCTCCTTTGGAAATGGGGATAATCATAGGGTCGTTGTAAGATTTCAATGAGGTAATGAGTATAAAGGGGCTTCCGGGGTGGTGCTAGTGGTAAAGAACACACCTGCCAATGCAGGAGACTTAAGAGATGTGGGTTCAATCGCTGGGTTGGGAAGATCCCCTTGGAAAGGCCTTGGAAAGGGAATGATTGGTCGACCCCATAAAATACACAGTGAGACATTGTTGGCCCATGGCCAACATAGGGCTTCCCAGTAGCTCAGACAGTAAAGAATCTGTCTGCAATGTGGGAGACCTGGGTTCGATCCCTGGGTGGAGAAGATCCCCTGGAGGAGGGCATGGCAACCCATGCCATGGACATTCTTCTTGTCTGAAGAATCCCGTGGACAGAGGAGCCTAGTGAACTACAATCCATGGGATTGCAAAGAGTCAGACACGACTAAAGTGACTTAGCATGTATGTACATGGTGCTTGTAAGTGTTTTTTACATAGCAAATATTTAACAAATTCTAGCCCTTTATGGCCGTTATCAACTTCCTCATCTGTAAAACCAGGGTATATCAGTGTCACTGCCCATCATCACCCTAGCCCTGTGCCTGGTGCTGAGTGAACAGACATGGTACAGGGCAGTGTAGGGCAGCAGGTCATCTATTATTGTTAGTCTAGGTGGTGTGTTCGGTAAGAGGGAGGTCTGTGCTTGAAGATTTCAGCGTAAATCAGCTCCCTATCCTGGGCGTTTCTGCATAGGTGTTGTGTTCCACTACCGAGCAGCCCTGGATCGCTACTCTCTAACTTTTGCTGAGGCTCAGGAGGCCTGTCGTCTCAACTCAGCCACCATTGCAGCCCCGCGGCACCTGCAGGCTGCCTTTGAGGACGGCTTTGACAACTGCGATGCCGGGTGGCTTTCTGACCGCACTGTTCGGTGAGTGGGTACACAGCGTAGGGAGACGGAGAGCTAGCCCCTGGAGAAAGAGGTTCCTTGGGAGCCCCCGGAGCACAAATCTGAGAGAGGCCCCCACTTTGTCTTGTCAGGTATCCTATCACCCAGTCCCGTCCTGGTTGCTATGGTGACCGTAGCAGCCTTCCGGGGGTGAGGAACTATGGGAGGCGAGACCCACGGGAACTCTACGATGTGTATTGCTTTGCCCGTGAGCTGGGGGGTAAGTCTGGGGCTGGTAGAACGCCCCCTTCTCTGAGCCCCTTTATCCTTCCTAACCCCCCATCCTTACCTAAGTCCTTGCCTAGCTCTCCTAAGTTTTATCCCTCTCTAAACCCACAGCCAAGACCTGGACCCGCCGGTTTTTCCTCCACTCCCTGAGCCCCTCTCCTTTGTGCCCCTTCCCTTTCTCTGAATCTCTCCCCCTTCCTGCCCCCTTCTCCCTCTTCCTACTTCCTTCCTCCTCACACCTTCCCCAAGCCCCTTCCTCTCTCTGAAGCCCAACTCGTTCAGGCGCCTCAGTTACCTCATTTGTAAAAAGAAAGTGAAGCCCCCTCTTAGCACTGCATGAGAGGCAATGGCAGTGATGCTCTGGCGACGGGGGCGCGCAGCTGCGGCTGCCTCCATCTCGTTTAGCCAGAACCCAAATCCGGCCAGATCAGGGCTATTTGAGATGGGACCCCCTTCCCGGGCTCCGGGGGAGGGTCCGTGGGACACCTCTGACCTTCTCCCGCGCCTTTCCGCAGGCGAGGTCTTCTACGTAGGCCTGGCCCGCCGCCTGACACTGGCCGGCGCACGTGCCCAGTGCCGACGCCAGGGCGCCGTGCTGGCCTCGGTAGGACAGCTGCACCTGGCCTGGCATGAGGGCCTGGACCAGTGCGACCCGGGCTGGCTGGCCGACGGCAGCGTGCGCTACCCGATCCAGACGCCGCGTCGGCGCTGCGGTGGCCCAGCCCCTGGCGTGCGCACCGTATACCGCTTTGCCAACCGCACTGGCTTCCCGGCACCTGGAGAGCGCTTCGATGCCTACTGCTTCAGAGGTATGTGTGAAGCCTCGCCCCTGGAGGGTGGGTCTCCTGGTGACCACGCCCCAAGGGCGTGCGCTTTGCTAAACGGCCACGCCCCTGGAAGTTTGGGTTTCTAGTGGAGGCGGAGGTCAGGTAGGGCAGAAACAGGTTGAAAACTTACTCTGCGGTGAGCCACGCCCCCAGGGAAGGGTGACACCCCCGAGACAAGCTTTCCATAGGAGCCCCGCCCCTCCTTAGGACAAGCCCGAGGCAAGCCAAGCTCTGCGGGGAAGTCCTGTTGAGTGTGTGGTCTAGGTCTTCCAAGGTGGAGCTAGTGGTAAAGAACCCGCCTGCCAATGCAGGAGACGCAAAAGATGCGGGTTTGATCTTTGGATTGGGAAGATCCCCTGGAGAAGGATATGGAAACCCACTCCAGTATTCTTGCCTGGAGAATCTCATGGACAGAGGAGCGTGGGTCGCAAAGAGTCGGACACGACTGAAGCGACTTAGCACGTATGTCTCCTGAGATCTCTAAGAGATGATCTCAGACCTCTGGATGGAAAGCTTCTTGCCTGGAACCTTGCACAGGAGCACCCGCTGGGAAGGGATTAAGGCCTGGGCTAGCCACGCCCCATAAGCAAGGCCACGGCCCCAGGGACAGGACCAGGGGATGACCCTCGCCCTTGGGTTGGTTCCATACCCTCAGAAGCTGCCAACCTCAAATCCAAAGGAGCTGAGTCTTATGTGAAAGGGCAGGAGTTGGGAGGAATTTCTTCGTAGGGAGGCCATGCCCATTAGGCGCTTTCTCTCCCTGGGGAGGAGCCATGCCCAGGTCTGACCTGCCCCCCTGGGAGTTGGCACTGCCTGAGCTTCACCCACCGGCCAAGGTGTCTCTTGACCCTTTATTGCGACCAGTTGACTCTGACTTTGACAGTGGACCTGTCTGAACAATGGGGACGAAAACTTTGCACCTCCATCTCTCAGTCAGGGGGATCCCAGAAACAACCCAGAGAGTCAGAGGGGCACAGAGAGACAGAAATACGTAGAAGATCTGTGCTACAGCATGCTGGAATGTGGATAGACTTCAGGCAGGACTTCCCAGCTAGGCCCTGGGCCTAGCACAACCTCTTCTGCTTTCTCCCACAGCTCATCACCCCACATCCCAACATGGAGACCCAGAGACCCCCTCATCTGGAGATGAGGGGGAGATTCTGTCGGCAGAAGGGCCCCCCGCTGGAGAATTGGAGCCCAGTCTGCAGGAAGAGGAGGAGGTAGTCACCCCGGACATCCAGGAGCCTCTGGTGTCTAGTGGGGAAGAAGAGTCTCTGATCTTGGCAGAGAAGCAGGAATCTCAAGCGACCCCCAGCCGTGCCCCTGGGGTCCCCACATTGGCCTCAAGTCCTGCCCTGGAGGCTGAGGAGGTGTGGCTGAGCACAGTGGCCCCCAGCCACAGCAGCGTGGAGGCAGGCACTGTGGTGGGCACGCACACAGACACAGCCCCAGCAAGCACCACGCCCAGGAAGAGGGAGCGCTTTAAAGGGCTGAACGGGCGCCACTTCCAGCAACAGGAGCCCCAGCAAGGGCTGAAGGGGGCACTCGAGGCCAGCATCCAGCCCCCCACACCAGAGGCTGCTGAGAATTATGTGGAGCCTCCCATGACCACTGGAACCACAGACGCCTTGGGGAGCGGCCAGAGCCAAAGCCCCTGGGCTGTGCTGACAAATGAGGTGGAAATGCCCAGAGCTGGTGAGTGGGGTCCCTGGGGGAGATGGGACCTGCCTGGGGACCTAAGGGAGGCAGGGGAGGAGGCTCCGAATCACAGCTGGGTCCCCTGGCCTCCCCAAGCCTCTGAAGACCCCTCTTCCTCAGGCCTGGAGCCAAGGAGACCATCAGAAGAAGGAGCTGCTGAGAGATAATTATAATAACTGTTGATATTTTTTCAGGTTCCCTTGGTGGCAGGAGCCCCCAAGAGCCCTGGCTGTGGCCCCCAACCGTGGTCCCACCCATCATCCCAGACCCCAGCAGAGCCCTTGGCCTGGAACTAGGAGAAGCCAAGCGCTTTAGTATGAGACCAGTCACTTCCGACCTGCCCTGGTCCCCCTCAGAGACCACTCCCAACCCTTCCAATGGCCCCAGCCCTACCCCCTGGGAGGCTTCTCCTGTGGCCATTTCTCCAGACCTCCCTGTCATGGCCATGCTTCGCGCCCCCAAACTGTGGCTCCTATCACAGGAGCCTCCTACATCCCTCCCCACTGAGGCCAGTGGAGTCAAGGGGCATAGTGAGGCCATGGCCACTGCCCTGCCCTCCCCTGCCTCAGAAATCGAAGCCAGCCCACAGGATCCCATCCATCTGGAAGTGTACTCCCCGCCCTCCTCCTCGGGCCTGGCAGGACAAGATGGAGAGTCCACATCCCTGTCACTCAGCAGCCACAGAGGAGGAAGTCCTCCGGCCCCTTCACAGGCAGCCACAGACACACAAGCTGGAGCCAGTCCCAACTCCCCTGGAGCAGACTTTGGAAACACTAGAGGGGCCAGCCCTACTGAGCTCAGCAAAGCTGAGCACCCCGGATCCAGCCCACAGGCCTCTGTGGACTGGAATGTGGTGGCAGATATCACTATTTCTGAGCCTGCCACTGAGCCCATGGGAGCCAGAGGCGTCTCGGAGTCTGAGTCTGGGGTCTTCAACACAGCAGAGAGTCCTACTTCCAGCTTGCAGGCCTCCATGGACAAGACGCAGGAAATATGGGCCTCGCTGCACAGGGAAGGGCTGGACCCCCACTCCCCATCTGCACCCTTGGGGGTCCCTGAAGTCCCCTTGATGCCCAAGTTCACCCCACGTTTGGGGCCTTGGGCTGCTACAGATGGAGGAGTCACAGTGGATCCTATGGCTTCCACAGTCACACTGGACACCAGCGATGCTGGTGGGCATTGGGAACCTGGATCCCACATGGTTGAGGGAGCAGAAAGCCCCACCTTGAGCCCTCAAATGGCTGTGGACACAAGTGTGGTGACATCCGTCACGTCCTTGGACCTGGGGGACAAGGTCGGGGTCCTGGCCGTGTTCACAGTGGCCTCCTCAAGCTCCCAGCCCCACCCAGAGCCAGAGAGCCAGCTGGTGACCCAGGGAACCCTGGGAGCCTTGGAGCCTCCACAGGAGGGCAGCCACTCAGGGGACCCCATTCTTCCTCCTTGGACGCCGACAGCAGCCAACAAGGATGAGCCCATTTCAGTTTCCTCGGGGGAGCCTACAGTGCCTTGGGACTCCCCCAGCACCCTGCTGCCTGCCTCTCTGGGCCCAGAGGAATTTGAGCTGGAGGTCCTGATGGGGAGCCCCAGTGTGGAGAGCTTCTGGGAGGAGGCAGCAAGTGGAGAGGAGCCTGCCCTGCCAGGGACTCCTGCAAATGGGAGTGCAGAGGAGGGTGAGTTCGAAGCTCGTGGTCTCATCCAGGCCACCGTGTTGGTGCTCAGGGACCTGGGGCTGGGAGGAAGCATTGTCCTTGGTGCCTGGGAAGGTTTCTAGCAGGGGATGATGTTCAAGATGGGGGCTCATCAGACAGAGCTGAATTCCAGAAAGGGTGTTCCTGGCAGAGGCACCAGCCTGGGTAAAGGGCACGAGGTGAAGTTGTGTATGATGTGTTTTGCACACCGTGAGTGGTGAGGCGATGATGAGCAGTCGGGCAGAGTTTGGTTTGGGGAATGAGTACCATCAGCAGATCATGCTCGTGTCCTCTCTGAGCTGACACAGACCCCTCCCTGGGGGGGCAGGGCGGAAGGAGGAGGCTTGGCAGGGAGGTCTTCCTGGACAAGAGTTGAACTGCAACTGGAATTCAGTGGTGCACATCTTGAGGGACCTCTTGCCATGGGGAAGTGTGCGTGCAGGGAAGGGGCGGGAGTGGTGGGCATCACCCCCATTTCACAGATAGCAAACTGAAGCTCAGGGAGATATGTCACTACCAGCCAGTCAGTGATCAAACCTCAAGTCCACATGTGCCTTAGTTGCTCTGTGCCCAGCAGAGTCCAAAGAGAGCCACCACCCTGTTCTCCTGACGTCAGGTCTGCCCATAACTCAGCCTGCAAATTCCAGCCCTTTAGTTTATAGGTCCTGTCATATTGAGCTATTTTGGCTTTTTTTTTTTTTTTTGGTCAAATGAGCTTTAAAAAAAAAGAAGAAGCTAATTAAAAGGCACTTTTTCTGAGTTGCAAAACACTCTTATTAACACAATTGGTTTTACACTTGCTCCTTTTTTTGAAGGCAAAGTGTCATGGCGATGGAAGCGGCGGATGCAGGGTTTCATCGCCTACCCTGTCATCTCTGGGCTGTGTCTGGGGCCCCATCTTCTTTTCTTAGATGCCCAGGAGGCAGGCAGGCCCTGGGCAGGGGCACTTGCATTGGTAAAGGCTGATGATTATCTGTGATTGCCTTTGTGTTTGGATTACTTTGAGCACTTTACCGGAATCATCTTGGTTAATCTTTTTATTAAAAAAATTTTTTTAAGATTTTTTATCTTTTGGCCACTCTGCACAGCATGGTGGATTTTAGTTAGCTGACCAGGGATTGAACCCATGCCCACCCCCACACCTCCGCCACCATTGGCAGTACAGGGTCTTAACCACTGGACCATCTGGGAAATCCCTAGCTAATCCTTTTAATGTCTTTAGGGAGCAAGTTCTACTATGATTCTCCCTTTATAGGTGGGGAAACTAAGGCACAGGGAAGTCAAGTGACTTGTGCAGAGTCTTGCAATTGGGGAATGTCAAGGATAAAGTCTGAATCCGGGCTGTCTGACAACAATCTTTGTCTCAATTTAAGGGCGTTTTGTTTTACGCCAATGAAATAAGGGTAAGCTCATCCTGGGAGGGGGGCAGAGAAGAGACTGGTTGTGGAGGATGGGTACGGGAAGGGGGCTCAGTGCCAGAGGAGCTAGAGGAGGAATGGTCAGAAGGTTAGGAGGGAGACCACATAGCGTGCTGCTAAGGAAAGAGCACTGAGAGGAGCCCCCAGGGCCGTGGCTGGATCTGGGCTGGCCTTGGTCGGTTTTTTGGCTCCAGACTCTACCCACTGGCAGCCGGGGTGGAGGGAGGCAGCCAGTGCTGGGGGAGACCCAGGCGCCTACTCACCTGCTGCTTGCAGCAGAAATGCTAATGAGGCCGAAAATAAATGCAGCACCAGCAAGCGACTGAGTCACCGCCAGCCCGTGGGCAGGTGTCAGCGGCACGGGGCACCTGCTGCGGCTTACGCGTCCCGGGGCCTGGCTGCCCCACGTGTGTGCACACACGTGCCCGGGTGGCGCCAGGCACAGACATAGCCACAGGCCTCCCTGGCCATCCGCGAGGGGCACAAGCTACCACCCCAGGGACAGCCTTCTGTCATTGCAGGAGGGCCAGCACCTACCTTTATTCAGTTAGCAAGCAACTACTGAGTGCTGGCTGTATTCCAGGCATGAGGGTGAGATCAAGACAGCTCTGGAAGCTGACATTCTAGAGCAATACTCTAGAACTTTCCTAGTGATGGAAATGTTCTCAAGCTACATGGTCTAGTACGATAGCAGGCGGCCACTTGGGTCTTCTTTGTAGCACACAGCATCTTCGTTGTGGCACGCTGGCTTTTCATCCTGACATTCAGGCTTCGCTCCAGTTGTGGCAGAAGGGCTCCAGAGTGTGTGGGCTCAGTAGTTGTGGAATGCAGCCTTAGTTGCCCGGCACTATGTGGTATCTTAATTCCCTGACCAGGGATTGAATCTGCGTCCACTGTACTGGAAGGTGGATTCTTATAACCAGTGGACCACCAGGGAAGTCCCAGAATTACAGTTTAATTTTTATTCCATTTTACTTAAATAGCTAGGTGTGACTGCCATGTGGACCATCACCTCACTTGCGGGAAGCATGGATAAGAAATGATGATCTTAATAAATTATATTGGAGGTTAGAGAGTAAGAAAGACAAAAGAGAAAAATAAAGCAAGAGATGAAGGATGCCAGTGGGCAGCTTTGGTTTTGGAAGGGGGTTAGGATGAAATCTGAGCAAGCCTGAAGGAGGTTGAGGAAGGAGCCATACAGAGATCTGGGGGGATGAGCAGTTCAGGCAGAGGAAACAGCTTGTTCAAATGCCCTGAGGTTGGACT
>NW_011494820.1:1462205-1470228 GCF_000754665.1 Bison bison bison | reverse complement strand
GGCTGGAAGCTGAGTAAGAGAAGGAGGGAGATGAGAATCAGGCAGGGAGATACTGGGGAAGGCTGTACGGGGCCCTGGGGGCTGAGGTAAGGATTTTGACTTTTCCTATGCGGGCAGTCAGGAGCCATGGAGGAATCTAGGCAGGGGAGGGACGTGATCTGACTCAGGTTTACATGGGCTTCCTCTGGCAGCCGTGGGGGGAACACCCTGCGAAGGGTGAAGGTGGAGGCCAAAAGGCCAGGGAGGAGGTGCCTGCTCATTACTGTCTCAGTTTCTTTTGGGGCCCCGAACAAAGACAAAGCAGGAACACATTCTGGGTGATAGGGGCTGGAGAGAGGGCTTTAAACTGGGCCTTCAGAACCCCGAAGGCCAGTTTTGGCTCTTGTACTGTCCTGCTGTGTAGGCCCTGGGCCTCTGGGTCTTCTCTGAGTCTCAGTTCTAGCCTCTTGCAGTGGAAAGGCTGCCACTGCCCTGACCAGAGATGGGCATCATCTGGGGTGCCTGGGGGTTCTTGCTGTGCCCCTCCAAGGCTCCAGGATAGAGCCCACCCACCAAGGCATCTGGGCCCCTGAGATGAGGAGGGGAGACCCTCCTGCCTCCAGAGAAACACCACTGAAGGGATGAGAGAGGGGGAGAGGGCTTCACATTCACTCCCCCTGTCCATGGTAAGCGATGGACAAGAGGCCTCAAGAGGCCCCAGGCTGATATACACAGAGCCAGACATAGCATTATGGTCAGGAATGGGAGAAGGATGAGCTCTTTTTATTGTTGTTTTGTAAATGAGGCAACAGAAATTCACAGAATTTGCCCAGGATTTCCTAGTGAGTGGCAGAGGCAAGAATTGAACCAGACTCTCTGACTGCACACCCTATGCACAGCAACTGCTATAATTCACCTCTTCTCCACATTGTAACCACTGAGGTTACATCAAAAGAGGCTGAGCCACAAGAATGAAGTTGCTGATGGTTCCCACTGGTCCCGGTGCTGTTCATTCCCCGTCTAGAATCTATGTCTACTTTCCCCTTGAAGTACAAGAAGCGCAATGAAAATAGAGTATGTCTAGAAGAGGGGGATAAGTCAAGGAGACCACTTAGACCATGTTCTAGGAGAAGACTTTGTAAGAGAAGCTGAAGGAATCCCATTCTTGAAAAAGGAAAAAAAAAAAAAAAACCTTGGCTTCTTTTAAATTTATTTAATTTTTTTTATCTTTTGGCCCCATCACACAGCATGTGGAATCTTAGTTCCCCAACCAGGGACTGAACCCATGCCCCCTGCACTGGAAACGTGGAGTCTTAACCAGGAATCCCATTCTAGATCAGTCCAAGAAAAGACTTTGCCATAGGCAGCGCAGCCAACAGATGCTTTGTAAAGAGTACTTTTTGGAAACAGATTCCTGGAAAGAGTAGGCTCATTACAGGGTCACGCAAGAGGAAGTTAGCAGTCACTTACTGGGAAGGTATAGAGGGGACTCCACGGAGAGGGACTGAATGAGAGGGCCTTTCGAGGTCTGAGTTCTGGATTCTGTGAGAGGCCGGCCTGATGGTCTGACTCCTTCCGACACTGCCTTTCCCTCCTGCAGGCCCCTTGGATCCCTGTGAGAACAACCCTTGCCTGCACGGAGGCACCTGTAGAGCCAATGGCACCATGTACGGCTGCAGCTGTGACCAGGGCTTCGCTGGAGAGAACTGTGAGATCGGTGAGTATTGTGGAATCAGGATCTAAACACTGATGTCCCAGCAGACATCTCCATGAGGGATCAGGGGATCACAAGTGGCTGGCTTCCAATGCTCCTTTCCCCTCCCTCACTCCTTGGGTCCAGTAAACCAGGCCCCATCGCCAAACATCTGAGCTCTCATCCTGGGGGCTGAGGCTCTGGGGTGCTGCCTCCCATTACTACCAGGCAGGGGTTGGGGAGGGGAAGACAAAGGGATGGTAAGGTTCAGACTCCTACCCCCGAAGGGCCCCTGGGGATCTCCTACCCTCTTCTGGATGGGCAGGGGTGATAGGCACCACCACCAGAACTGTTGCATGCCAGCCCCAAAGCCCCACCCAAGAAATACACCAAATTATGAAATTATAAAAATAATTACAAGTGACATAATTTCTTGAGCTCTTCCATTGACCCTCTACTCACAGCCACCACTGAGGTATTATTATCATCACTGTGCAAAAAAAAAGAAACTGAGTCTCAGAGAGGGCCAGTGACTTGCCTGGCATCTAAGTGCCTCGGGCACTGAGTACACAGGGGTTGGTATAGGTGTCAGTGGATAGCTCCCTATGGCCGCAAACAGCTTTGTGACTGTGCAAACCCTTGTAAATGCTCTGGAACTGTTTCCTAGGTTCCACATTTTGAAGACCCTTCAGCTTCAATATTCTATGGGTCTTTTGCCAGACCCACCTTCACTGTTTTGGAACCAGGGGAGACGTTCTGCACACTCTGGCCTTTAGCTGGTCTCGTGGCATCTGCTCTCACTGATGCAAATTCATGTCAGTTGAGGTTCCACTCCCTTGACTGCCAGAGTCAGTGGGTCATCAGTGCCGACCACTGCTGATGTCCTCGGGTCTGGGGAAGATGGGAGGGTCACGACTGCATCTTCTGCCTGGTTTCCTTGGGGACTGGGAGCCAAGGGGAGAATGACCTCTGACTCAGCCCCACCTTCCCCTCCAGATATTGACGATTGCATCTCCAGCCCCTGTGAGAACGGTGGCACCTGCATCGACGAGGTCAACGCCTTCATCTGCCTTTGCCTCCCCAGCTATGGGGGAAGCCTCTGCGAGAAAGGTGAGTCTCTGCCAAGACCCCAGAAATAGTACAGGAGCAGGGTCAGGTGCTGGGCCACAGGCTTCCCACACATGGAGCTCCAGGTCTCTGCTTCTGGTCCCATTGCCATGATTCAGACAGGAAGCAAATCTTTTCTTCAGATAGTCACATAACATAGAATTAACCTTTCCAGAGTGTATGATTCAGTGGCATTCAGTAAATCACGATGTTGTGCAACCACCACCTCTAGCTAGTTCCAGGACGTTTTCATTATCCCCAAAGAAAATCCTGTTCCCATGAGCAGTCACTCCCCCTTCCTCCTCTCCAGCCCCTGGAAACCAGTAATCTACTTTCTGTCCCTATGGATTTGCCTATGTCATGCGTTTACATACAAAGGCGGTTATTTGCTACGTGTCCCTTTTTTTATCTGACTTCTTCCTCTTAGCATGATGTTTTCAGGGTTCAGCCACACTGCAGCACATGTCATCTCTTCTTTCCTTTTTATGGGTGAATCATATTCCATTGGACGGGTCACGTGCTGTTTATCCACTCACCAATCGATGGACATTTGCGCTGTTTTCCCCTTTGTGGCTAATGTGAATCGTGCTGCTATGAATGTTCACATACAAGTGTGTTTCAACACCTGTTTTCCATTCTTTTCTTCCCCTCCGTTCCTTCTGGTGTACCCAGGAGTAGAATGGCTGGGGTATATGCTAATTCTGTGTTTAACTTTTTGAGGAGCTGCCGGACTGTTTTCCAAAGGGGCTGTGCCATTACATTCGCACCAGCAATGCACAAGGGTTCCAACTGCCCCACATCCTTGTCAACACTTATTATTTTTGTAATTATTTTCTGGTTAACGTTTCCTAATGATCATGATGTTGAGCATCTTTCCATGGGCTTGTTGGCCATATCTTTGGGGGAGAAATGTCTATTTTGTTGGCCATTTGTATATCTTTGGGGGAGAAATGTCTATTGGAGCTTTTTCCCAGGAGGGAAATTTTAGGCCTTCCTGAAACCGTTTCCTGAGTTCCCAGGATGTGGCCAGATCAGAGGAGACATCAGAGTTGGGACGAGAGGGGATGGGTGTAATGATCTTCCAGTTGAATCTCGACTTTTCAAAGAGAAAAGATGTGACTAGGGGAGGAGGGAGGTGCCAGGGTGATGGGGTAGAGCGGGGGTGGGGATGACCCAAGGCAAGGGGTGGTTTAGCCCCACAGTGACCTCGGATTGGGCCCCCTCTCTGGTGGGCTTGCTGCACTCACAGTTGGCAAGGCAGACCTCAGCTGATGCCAGCCCCCTTCATGCTCTCTTTCCACCCCCCAGATACAGAGGGCTGTGACCACGGCTGGCACAAGTTTCAGGGCCACTGCTACCGTTACTTTGCCCACCGGCGGGCATGGGAGGACGCCGAGAGGGACTGCCGCCGCCGAGCCGGCCACCTAACCAGCATCCACTCATCAGAAGAACACAACTTCATTAACAGTAGGGACTCTGGGGTGGGCAGTGGTGGCCTTTACAGTCCCTTTGTCAGGGGATCCCACCAGGGTTCCGAAGACGCCACCTTTCTGAAGCCGTGTTCATTAATGCAAGCCCTGAAAGTGAAAGTGTTAGTCGCTCAGTCGTATCTGACTCTTTGCAACCCCTTGGACTGTAGCCCGCCAGGCTCCTCTGTCCATGGGGATTCTCCAGGCAAGAATACTGGAGTGGGTTGCCATGCCCTCCTCCAGAGAATCCTCCCAACCCAGGTCTTCCACATCGCAGGAAGATTCTTTACCAACTGAGCCACCAAGGAAGTCAATGCAAGCCCTGACCAATAATTAACTCAACTGTTTATTCACTTGTCAGTTCATTTATCCATTTCCTTTATTCATTCATTCACCGACTGTTTACTGAGCACCTGTTATGGTCCAGGCATCATTCCAGGCACAGAGAAACACTTTGTCCTGTCCTGAAGGAGTGAGGTTCTTACAGAGGATATAGGCAAACAGGTAAACATCTAATTAAATGTCTGAGCTTCCCAGCTGGTGCTAGTGGTTAAGAACCCACCTGCCAAAGCAGAAGACTTTCGATCCCTGGGTTGGGAAGATCCCTTGGAGGAGGGCATGGCAACCCACTCCAGTATTCTTGCCCGGAGAATCCCATTGACAGAGGAGTCTGGCGGGCTACAGTACATAAAGTTGCAAAGAGTCAGACATGACTGAAGTGACTTAGCCTCCCCCCACACACACATATCCTATAATTTAACTGGTCTTAAGTGCACTGATGAAAATTAAAACAGGGCCAGGGGTCAGAGGGTGATGGAGAAATATCTGTGATGCGGGGGATGAAATGAGGGAGAATGAGAGACTAAGAGAAAGAGGCATATCCCATAAATTAAATCCAGCACTTGCCGATTTCCTCATTACCCCTTCTGCCCTTTTTCATCCACTTATTTATTCACATCTTCCCCATCCCATCCCCTGTTAATTCTTTCATTTGTTCATTCCCTGGTTCACAGGTTTTTCCCCCTCTGTGTAATCACACACACACACACACACACACACACACACACACACATCCAGCTGCTTTCTCCTTGGACTCCCCCGCCTGCCTCTGCAGCCCTCCCAACGGGTCTCCTAGCTCCTGCTCTCTCATTTCTCCTGAGACCTGACTTGTCTTTGTTGTTTCCTCTCGCCTTTGGTTTAAGTCACAAGGTGTGGCAAGGCCAGGAGCCTAATCGCAGTCCTTTCTGTGCCCCAGCGCCGCTCCCCAGTCTCCCTGCCCCCAGCCAGTAACTTAGGCTGGCGGAGGCGTGGCTCCCCAGCCCTCATGACCCCCACCCCACAGGTTTTGGGCGTGAAAACACATGGATCGGCTTGAACGACAGGATCGTGGAAAGGGATTTCCAGTGGACGGACAACACAGGGCTGGTGAGTGGGGGAGCCTGGGGGCCTGGGTCCCGGCAGTCAGACTGTTGACTCTGACCCTGCCTGAAATGGAGAGATCTGGGTGAAGTGCCGTGGTCAGACCCTCTGGCTTCACTTTGCTACCTTGCGCAAAATTACCACCACAAGTGGCCATCAAAACTCCTCCGTGGGGAACTCCCCTGGCTGTCCAGTAGTTAGGACTCCTCACTTTCACTGCCAAAGGCCTAGATTCAATCCTTGAATGAGGAAGTAAGATCCCTCAAGCCTCTTGGTGCAGCAAACAAACAAATTGGAGAACAAAAAAAAAAAAGGCAGTGACTCTGAAATGCTGGAGCTGGTAAAGGAACTTCAGTGAAATCCCACATCACACCTGACTTCCCAGCCCTGTGAACAGCCTGGTCACCCAGTGGCTGAGGCTGCAAACCTTGGGCTCCGCATGACAGCCCCATCTTGCTCACTCTGCCTGGTCCACCAGACATGACTTCTCAAGTGTTCCCACTTGCCTTCTCCTCCCTGTCTGTGCAGCCTCTCTTAGCATTCTCTTGGACGCCTGCACCAGTTCCCCCCAACTACCACCACTCCTGTCCCTTTATCTGGCAGCTAAAAAATTTGTGGTGAGATTCATGTACCATAAAATGAATCATTTTAAAGTGTGTAATTCAGTGACTTTAGAACTTTCACAATATTGTGCCAAAACCATGTTGATCTAGTTCCGGAATATTTTCAGCACCCCAAAAGGTAACCCCGTACATAGGGGCCTTTCATTTTCTCTCTTATTTATTAATTCTTTTGGCCACACCATAGGGCTCATGGGATCTTAGTTCCCCAACCAGGGATTGAACTCAAGCCCTCGGCAGCAAAAGTGCTGAGTCCTAACTACTAAACCACCAGGGAATTCCCTATAGGGGCCTTTTAAAGATCATATATCAGATCAGGATTATCTGTGCTTCAAGCCCTCTTAAGAGAAAAATAAATCTACCTCTTCCTGCTGAGAAAACATTCTGGCACTTCCTCAAAATTTAAACCTAGAATTATCACATGACCCTGTAATTCTGCTCCTAGGTAGATACCCCCAAAAAAGTGAAAGCAGGAACTCAAACAGATACGGTACAGCCATGTTCACAGCAACACTGATCATAGTAGCCGAGAGGTGGAAACAACCCGGATGGCCATCCATGATGAGCAGATGAAGAGGATGTGATCCATTCGTGTAACGAATACAATTTGGTCATTAAAAATTAGTTAAAAAGTAGTGATAGCATTGTATGAAAGGAGAGAAGGTCAGTACTTCTCTTGACAAGGATGGAAGAGGCCCTTGTCAAGGGCCTCTAAGTTCGTGGCATCTAACCACTGTTTTTTTGTATATTAACCCATGTATGTGGGATCTACAAAAACGGTTTGATCTTATTTGTAAAGCAGAAATAGAGACACAGACGTAGAGAACAAACATGGATCCTAAGGGGGAAGGAGGGGTGGGATGAATTAGTAGACTGACATATATATACTTTTGTTGCTGCTGTTCAGTCGCTAAGTCGTATCTGACTGTTTGCTACCCATGGACTGCAGCATGCCAGGCTCCTCTGCCCTCTGCTATATCCTGGAGTTTGCTCAAATTCATGTCCATTGAGTGGGTGATGCTATTTAACAGTTTCCTCCTTTGCCTCCCTCTTCTCTTTTCACCTTCAATCTTTCCCAGCATCAAGGTCTTTTCCAGTGAGTGGGCTCTTCGCATCAGGTGGCCAAAGCTTCAGCTTCAGCATCAGTCCTTCCAGTGAATATTCAGGGTTGATTTCCTTTAGGATTAGCTGGTTTGATCTCCTTGCAGTCCAAGGGACTCTCAAGAGTCTTCTCCAACACCACAGTTCAAAAGCATCAATTCTTCGGCTCTCAGCCTTCTTTATGGTCCAACTCTCACATCTGTACATGACTGCTGGAAAAACCATAGTTCTCACTATATGGACCTTTGTTGTCAAAGTGACATCTCTGCTTTTTAATACCCTGTTTAGTTTTGTCATAGCTTTCCTTCCAAAGAACAAGCATCTTTTAGTTTCATGGCTGTAGTCACTGGCCACTATGATTTTGCAGCCCAAGAAAATAAAATTTGTCACTGCTTCCACTTTTCCCCCTTCTATTTGCTATGAAATGATGGGACTGGTCAAATCTAGTCAACGCTATGGTTTTTCCAGAGGTCATGTATGGATGTGAGAGTTGGACTATAAAGAAAGCTGAGCACCGAAGAATTGATGCTTTTGAACTGTGGTGTTGGAGAAGACTCTTGAGAGTCCCTTGGACTGCAAGGAGATCCAACCAGTCCATTCTGAAGGAGATCAGTCCTAGGTGTTCATTGGAGGGA
>NW_011494820.1:1450180-1462105 GCF_000754665.1 Bison bison bison | reverse complement strand
AGTCCTAGGTGTTCATTGGAGGGACTGATGTTGAAGCTGAAACTCCAATACTTTGGCCACCTGATGCGGAGAGCTGACTCATTTGAAAAGATCCTGATGCTGGGAAAGATTGAGTGCAGGAGGAGAAGGGGATGACAGAGGATGAGATGGTTGGATGGCGTCACCAACACAATGGATATGGGTTTGGGTGGACTCCGGGAGTTGGTTATGGACAGGGAGGCCTGGCATGCTGCAGTCCATGGGGTCACAAAGAGTCGGACATGACTGAGCGACTGAACTGAACTGAACTGATAGGACTGGATGCCATGATCTTAGATTTTTGAATGTTGAGTTTTAAGCCAGCTTTTTCACTCTCCTCCTTACCCTCATCAAGAGGCTCTTTAGTTCCTCTTCACTTTCTGCCATTAGAGTGGTATCATCTACATATCTGAAGTTGTTGTTATTTCTCCCGGCAATCTTGATTTCAGCTTGTCATTCTTCCAGCCTGGTATTTTGCATGATGTACTCCGCATATCAGTTAAATAAGCAAGGTGACAATATACAGCCCTGTCACACTCCTTTCCTGATTTTGAACAAATTAGTTGTTCCATGCAAGGTTCTAACTGTTGCTTCTTGATCTGCATACAGGTTTCTCAGGAGACGGTAAGGTGGTCTGGTACTCCCATCTCTTTAAGAGTTTTCCACAGTTTGTTGTGATCCACATAGTCGAAGGCTTTAACGTAGTCAATGAAGCAGAAGTAGATGTTTTTCTGGAATTCTCTTGCTTTATCTATGATCCAGTGGATGTTGGCAATTCAATCTCTGGTTCCTCTGCCTTTTCTAAACCCAGCTTGTACATCTGGAGGTTCTTGGTTCACATACTGCTGAAGCCTAGCTTGCAGGATTTTGAGCATAACCTTGCTAGCATGTGAAATAAGCGCAATTGTGTGCGGGTTGAAACATTTTTTGGCATTGCCTTTATTTGGGATTGGAATGAAAACTGGCCTTTTCCAGTTCTGTGCCCACTGCTGAATTTTCCAAATTTTCTGATATATTGAGAACAGTACTTTCACAGCATCGTCTTTTAGGATTTGCAATAGTTCAGCTGAAATTCCATCACCTCTACTAGTTTTCTTCATAGTAATGCTTCCTAAGGCCCACTTGACTTCACACTCCAGGATGCCTGGCTCTAGGTAAGTGACCACACCATCATGGTTATCTGGGTCATTAAGACCTTTCTTGGGTAATTCTTCTGTGTTTTCTTGCCACCTCTTCTTAATCTCTTCTGCTTCTGTTATGTCCTTATCATTTCTACCCTTTATTGTGCCCATCCTTGCATGAAATGTTCCCTATCTCAAATTTTCTTGAAAGGATTTCTAGTCTTTCCCATTCTGTTTATTGTTTTCTTCTATTTCTTTGCACTGATCATTTAAGAAGGCTTTTTTATCTCTCCTTGCTATTCTCTGGAACTCTGCATTCAGTTGGGTATATCTTTCCCCTTCTCCCTGCCTTTCGCTTCTCTTCTTTCCTCAACTATTTGTAAAGCCTCCTATGTCTAAACTAGATAACTGATGAGAACTTCCTGTACTCAGGAACTCTACTGAGTGCTCCGTGGTGACCTAAATGGGAAGGAAATCCAAAAGAGGGGATATGTAGTGGATCCACTTTGTTGTACAGCGGACACTGACACAGCAGTGTAAAGCAACTACACTCCAATTTCTAAAAAAAGACAAAAAAAGAAAAAGCACTGATACATGCCACTGATACATTGTAATGTAGATAAAACTTCAAAACATTATGCTCGGTGAAAAAAGCCAGACATAAAAGGAGTCACATTCCATTTACATGAAATACCTAGAATAGACAAATCCATAGAGACAGAAAGTAGATCAGTGGTTGCCAGGGGGTGGTGGGGAGCGGGGATAGGGAGTGAGGGATTAATGGGTACAGAGTTTCTGTTTGGTGTGATGAAGAAGTTCTGGGAACAGACAGTGGTGATGGTTGTACAACATTGTAAATCCAATTAATGCCAATGAATCGGATGCTTAAAATGGTTAAAATAGAAAAAAAATGGTTAAAATAGTAAATTTTGTATTCTATATTTTTATCACAATTAGAAAAAAATATCCACCTCTTCTCCTCCACCATGGGAACTGGCCCTTACCCACTTCCTGACCACACTCAAACTGGATCGAGCAGCCCCAGCCCTCCTGACTCTGTTCTGCTCCTCAGACAGGACAAGTTCAGTCCTGCCTCTGGGCTTTTGCACAAGCTATTCCCTCTGCTTAGAACTCTATTCCCTGCCTGCATCAGTCTTATCCTTGAGTCTTCAGCTCTCCTATTGCCTCCTCAGGGAAGCCCTCCTGGACTTCCAGTTTGAAGTCACTTTTTGTTCAACTATTTATATAACAATGTGCGACCCATGTGGAAAACTGTCAGGGAGTGAAACAGAAGGCATGAGGACCGGGGAGGAGGGCACCACAGCCTCCCAGCTAGAAGAGGGTTGACTCAGACTGCAGTGGCAGCCACCCTCAGGGAAGTTAGACCAGTGCTCATCGTAGAGGTGGGAACCCTGAGTCCCTAAGAATGTGAGTGGTCTGGCCAGGGGACTCCCAGAGTGCTAGTGCCAGAGTCTGGGTCAGGATGCAGGTCCCCTGAGCACCCCCTGCTCCCCATTCTTACAGCAATTTGAGAACTGGCGGGAAAATCAGCCGGACAACTTCTTTGCGGGCGGGGAGGACTGTGTGGTGATGGTTGCACATGAGAGCGGGCGCTGGAACGACGTTCCCTGCAACTACAACCTCCCCTACGTCTGTAAGAAGGGCACAGGTATGCTCCGGCTGCTTCCCACCCCTCTTCCCCCGCTCTCCCTCCTGCCTCTCACTCATCCATTGTTTCCTCTGAGTTCACAAGCATAGGCGTCACTCCAGCCCTGTTTTCACTCTTCACGAGTGAGAGCACCCGTTTTCCCCCCCCAACCTCTCCAACTCTGTGTATTCTCACACTTTCTCTCCAACTCTGTGTATTCTCACACTTTCTGCTCTTTGTTCATCTAAGTCCTGAAAAAAACAGTATATCATTGTTTTCATAGTTTGCGTATGTTTGAGGATGATAATAACCAGCTCTTTATATGTTGATAAGCTCTTTGCATGTATTTTTCCTGTGACCTACCAGTTAACCTCCTTTGTGTAATTTTCTATAGGTTCATTGGTCTTATTGATTTGTAAGAGCTCTTTACGTATTAAGTGTATGTGTGTATATATATATATATATATATATATATTCTCATGTCCACCTTTCTCTTACACTTTTTTTCATTCTGGCTTCTGTTTCTTTGCCAGTTTTCATGTCCTTTCTTCACTTCATTTGCTCGGATTATTCTTGCCTCCCATTTCCTTCGTTCGCATCATGCATGAGTATTAAAGGGTTAGATGGGTCCAGGTGGTCCCTGGCCCTCAGAGGCTCCTGGTTTGGGTGGAGGAGACAGACATATGCACTTCTAGCCTTTCAAGGTCACAGCTGGGTGAAGGGGGTACCTGTTGAGGGTCCATCTCGACAAGAGTTGGAACCAGTTTGGTGCTAGTCCTGTCCGCTTCTCTAACGGAAGTCCCTTTGTCCCCAGTGCTGTGTGGTCCCCCTCCAGCGGTGGAGAATGCCTTGCCCATTGGTGCCCGCAAGGCCAAGTATAATGTCCACGCCACAGTACGCTACCAGTGTGATGAAGGATTTGCCCAGCACCATGTGGCCATCATCCGGTGCCGGAGCAATGGCAAATGGGACCGGCCCCAGATCGTCTGCACCAAACGTAAGTGGCTTCCCCCAGACATCCCAACCCATGTTTCCAGCTATATATAGTCTCCAGTTAAACATCTCATGACTATACACATTGATCTGACTGGCTGTCTGCCTGATAATACGACCTTGCCGATAATCGAGAACTTACCAGCCTACCTGGTGTTCCCTCCACGTCCCCCTCCTCCAAGGAGGCCTGTTGCATCAGGCTCCCCCACCTCTCACCGGCTTTTGACACGTTTCTGTCCTCCCTTGCTTCCCTGCAGCCAGACGGTCCCATAGGATGCGGCGACACCACCATCACCACCAGCATCACCACCAGCATCGCCACCACAAATCTCGCAAGGAGCGCAGAAAACACAAGAAGCACCCAGCAGAGGACTGGGAAAAGGAAGAAGGGAATTTCTGTTGAAGAACCAGGCATCAGAAAGCACAACCCCCTTCCCACACCTCCCTTGGAGCCTTCACCTGGGGAGACAGAGCCCAGAGAGAAACAAGAGGGTCCGGAAGCCCCTGAACCCCAAACCACATCCCCCCACCATACATTCCCACTTGTAAAAAGTTCCTCTCTCCTCCTTCTTACGTACACAAGGTCCTCTTGGCGGGTGCAGCCATGTGTCTGGAAAGCCAGTTCTAGTGAGGCTGAACTCTGGGAGCACCTCCCAGTGGAGGGAAGCACAATTGGCAGAGATCAGTCTTTGCAGTGGTTTAGTCTTTTGCTGGCAAGGCTCACTGCCAGTTGTGAAAATAAGGCTTTGATAAGGGTGCAAGAATGTGTGTTTGGATTTGCACTAAGGAATCGCGTTGACTGCCAGAATTCCAGATTAGCTACCTGTCAGATGTCCCGGGCGCAGGCTGAAGCCTTTAGTGAAGGTCACTGGCTTTGGGGGTAGAATATTACATGGAAACACACTGCTTGTACTTGACGACTGCTCTTCCTTCAACTTGGACTTCCGCCCAAGCTTGGTCCTTAGTCTTGGTGGATAAACTGAGTGTGGAATTCCTACATGCTGAATTCTAGGAATGTTTTTTTGAACAACATCCCGCCATGCTCCTCAGGGTTAGGGGTCAGAATAGTCGGAGAAATTTGTGGACAGGGAAGGACATTTGTGTTGCTGGCTCTCCCAGGTCTAGTCCAGTGCTGAGGTTTGGTGGTTTTCCATGTGTGGTGAATTTCATGCACACCCAAACACACACACACAGATGAGAGGACAAGCCCAGATTTCCTCCCCCTCCATCTCTCAGGGAGACAAAGAACCTCCTTTGTGGACCAAGGAGGTGCCACGTTTTCTAGCTCAGTGCCCATATCCATCCCTCAAGCAGACCTTGGTAGTGGTCCTGCCCTGGGTCCCATCCCTCCCCTCAGCCCATTCACTACCTAGTGGACTAGAAATGCTTAACCCTTGAAGTAGTAACATCTACCTATGGTAATGTAGAGAGTTGTGCTGTGTTAAAACTGAAATACACACACACACACATTTTTCTTTTAGGCTTTTAATTTTTCAAGTGGTAAAGGAATCACCTTGCCCTCCTCCCCAGAATCTACAACGTGTAAAACGTCTCCCCCAGCCAGATCTCGGGATCAGTGTCCTGGTCTCTGGCAAAGAAAGATCCATGGCTTTTCCTCCATGTCCTTTGTCCACTCTCAGCCTCTCTAGTTTGGGTAACATCTGTGGATTAGTGTTAAAAACCACAGTGGAGCATGGCCCTGTGCAGGAAAGAAAAATAAGCAAATATACGGTCCACGGAAGGGTTCAGTAGAGGAAGAAGTGGATGGACTGAGCCTATATCCCTCCAGGGAAGTCATAATCATAGATGACAGCTATGGACTAGGCACCAGCTAAGGACTTACACACTGCCTCCTTGAATCTCCTCAACAGCCCAGTGACTTAGGAACCATTATTTTCCCCACTTTATACAAGGCAAAACTGAGGCTCAGATAAGCAAAAGGCACTGGCTTGCAAGACAAATAAGGATTTGGCCCTGCCTCTGGCTGCTTCCAAACCCTGCTCTATATTGTGGGGAAAGGAGTTGAAACTTAATTATGTTCAACACACAGGAAGATTTAGGAAAAGATTGAGAAGTCCAAACTAGACCCACACCCTTGACCATGATCTTTAGTCTTCCCTGCTGTAGACATTACCCACTATCTCACCTTACGCTTCTTGTTGAGAAAGCCCAGGAATATAGGTTTGCCTTCTAGCTTTGATAATTCCTCTTGGTTTAAAAAACATAATAACACATCTCAGTCATCCATGTCACAAAAGAATCTCCCTTTGTTTGGAGTGGTGGGGGACTCTAGAGGTGCAACCTTTTTGAGGGGTCTTGGTTTATGCTCCTTGCCCTTGGCCCCTTCAGCCCCTTGCCCTGCCTACACCCCAGCTCCATGGCAGGAGGGGGCTTCGATCTTTTCTAAAGTGGGTGGTTTGTCTTTTGGTCTTTCCCTCTGAGGTGTGCATGTGTCTGCGTGTGCCGCGCGTGTGGCATGCGTGTGAGTGTGTGTGCGCGTGAACAGCTTTGGGTTCCGTCAGTTTTGCTGTCAGCTGCAGTGTTCCGTGGGTCTGTGGTATCTGACACTGTGGACATTAATGTACTTCTTGGACATTTTAATAAAATTTTTTAACAGTTCAACCTGCCTCTTGACACCTTCATTCAGTCATTCAGCAAGGACTTACTGAGCAGCTATTATGAGCCATGTCCTATGTTGGATGTTGGGAAGATAGTGATGAACAGAACAGACGTGATGCCTGGGCGGTGGTCAGGGAAATCTTCCTGGAGGAGGTGAACAGAATCTAAAGGAAGAATAGTGTTAACTAGATGAAGAAGGGAAGAAAGCAAGAGAGTTTTAGGCAGAGGGAAGAGTGGAAGTGAAAAATCTCCTTGCAGAGGGAACATGGTTCATTTGAGAAACAGTAAATTGTCCATAGTGGCTGGAAGAGAGTGACCGAGGTAGACAGTGGGGGGACACGAGGTCAGAGAGGCAGTGGATGAGCCACTCAGGGCAATATGGGCTTCGTGAGGAGTGTGGGCTTTATTCTAAAAGCAATAATGACAAAAAGCAATATAAACAAGATCAAAAGGCAAATGCCAAGCTTGGAAACAATTTTCAAATCAGAGATAATGGAATTTGTTGCCTTAAAGAGCTCCTACAATTAAATCCGTGTCCCCGGCATTGGCAGGTGGGTTCTTACCCACTGAGCCACCAGTCCACAACAGGAAAAAAAAAAAAAAACAATAATCCAATAGCCAAATGGGCAAAGGATATGAACAAAAAGCTCAAAGGAAACAAGATGACTGTTAAACTACAACATATGCTTGATAAAATAATACACAATTTTCAGATTGCCAAGAAATACAAATTAGGACATATAAATAAAGGGAAATAATAAATCTCACAAGAGAAAGGTTTTGCATATTTTAATGATGACAATGTATTTGAACTGAGAATGATTTATGATTTACTCAAGAGCCTGCAGCTAAGGTCAAAGTGGAGGATGGTCAGCTTCATGTAACAAGTGAATTTCAAGTGACAACCACAAAGAGAGATTCTTTTTCACCTAATAAGCTGTCCAAGGTGACAAGTGATGACACATGATGCAGGTGAAGGTGTATGGAGATATGCAAGCGCATCTATTGTGAAACCAGTGGAAGTCGCTCAGCTGAGTCTGACTTTTTGCAACCCCATGGGCTAATACAGTCCACGGAATTCTCCAGAACAGAATACTGGAGTGGGTAGCCTTTCCCTTCTCCAGGGAATCTTCCCCACCCAGGAACTGAACCAGGATCCCCTGCATTGCAGGTGGATTCTTTGCCAACTGAGCTATCAGGGAAGAACCACATCTAGTGATGGGCTAGAAATTGGCCTCACCTCTAGGAATAGTTGGAAATCCTATCAAAACGGCAAATCTTGACCCCTTGATCAAACAACTCCTGATATCATCCTCCAGTTATACACACTGGTGTGATGACAGTGGTACTTATTACTAACAACAAAATATGGGAAATGTGCAAATGGCCACCATTAGGAGACTGGTTACAGAAGTTATGGTGCATCCAAACAGCAGTGCCAATCTTCAGAAGAATGCTGGCAGCAGAGGGAAGGGGGTGTGATTTTTTTTACAAGCTGAAGGAAGCCAGTCCCCAAATATATTATTAAGTAAAAAATAGAGTTACTTTAAAAGTATGTATGGCACACAAATGTTCATAGCGGTGTTATCCACAATAGAGATGGAAAATACCCAAATGTCCATTAACCAATAAAAGAATAAACAAAGTGTGATATGTATATATATGAATATTCAACCATAAATATCATACGGAAAGGAGCCAGACACGAAAGGAACACATGCTGTAGGATTCCACTTATATAAAGTATCAAGAATAGGCAGATCCATAGAGATGGGAAGCAGATTAACAGTTGTCAGAGCAGGGAGAGGGGGCAAGGAGAAATGGAGAGATTGCTTAATGGGCATGGGATTTTCTTTGGGGTGATGAAAATGATAGAGATGATAGTCTCACAACACTGTGGATGTACCAAATGCCACTAAATTGAAGTCTTTAAAATGTTTACAATGGTGAGTTTCATACTGTGTGAAATTTTACAACATAAAAAGTATATATTGGGATTTCTCTGGTGGCCCAGTGGCTAAGACTCTGCACTTCCAATGCAAGGAGTCAAGGCTTTATCCCTGGTCAGGGAACTAGTTCCCACATGCCTCAACTAAAGATCCTGCAAGCCACGATGAAGATCAAAGACCCCGCGTGCTACAACTAAGACTCGGCACAGCCAAACACATAAGTAAACAAGTAGAGTCTACATTGCATGCTTTCATTCGTGTAAAAGTGAGGAGGGAAATGACACATGCGTGTTTCCTTGAATGAATACAAAACCTCTTCCGAAGGACATGTAGGAAATTTTAGATGTCTCTGAGAAGTGCACTGGCTGCTGGAAGACAGGAGAGAGATGCTTTTCTGAATATCTAGCTTCCAGAGGGGCTCTACTCCAGGTAGGCTCTTGAGGCTTCCACGTCAACAGTGCAGACACCCAGCAGAAAGAGGGCTCCTTAGATCCTATTGGTCCATCAAAATCCCAGGGCTTGAATCTCATTGGTCTGCCTGGGTCCATGTCCACCCCTGGACCGATTAGAGTTGCCCAGGAATGTGAGTCACAGTACTCATTGCCCAGTGGAGTCAGCCCCTCTGACTCACAGAATGAGAGAAGGAAAACTTAGTTACCCAGGGCACAACCAAGATGTCAGACCCCAAGGAAGAGAGAGAGGATGTCAGCAAGGAAAAGGAGGGATGAAAGAAATCTCACGCACTCATCTCCAGAAAAATGACCCATTACCTTTCTCTTATTCAAGGAAGCTAAGGCTCAGTTGGAGCCCAAGGCTCTCTAACCAGGAGGCTGGACCCTGACTTCAGATGAGTGGTTGGAATTTCTAGGAGTTCTGTCCCATCGATATCGAAGCACCAGCAGTTAGTCAACCATCCCACTTCTCCAGCCATATCAGACATTTACACTTTTTTTTCCTCTCTTCTCCTTTCTTTGTATCCCAGAAACTTTTCACTACTTCTTAGCCCACACTCCCCTGACCCCCACCTTCACCTCACCCCATGGAAAACCTGCAACTTCTCTGCCTTCCTGATGCAGGAAGTCAACATCCAGTTTCACACACTTTGTTTCCAAGGGACTGAGAGGAACCGCTGGGTTGGTTAGTGACCCAATTAGGACAGGGCTGAGACGGGCCAGACCCATGGGAGGTGGCTCAAGGGAGAGAAGAACATGATGGGGGAAGGGAGAGGAAAGAGAGATTGGGGAGAGGGAATGAATGGTCCTGAGGAATGAGAGACGTTTCCCAACCAAATCATCACCAAGCCCCCCTGCTACCCCAGCTGAAAAACATTTTGTCTACCAATGTGCATTTTTGAAGTAACTACCCACCAACTGCCTCATTTTTTCACTCAAAAAAAAAAAAAAAGAAAAGATTTATTGAGCCTCTGCTGTTAACACTTTGCACTCACTGGGACCTTAAAAGCAGCCCTGGTACAGAGGAGGAAACAAGATCAGGGGTTTCATCACTTGGTCACAGAGGCAGAATTCAAACTCAGGCACACCTGGTCCCCAAACCCACACACAAGTCTCCCGGAGATGGATGTGGCAATAAGAGGGCTCCAGGAAGGACCCCAGTGCTACTCCAGGCAAGATTTCGAAACTGGGGTCTCCAACAGCTGGGGTGGCCTCGTTCATGGACAGTCTCCCTGAGCAAGCTATTAACACTGGGGAGTTTGACTGGGTCCTGACTTGTTAACACAAACTGCCCCTTAGAACCTGGAGTTCAGAGTGGATTTTGAGGTCTACAGACAATTCCACATCTCTCGGATCTCTAAGAAGGGAAATGTGGGGGTAGGGAGGGTAGAAAAGGAAAGAGGACCTCAGGGAGAATGGGGATGTGGTCTCAGAGAGGAAAAGAGGAGCCTCGCGCTTGCATAGCACAAAGGGTTGGGGCACACCAGGGTCTCATTTGCTCATCCGAGTGTTGCAAGGTTATCTCGTGCACAGCTGTTGTCTGAGATGTAGTTAGCGTGCAAACGGAGGGTATCCAGCAGCTCCGGAAGTCCGCCTGGAGCTGGGCCCATCTGGTGAAGGGGCAGCCGTTAAGCCCTATGGAGCAAGTTCGGCCCATGGTAAGAAGTTCCTGAGGACTGGGAAGTCAGTTGTCATGGAGATGACGCTGACAGCCTCTATGGTGACAATGTGGAGGGGCGGGCCCTACCTACAAGAGAAAGCCTAAGGGGACAGGTGTTCTGTTATCTCAGATACCGGAGTTTAGTCTCCATGGCAACAGCTGCTGGGTCCAAGCCGCTTGGGGGCGGAGCTTGGAGAGAAGCAGGGAGCTGGGGCGCCCGCGGAAAGGAGCAGCCTGTTTCCATGGTGAGAGCTGGAGAACCTAACGTTGGGTCACTCTCAGGACAGTTAGAGGAGAGGGTGGTCTCCTTGGCTGTTGGTCAGGGTGAGGACAGTGGGAGTGAAGCTGTAGGTCCCTGGGGTGAAGGCGGGTAAGATGGGAAACGTGTGGTATCCATGGTTACAGCTGGAGGAGGGCGGCACTAACTCCATGGGTGTGACTGGTGAAGGAAGGGCTGTGTGACTCTAGGTGACAGTGGAAGCTGGGCTGGTCGCCTTGGTAACAATGGGAAGTGGGGCAATTTGTCTCCATAGCAAATGACATGGATTTTATGGGTCCCTGGGCCCGGGAGATGGTCTCTTAGGTGACAGCTAGGAAAGGGGCCATCAGGTAAAGGCAGACTTATTCCCTCAGAGAGAATCTGAGGGATGCGCCACAGGCATCCCGTCATGCGAGCCAGCTGGGGCGTGTCAACCTGTATTAACAGTGAAAGACAAGGGTGGTCGCCCCTGAAACTGAAGGGGTGGGATTGTTCTCCACAGTGACCTGGAGACATGACCTGTTATTCTGGAAACTTTGGGGGACTCGTGGGAGAAAGGGAGAGAATGGGAGTAACCAATCTCCAGGTTACCCTAGGGAATAGGACAGGAGCCCACAGTGTTCATGTGACCATGGCCGTGTGGTCAACTGACGAACTCAGAGGTTTCTGGTTTCTCTACGGATGGTGGGTAGGAGGGCTCAGTGTCCAGGTGGCCTTAAGGGACCAGTCTACAGTCTTCGGGCAGATGCATAGGACGTGTGGCCAGTCTCCAGATAATCCCGGGGGTCCAGCCTCCAGGCGACCATGGGGTAAATTCCGGAAGATTACCGGAGACGTGTCCAGTGTTCAGGAGACCTCAGAGTCTGCTGGGCTCCAGGGATTCTCAGAGGGTGTGCCTCATCTCCTGGGGAAAGTTGGGAGAGGAGACCCAATTCACCGTTCAGAAAAGGTAGGGCTTGGTCGATCTCCAGGGGACTCCAAGGGACTTGGCTCCGAGAATTGGCCAGACTCTGGGGACCTCAGAGGGTGTGGCCAGGGGTTAAGGACCGCAGGAGGTCTGGTCAACTTGCAGGGCACCGCAAAGAGCATAGCCAGTCTCCAGTGTGCGGTCAGTCCACGCCACGGGGCCCTCGGCCAGCCGCCAAGCGCCCCCGCGGTCCACGGCCCAGGCCTAGACGCGCAGCGGGGTCCACGCGGCGGGGTCTC
>NW_011494820.1:1447260-1450068 GCF_000754665.1 Bison bison bison | reverse complement strand
ACCCCATCGTGAATCCGCAGCGCGCGCGCGGATTCACGATGGGGTAGCGTGCGCTCCCGTCCGCCAGCCAGCCTGCGGTGCAGCGGTCCAGCAGCTGCAGCTTCCACGCGGCGAAGAGCTGCCCCACCTTGGCTACCGCGGCGCCGCGCGCTGCGCAGGCGCGCGCCGCTCCGGAGAAAGGCACCGGCCGCAGTGGCTTCAGGAAGAACACGCGCCCTGCAGAGGGGTGGGTAGGAGTGATTAGGGCTGCTCTTGGGGCTGCGCCTCCTCGGATTTCAGGACTCCCTCTCGCCTGCCGCCCAGGAAACAGCCTCAGGATTCAGAAACTTCACCCGCTCCCCTGCAGCCCGGGACCACGGCCTCGGCTAGAGAAGTGCTGGTGCCAGGCTTTGTTTGATTGCCGCGCCTTGACTATACTAGGGACCTCCGGGTCCGGACATCCGAGGACAGGTGTGGAGAGGAAAGGCGAAGAGAGAAAACTGGGCCCAGTGGGAAAGAATCTTGAGACAGGCCTGGGGGTGGGGGTGGGGTCTCATGGGTGGGGCGGGGCCCGGGCCAGCGGTGGGCAGGACCTTCCTCCCAGGGGTGGGGCCTACGCACCCGGGAGGTTGGATGTGAAGCAGAAGGCATCGTAACGTTCTTCTGCGTTGTGGCGGTAGCCGTAGTTGCGCACACCTCCTGAGGCTCCGCCGCCAGCCCCGGCGCTCCCGGCTCCGCCCAGGCCGCCGCAGGGCTCCCGGGGCTGGCTCACCGGGTACTGCACCGAGCCGTCGCGCAGCCAGCCCGCGTTGCACCAGTCCAGACCGTCGCGCCAGGCTGCGTGCAGCTGCTCAGCAGACGCCAAGATGCCGTCCTGCTCAGCGCACGCGCGTTGAGCCTCGGCGAAGGTCAGCTTGTAGCGGCCTCCACGAGGGTGGTAAGGGAAGACTACACCTGAGAGGGTACACAAGGGTCAGCTCGGAGCCCCCCCACCCCAACTCGCATCAACCTACCCGACATCAGGGGTGCCACCTTTCAGTCCATCCCTCACTCTGGCGTCAGACCTGACCAGCCTTTCCCCAGCTCATATCCCTCATACTTCCTTTGCCTTAAACTTGGGATTCACTTGACTCTTTGACACACTTAATCGTGTCCACCTCCTTTCCACGCCTGGAGACCTTTGTGTTCTTTCCATCTATCCACTTGTAGAACTCCTATTCGTCGTTCAAAACCCAGCTCCCACATCCCTGCTTCCTTTAGTTCTATGTGCTTCTGACATTCTTACAGCATTGGGACCTGCCTTCTGGTCAAGTTCTGAGCCCACCGAGCTGACTCCCTCACGCTAGGACCCCATGAATATTTGATCCTAGACAAAGAGCTCTTTGGTCTCCAGGATTACCCAGGACAATTCCCATTGGTTTCCCATCTAACTTCTGTTCGTAAACTCCTCCCTCATCAGAATCACAGTCAACTCAGTTCACTAGCTTTCTGTGTGTCTGTGTTTAGGGGGAGGACTTTGTGGGTGCAGATGCATCTCGCAGCAGTTGCAGGAAGGATCAAACAGGAACCAGAGAGAAGAGCTGAAGCCTGAGACTGGAGTTTGAGTCTTGGCTCTGCCACTCAATGGCACGTGTCCTGGTCAAGGCTCTAACCTCTCTGAGCCAGTTGCCCATCTGCTAGTAATAGCGTCTTACTCAGGGGGTTTGGGAAAATTAAATGAGAGACTCCAGAGAGCTCTTCAACCAAGCTCTTGGCATATAGAAAACACCCAATAAAGGAGAGCTGCTTTTGTTATTGTTGTTATTCACTCTTGTTGGGAAGTTCAGCAAGTGAGGGCTAAGAAATCTCTCCTAGAGTCTTCCAAGGTGGAGTGAGGAAAGCAACCAAATGGAAGGGAATTCTTCAAATAGAAACGCCACCTCGCAGCTCCACGGTCAGCCAATCAGAGCAACCCATCTCCCAGGCACAGTGATTGGCTCGTGGATAGGCACATGACACAATCTGGGCCAATGAGGGACAACTCTGGGACTCTAGGTAACACTTAAAGGAAATCGATTGCCAAGCTGGGAGGGTGGAAGCCTGGCACTACTTTTTGTTTCCACCCGGGAAACTTGTCCAAGGAAAGCCCACCCAGGGAAGCAGAGGTGAGGGAAGGACTCCTGAAATGGAGTGCCTGGATCTCCCTGTGCCTGAATTCTACCGCAGGGTTTCCCAACCTCTTCGCTATTGACGTGTTGGATTGGATTATTCTTTGCTTGGGCGAATTGCCTGTGTTTTGTGGGATGTTTCACAGCATCCCTGGCCTCTCCCCGCTATATACCACCATAACCTGCTTCTAGACGTTGCTGATATCCCTGAGGCGCAAAATCACCCCAAATTTAGCAGCTACCCCACTGAGCTGCTAAATCCCTTCAGGCGAACTTGACTTGGTTTCTGTCCTTGCAATATCCTCTCTCCTCCCTTAGAAACGTGACTCGTCCTGCCCACACAGTCTGGTCACCTTCCAGGTCCAGCTTGACCATGCCCGTGTCATCCTCCAGCTCGTTAGTGACCTCGCATTCATAGCGCCCGTAGTCCTGTAGCGTGACGTTTCGGAGAACCAGGGAGGCGTCCCCGGGCCCATCGCCCTGCAGCTCAGCCCGCCCGCGGTAGCTGCCAAACGCTCGATGCTGAGGGCCCAGCGCCACGAAGACATCGGCAAAGGCCAGCGGGTCCACCACCTTGGTCCACTTGAGGCGGACGCCGTCGTGGCCATGGGTGGCTGCCTCGTAGTGGTAGCGGCAGGGGGAGAAGAAGGGGGCCCCCCCCGGGGCGGGCACCCCTCCCCGC
>NW_011494820.1:1445522-1447160 GCF_000754665.1 Bison bison bison | reverse complement strand
GGCAGGGCAAGACGATGGTGCCACCCCGGTGGCTGACCACCTGTCCCGGCGCTGTCTGCACCACCACCGAGCCCGACTCCCCCTCTGCGGACGACCAAAGAGGGTTAAGAAGCCCTAGGGGCGGGGCAGGAGCACCTGGGGAGCGGGGCCCAGGGAAGGGGGTGTAGGAAGAAAAGTTGGGTGAGAGTCAGGAGATCAGAAAGGTAAAGGGACTCCAGGAGGAAATTAGGGAGGGGGCGGGGACTCAGAGCGGGAGGAGCTGGGTGGGGACTGTGGCCATCAGGACCGCCCAGCACCCTCCCTCTTTTCCGCTCCGCGCACTCGGGCGATCCTATTTGCCCACGGCCTCGGCGGGCCAAGATCCGCTTCTACGGCCCTGACTCACCCAGCACGTGCACGACCTTCTTCCGGCCGCGCTGCGCCTCCGCCGCGGCGGTGAGCAGCAGGACTCCCCACGCAGCTGCCCAAAGCGCGCCGGGACCGAGGGCCGCCCGAGCACACACCTGGGGGCACCCAGCGCTCAGTCCAGCCTCCTGACTCTGCCCTTTCAGAAGACTAGCCCCCTGCCCCCTGGCCTTCCTTTCTCGCAGCGAGGACTTCTTACACGCCCAGGTCCCCAACCAGCCAGGGTCCCAAGGAGAAGGCTAGCGGACTCTCCCCTCACCCCCACTCTCTTGGGACCTCACGACCCTTGCCTTTGCGCAAAGCTCACGCCTCTGGACTCACTCTCCCTTAGTTCTGCGTGGCCAACCCGCCTGCCCCCGCGAACCGGAGACCCTGAGCCCCGCCCCCTTCCCTCTCTCTCTCTCCCCGGCCCAGGCCAGAGATTGGGGAGGAGGGAGGAGGGGCAGAGGAGCTGGAGCAGCGGCAGCGGCAAGGTTATCTGTACGCCAGGAGACTGCAGCAAACCCGTGCAGGTGGGGGTGGGGGGCGAGGGGGTGGTAGAAGCGGAGAGAGCAAGAGACACAGAAAGAAGGCGAGAATAGGAAAAGAGACTGAGACACAGAGAAAAGCAGGGAGAGATGGAGACAGAAGGAAAGAGAGGCGAGAGGAGGGAAAGATGGAGAAGCAGAGTTACAAAGGGAGAGAGATAGAAAAGAGAGTGCCAGAGGGAGACACAGAATAGATAAGGAAAGACGGAGAGAGAGAAGGAGAGACAGACTGAGAGAGAAAAGAGAGAGAGCAAGAGGGAAAGAAAGAAGAGGGAGACATGGGTGTAGAGGGAGAGACAGAGTCTGAGAGAGAGGGAGAGAAAAGGGACCGGGGTGGCGGGGGAGGAGGAAAGAGAAAAGTAGGGAGAGCCCTAGAAGAACAAGAAAAGGACAGGCAGAGATGGGAAGAGTGGGAGAGAAAGAGATACAAGAAGCTGAGAGAGAGAGGTGGGAGAGGCGGGAGGGGGAGAAGGGCTAAGGAGGGAAACACTGAAGGATGTAGATACAGAGACACAGAATCTCAGAGAAGGACCTACAGAACCCATGATCTCACTCACCATCCTGCCGGTGCGGCCCTCGCCCAACGGCCCCCAGGCGCTGGGACTGCGTTCCCCTGCACACCCGGGAAAGACTGGACAGATCCCAGCAGACAGCGCAATCCTGGCGTCTGCCTGCAAGGGGAGCAGGGAGGGAAGGAGGCAGGCAG
>NW_011494820.1:1435546-1445422 GCF_000754665.1 Bison bison bison | reverse complement strand
GGAGGAAGGGCGCCCTGAACAGTGGCTATCAGGCCAGGTCCCAGCCTGGGACTGACCTGGGCCAGTAGAGGAAATTTTCTGGGTCTCAGTTCAACTATCTTTTAAATGGAGGTGGGGTGGCACTCATGATGCCTCATGTGGGCAGAAGGGCTGAGTAACCTGGGAGAGGGCTTGCAGGTCTCCGTTTTCCCACCTGTCACGGTGTGTGTGCTAAGTCGCTCCAGTCATATCCGACTCTGTGTGACCCCATGGACTACAGCCCGCCAGGCTCCTCTGTCCATGGGATTCTCCAGGCAAGAATACTGGAGTGGGTTGCCATCAAAGGGTCCAGGGCTCCAGCAGCCAAAGATGCTCCCTCTGGGATGGGGACCCCACAACAGTCACACACCCTGCAGAGGGGACCTGCAGCAACAGCTCAAATCTGACTCCGCCCCTTACTCAATGCCTCAGTTTCCACATCTAAGATAATGGAGTTCTGGGTCTTTGGTGACGATCTAGTGGCTAGACATACTATCAGTTCAGTCACTCGGTCATGTCCAACTCTTTGTGACCCCATGGACAGCAGCACGCCAGGCTTCCCTGTCCATCAGCAACTCCTGGAGCTTACTCAACTCGTGTCCATCGAGTCAGTGATGCCATCCAACCATCTCATCCTCTATTGTCCCCTTCTCCTCCTGCCTTCTATCTTTCCCAGCATCAGGGTCTTTTGCAATGAGCTCTTCGTATCAGGTGGCCAAAGTATTAGAGCTTCAGCTTCCAATGAATATTCAGGACTGATTTCCTTTAGGATTGACTTGTTTGATCTCCTTGCAGTCCAAGGGACTCAAGAGTCTTCTCCAACACCACAGTTCAAAAGCATCAGTTCTTTGGTGCTCAGCTTTCCTTATAGTTCAACTCTCACATCCATACATGACTACTGGAAAAACCATAGCTTTGACTAGATGGACCTTTGTTGGCAAACTAATGTCTCTGCTTTTGAATATGCTGTCTAGATTGGTCATAGCTTTTCTTGCAAGGAGCAAGCGTCTTTTAACTTCACAGCTGCAGTCACCATCTGCAGTGATCTTGGAGCCCAAGAAAATAAAGTCTCTCACTCTTTCCATTGTTTTCCCATTTCTTTGCCATGAAGTGATGGGACCGGATGCCATGATTTTAGTTTTCTGAATGTTGAGTTTTAAGCCAACTTTTCACTCTCCTCTTTCACTTTCATCAAGAGGCTCTTTAGTTCCTCTTTGCTTTCTGCCATAAGGGCGGTGTCATCTGCATATCTGAGGTTATTGATATTTCTCCCAGAAATCTTGAGTCCAGCTTGTGCTTCATCCAGCCCAGCATTTCACATGATGTACTCTGCATATAAGTTAAATAAGCAGAGTGACAATATACAGCCTTGATGTACTTCTTTCCCGATTTGGAAACATTCTGTTGTTCCATGTCCAGTTCTAACTGTTGCTTCTTGACCTGCATACAGATTTCTCAGGAGGCAGGTAAGGTGGTCTGATATTCTCATCTCTTGAAGAATTTTCCACAGTTTGTTTTGATCCACACAGTCAAAGGCTTTGGCATAGTCAATAAAGCAGAAGTAAATGTTTTTCTGGAACTCTCTTGCTTTTTTGATTATCTAACGGATGTTGGCAATTTGCTCTCTGGTTCCTCTGCCTTTTCTAAATCCAGCTTGAATATCTGGAAGTTCACCATTCACATACTGTTGAAGCCTGGCTTGGAGGATTTTGAGCATTATTTTGCTAGCATGTGAGATGAGTGCAATTGTGCAGAAATCTGAACATTCTTTGGCATTGCCTTTCTTTGGGATTGGAATGAAAACTGACCTTTTCCAATCCTGTGGTCACTGCTGAATTTTCCAAATTTGCTGGTATATTGAGTGCAGCGCTTTCACAGCATCATATTCCAGGATTTGAAATAGATCAACTGGAATTCCATCACCTCCACTAGCTTTGTTCGTAGTGATGCTTCCTAAAGCCCATTTGACTTTGCATTCCAGGATATCTGGCTCTAGGTGAGTGATCACACCATCTTGGTTATCTGGGTCATGAAGATCCTTTTTGTATAGTTCTTCTGTGTATTCTTGCCACCTCTTCTTAATATCTTCTGCTTCTGTTAGGTCCATACCATTTCTGTCCTTTATTGTGCCCATCTTTGCATGAAGTGTTCCCTTGGTATCTCTAATTTTCATGAAGAGATCTCTAGTCATACTATAGATGCCTAGTAAGTATTGGTAGGGGTAGGGAGATCAATCCTCTAACCCACAGTGGTCTGGGCAGGAGTTATCCCTGAACCTGCAACTTCACTTAAGTTCAAAAATCAAATCAGGAGACGGGACCTCCCTAGTGGTCCAGTGGCTAAGATTGTATGTTCCCAATGCAGGAGGCCTGGATTTGATCCCTGGTCAGGGAACTAGATCCCACATGCCAGAACAAGAGTTTGCATGCTGTAACTAAAGATCCTGCGTGCTGCAACTAAGAACTCTGGCAGTCAAAGAAATAAAAATAAATGTTAAAAAAAGTTAAAACCAGAGGACAAGGAGCCCTTCCCCCAACTACTTGGCTGCCCCCCAACTTCAGTTTCTCCCAAATATGAGCCAATCAGACAGCAGACACAGGGCTCTGTGGTTGAAGGAGCCAGGACTCTATGCCTAAGCCAGCTGCATTAAGGAGGCATGACCTCGGACCAGGCTCTTCACCTCCTGCAGACTCAGTTTTCCCATCTGGAATATGAGGTAAGATCCAGCATGTAGCGTGTGAGGTTGGCCATTGGCCTGGTATACGGTAGGTGATTAATAAGTGTGTCACGCTGTTAGTTATTATAATTTCTTGGTGGAGCTTAGAGTTTGGACTCTTCTCTCCTGACTGTGACCTCAGACGGGTCTCTGGTCCTCTCGGAGCCTTGTTTTTCCCCATCTGGAAGATGGGGCTGTGCACACCAACCAGAGGCCAAGTTCTCTTGGCTACCACCTTAGCTCCTGTGAGTTAAGCTGGCAGTGATGAGTGGGCCCTCGTGGGTTCTGAGAAGAGGGTCCCTTGCCCCATGAAACACTCAGAGCAACGTTTTATGCATCAAAAGGACTTTTACTAAAATGATCCATTGAGGGAGATAATGGATAGGGAAGGTGCCTATGTGGAGTTTGGGTGAGGTGACAGCTGAGCATGCCTGTGGCCCTCTCTGCTGGAACACCTGGACCTTGGGCACCCCATCCCACCCACTGGCCTGAAATCACCATAACCAGAACTGAAGGCACCCAGAAACATACCTCCTGTCTCTAAAAAAGCCCAACCCACCCTTCCGAGGACAGGGCTGGCTGGGCATGTAAACTGAGTCTTGGGGGGGTCCCATGGCCCCCTCAGTGCTGCTTCTCATGGTGGGCTGGGGGCCCAGGAGGTGGGCGTAGGAAGAAGGCAGGGCGCCACAGGCAGCGGAAGGCCAGCAAGTGGGGGCCCAGCGCATACAGTAGGTTACACACGAAGAAGCTGGCCCAGGCATCCTCAGGCACACGGTAGGTGAAGGGCGTGCGCAGGTGCATGGAGGCCCCCATGTGTGAGAACTGTGCCTGGCGGCCAGAAAGGGAGGATGGATGTCACAGACCAGAGGACAAGTCCCAGCATCGCCAGCATCCCACCATGGGGAACCCCAAAGTTCTTCATCCCTATCTCTCTGGTCCTGCTGACCTACCTGTCTCCCCTCTTCAATCCCTCTGTCTCTAAACATCCCTGTGCCCCACATGTCCTGTCTATTCTTACCCATTTATCCGTGAGCCTCTGCCCAGCTACCTAACCAGAACCATCTTTGTTCTGTCTGCTGGACCCTTCACCCCATCTCTCTGACCTGAGTCTAGCCCCTCCTCTTGGTCTTCCCCACCCCAGGCAGCCTTGACACAAATCCTCTCAATTCTACCTGTAATAGATAAAATAATAATACATCTAATCAAGGTCCTCCTGATCCCACTGCCCTGGCCAGGGTCCAGCCTTTATCACGTCCCATCAGAAACCCAGAAACATGCCCCCAGCTCTGAACCCTCCACTGCTCAAACACCTTCTATGGCTCCCCATTGTTCTCAGCACAAGCTCCCAAGCCCAGATTTCAAAGCCCTTAGCATCTAGCTGTCAATTTATCTTGCTGCTGCCTTTATCCACGTTATGGCTGTCTAAACCACTGACCCCCTCTGTGCATTTCTTTGTGCTGTTCCCATTCCTGAAATGCTTTTCCCTGCCTAAAGAATTCATAGCCATACATCAAAGCCCATGCCCCCTCTTTTAAGAACTCTGCCCCTCTGGAATCCCTCTCAGCCTCTGTACCCACTCTGTTCAGTTCTGACTTCATGGGATGGGGTATATGTGTCTGGCCCATTTTTCTTTCCAACACTAGGAAATCCTGGGAGCCTGTCAAGGGCCTGGCATCACCCGAGGTGAGCACAAAGGCAATTGATGAGCAAGCAGAGACTTTCCTAAGCACCGGCCCAACATACCCCCACCCCACCCCACCTCACCTGGCCAATGGCTCCAGCAAATACCAAGGCCCAGTCAGGCAGCCAGGAGCATCCAGGAAAGATGAGGGCATAGATGGCCAGGCCATAGAAAGGCAGCACATAGAACATATTCACCAGCATCTGAGGGGCACACAACTGATGGAATGAGTAGCTGCTCAGTTAGGTCTCCTGATGCCCCTCAGGTGGTGGCCCCAGGGAGGATCTGGCCAGCCTCAGACTCTATCAAGATTGGGGTTCACTGTATATCCCACCTTTGTGGAAATTACTCCTTTCTTTCCCTTGGGTTTCCCCCCTACACCACTCTCATACACTGAGCCCCCCACATCTTCCTCTATAGGTAGCATGTGACCCTGGTCTGATCAATCAGAACATCCCACCCCCCTGGCCATAATAATCAGCTATGAGCATGTGACTTAAACTTGGCCAATCAGAGCCTACTTAAGACTTACACTCAAGCACTGAGAAATTAAGGGCTCAGTCTCCTCTGAGGTGGCTAAATAGGGAGAATGGAAGCCTGGAGATACCCAAGGCTGTCTCGGCCATACCACAAAGGCACCACCTGAGGGTGGAGCACATGCAAAGAAAGCAGAGCCTGCAGATAGAGTAGCTTTGAGCTCCTGGATCCAGCCATACCGGAAGACCCCATCTGTACTTTTTTGGTAGGACAATAAATTCCATTTGTGGTTCAGCCACTTTGACTTGTGTTGTTTCGGCACCTTCATCAAAGGGGCCCAGTGGATCCCTAACCACAGCAGGACCGTGGCCCTCTCCTCCCACCTGCCCTCTCACCTGCACCTTTGGATAGGTCACGGGGTCTCTCAGGTATGGTTCATACTGATAGATGTAGACAAAGCAGGCATCCATGGGGCAGTCAAGTACCACCTAGGGCCCGCAGACAAACCAACAGCCTCAAACATCCCTCCCATAGGGATATTTCCCCACCCTCCTGGGAGGGGCCCACACCCCCTGCTCTGGCCTGGCCCAGCCTTGGTTTTCTTCTCTGAGAATCCACAGATACTTGAGCTGGGGAGAAGGCTACAGGGAATGGGACTTTGTGATGGAACACTCAGATTAGACTCAGTAAACTTCCCTGGATGATTAGGTGGGAGAGCAGTGGCGTTTTTCTGCACTGGATAAAGAAGTTAAAGAAGGGAGGGATGGGCTGGGGAGGGGACTGGAGGCAAGTAGGCTGGCCAGTGCAGACTCACCAGGCCCCGAAAGAGGGTGAAGAATGCAGCAAAGATGAGGTAGATGATGAGGGCCAGGTCAACTGGGCGCCGCAGAAGGCCCTTTCTTTGGTCCTCCTCCACCTGCCCCATGAGAGATAGCATGAGAAGTCTGGTATCCAACAGGTACTCAGTGAAGGCTCATCCCTTCTTCCCTAATCACCAAGGAGATCTTTCCAAGGAGATAATGTCTTTGGCGAGAAGCAACCCAAATGGGGAACATTCAGGCATTTGGGACAAGGCTGACCTGGGGGCAAGGGACTCACCATGTTGGGAGTGCAGCAGGTTGGCACCTGGGTCTGGTTGAAGACCCTCAAGCCAGCCCAGCATGGGACCAGCAAGAAAGGAATGGTGAGGAAAAATGTAGGCCTGATCTCTGAGCTGTATTTGCCTGCCATGGTAGGAGAGACAGGGTGTCACGAAGCGGGGATCTCCCAGGCCTGGCTGGACCCTTTGGCAGGGCCATGTCAAAGCCCCTGGCTGGAAGCTGTTGAGTCACAAATGCCATCCTAGCTCAGCCCTAACACCTCTGACTCCCCAATGCTTCTAGGATGGTGACCATGCTCCTCAGCCTGGCCTTCCCCAATTTACCTTCGGGACATGGCTCCTACACTTCAGCTGTTTTTCGTTCCCCCTGGAAACACCCTGGATAGTCCTCTTTCACAGCCATCCCCACATCCCTGGCTGCCTTCTCTGCTCTGTCTCCCAAGACCTACCTACCTACAAAGCTGTCAGTCTGCCCTCTGGATCCACTTTAAGACTCCCTTCTCATGTCAAGAGCATTCTGGGCTAAGTCCCTGGGATCAGGGACCACTAGCTGGGGAAGAAGTGGAATGTGCTTCCATTCCTCCAAGAGGAAAATGGGAGAGATGTGGGGAAAGTCTGCAGACTTAGACTGTGAATGGAGAGGCATGCAGTTGGTGGGGGTGGGGGGCTGCCCTCCGCAGACACCAGAAAAGGTATGGAGGACCCCATGGGGCCCGACTTCCAGATGGCGGGCAGTGACCCAGCCCAGGGAGACAGGATTCTGCAGAGCCAAGTCCTTACCAAGGATGTTTCCTGGGAGGAACACTAGGATGCTCATGATAAAGGATCCCAGCCAGTAGAGTCCAAAGTTCCGGTAACTCTTCCTGGGTGGGAGATGGAGGAGTAACCGGTAGATACCTGTCCCCCAGTCTCAGAGGGTCAGGGTCCAGAGAGCAGTCTGGGCTCCCCAGGTCTGGACCCCTTCAGTTTCACCCAAGACAGAAGGGACAACAGGGAGTTGAATGAGGGAATGAACAGTTAGACCCTATGTCCAAGGATGCAGTGGCTGCCCAGGTACGGGGTGACACAACAGAAGAGACTCGACCACCAGGGACACCTGTGACATTCCCTGACTCCTTCTCCTAGCCACCCCTGTCTAAGCCCTAGGGGGACTTCCTGATTTCCCCTACGCACACTTCTGGCTTCACCCTGGCCTGGGACCTCCCACCTAAGAACTCCGCCTCCTTCCCAGGGTCCGGGTACCACCCTGCCCGCCTTGCGCACCTTTTACGGATGGCACCAGTCATGGCCAGGTAGAGGAGGTAGTGAACAATGCCATCCCAGTAGCAGATGAAAACTCCATGTGCCGTGCGCAGGTATGGCTCACCCTGCGGGGGCAGGTGTGGAGCTCAGACAGGCAGTAGGACTGCGGGCATCCCAGACCGCTCCCGACATACCTCCTTGGTGTAGAACGCCATGAAACCCGCCATGTAGCCGTCTTCCTGGAGAGCAATAAGGAGGTCCACCACGGATGTGAAGGCGAAGACCGCGAAGACTACGGGAGAGCAGGCGGGGCATTGGCAGTGTGGGGGCGGGGTAGAGATTAGGTGTGGGCGGGGCCTGAGAGCTCTTGCGGGGGACTGTTTCCCAAAGCCTCTGTGCAAAGCTGCTCCCAGACCCAACCCCACAAATCACATGACCCACGACCCTTCCTCATAGGCAGGCACAGTCCTTGACTTAAAGGTGTCCACATGTTGATGAGAAAGGCACTGTTCTGGCACTCAGGAGCCCCAAGTCAGAAGGCGGAGGCCCCCTGAGATTCCCCAATCAACAGGGGGTCTCCAGTCTCTCTGAGGTTCTCCAGTCTGATGAAGGCCCTTCAAGGACTGCCAGTCTGATGCAGGAAGCCCTTGCCCAAACAGTTCTCTTCCCCAGGACCCTCCCACCAACTCACCAGCATACAGTGGGTCATAATAGATGTCACTTCGGGACAAGCTGTATATTGCCAAGGAGAGCAGACCCAGGATCAGGGTGCTCATCAACACCACCCCCAGGGGGCTGTGGAGAGGAAAACCAAGTCAGGGAGGCCAGGCCCAGTTTGAGACCCTATTGCACCCTGGGGCAGAGCAGACACCAGGAAGCTCCAGGTGACCAGGCTGAAGCTCCTGTCCATCAAGGAAAGCTATTCCCTGAAACTCCCATTTCCCAGCACCAGGCTCTTGCTCTAGCTGTTTCTGACCCACTGCCTCAGTTCAGTTCAGTTGCTCACTCATGTCTGACTGTTTGCGACCCCATGGACTGCAGCACACCAGGCTTCCCTGTCCGTCACCAACTCCCAGAGCTTGCTCAAACTCATGTCCATTGAGTCGGTGATGCCATCCAACCATCTCATCCTCATGCCCCACCCCCTAATTCCTTCCAAAAGTCTTTCCACTTGGCAAAGTCCTATTCATCCTTCATGGCCCATCTACATTGCTCCTCTTCCAGGTACAGAGGGAATCTCTGTCAGCCCCTTCTGACTATGTGATTTATCCGGTCACCTGCTGATGTGTGTCAGCTTGCTTATTCATTCAACAATTCCAAGACCCTCTGTGGTCAGTTTCAGTGCTCACAACCACCAAAGGATCTCTAGAGCTTAGCTCTGTACACCTCATTGTCTGAAGCTCCTGACTCCTCCCAGATAAAGTCCAAATGTTTCCATCAACCCCACCCCACCCTGCCCTGATTTGTTCCTATCAACCTGATAAGGCACGTCAACCACCTGCAGAGATAATAGAAGCCAGGTCTCTGGGCAGCCCCCGACACTTGGCAAATCAAGGCCCAGATACTGTGGGAGACATATCCAAGGTCACATATTCTCCCCTTACACTCTCTCCAGATCCCTACCTTCCCCCGACCCCTTAGGATCCCCATTCTTGCCCCATCCAACCAACAATGACAATTATAGTAATTAGCTGAGACCACAACAGCGTCTTGGCACATAGTTCATAATCCTTGACTGTAACTATGGAATGAGTCTAGGATTATGCTCATTACACAACGAAGAAACCGAGGCTCCCGGGGGCAACCTGGCTCACTTGGGTTCCAGGAGGGTGGAACCAGGAATTTGCACCCAAGGAGCCAACTCCGTAGTCAAGATTCCCTCTACCCTGTTGTTTCGGCCTGTGTTGGTTTTGGGGGTATGAGGGATTGGTGGATGGCTGGTATTCAGTGGCTGGATCCACAGGGTTGAGGCCTGGGGTTAGGTGGTAGGGACAGGGGAGGTCCCTACCTCCCTTGGCATGTAGGGAAAACTGAGGCTGTGTACAGGGTGGGCCAGCCAGCCCCTGAAGAGAAGAAAGTGTCAGACAGGCGAAGGAGGAACTGTCTGGTAGGGGTAGCGCAGCAGAACTTGTGTGTGGCAAGAGCCGGGTCACTGGGGCCTTATCTGGGACAATACTTTGACCCTTGGCGACTTTGGAGTCTGTGCTGGGCACATCCCTGGGAAAACTCCAGAAACCTTCCAAAACCCTGCCTTGTTAGGGGCTCTGTTTCTCAAAGTCCCTCCCCCAGGCCCCAAACGCCCTAGGAGCGCCCCCAGCTACACCACACTGCTCCAGCCGGCTGGAAGGGTATTTCCGGTTGGAAGCGAGAGGTTCTCCTGACCCAGCCCCCTTCTCCCCCCCGCCAGCGGCGCGGGGCCGCTCGGCTCAGGGGAGCCCGCGCATCCGCATCCCGCCCGCTTCGCACCCTCACACCCCAACCCGGCCCCGCCGCCCCAGAAGCCGCCTCCCCAGCCCCTTCCCGCACGCACTACGAGAGCAGCGAGACGTAGTTGAGCGCGAAGGACAACGGTAGGGCGCCCAGCGACAGAACTGCGATCTTGCCCGCCAGCGGCGGGGTGTCCCTAGCCGCGGGGCCCGGGCC
>NW_011494820.1:1424596-1435444 GCF_000754665.1 Bison bison bison | reverse complement strand
GCGCAAAGGTCGTCCCCCCCACCCCACTCCCCCACCATTGTGATTGCCCCGCGAGCTCCCGGGGAGCCTCCGAGGCCCCTCCCTCTCCCAGTGGCCCCTCCCCTCCATTGATAGCCTCGCCGGACTCGGGGCGGTCCCCAAGGGCAATGCCTGCCGCCCAGCCGGTTTCGCTTTCTACTAATGCTGATTAGAACACAATTCCTCAAGGATGCTTCCATTTCTGCGTCCTGGAGGTCCTCGGCCATCAACTTCCACTAGGATCCAGTGGTTACGGATTCTGCGTTTCTGCGCACTGACAAGAGAACCTTACCCGCCTGGGTGCAGAGTTCTCTTCAGTGCCCTGGGATTTCAGTTTTCATGCGATGGCCTCAAACAAATTTAAACACGTGTCCAGGTGTGACATTTTGACTAGGCCCCTGGGGTAGGGGGCGGGGGAGGGCACCTCAAGGCAAACTGCCAGGGCCCAGGGTTGGCGACACCTTGAAGGGCTCTGTGATTCTCTACTGTTTCTTCCTCTATACTGAACACCTGCTAATGTGGCCAGGTCCGAAGGGACGGCTAAGGATGGTGAGGAGTTTGATGATGATGTTTGTTCCTGGCAGGAAGAATACCTCAAGCTTTAGGCTGAGCAGCAGAAGGGAGACACTAGGGCTGGGGCGGTGGTGGAGGTTCATAGAGCAACGTAGGGTGGACTTGGGAGAGTTCTGGACAGCCGGGAGGAGGCTGGGCTCCATAGTGGGGCAAATGCAAGCAACCCTTCCCTCGTCGCTGGACCAGGGAGGGGTTGCAGGATGGAGGGAAAATTAGGAAGCAGCTGTCAGTCAACCCCTCTAACTAGCCTCGGATTCTTGCCCATGTGGTGCTTGTGGCTGCAGGAAGTAGGGTAAGCAGTGCCCACTTGATTCTTGTCCCAAGGAAACCTAGTCTTTTTTTTTTTGGTGGTGGGGGGGAGGGGAGCTGCACCATTAGGGCTTTGGGACTTTAGTTACCTGACTAGCGATTGAACTTGGGGCCCAGCTGTGAAAGTGCATATCTTAACCACTGGACCACCAGGGAATTCCCTGGGGTAAAATTCTAACCCACACATCCCCCACTCCCTGCTCCTGGCCCAGCCAGGGCCCCATCTCCATGGGCCAGCTGGGTCCCCTCTCTGAGCCTGGGTGACAAGATGATCTTTGGCAACTGACTCAAAACCTTCCTTCCTCAGGGGCTGTCAGTCTTTCCCTTGATGCGAAGTTCAGGTTCCTCTGGGCTGACCTGAATCTCCAGCCTCCTTTCTTGACCTTTCTCAACTCCAGTGGTTTCCCTACATGCCCCCTCTCCTGTCTGCAAGATGGACCCTCTCCTATTTCCCCACCTCTTAAAGCAGACTGCAGTGTCCTGTCCTCCAGGCAGCTCACCCGGTCACTCCAGCCCCACTTTTACCCCTGGAGGGCCGGGGATCTGGTGCAGCTCTGTCCAGGGGTCTGGTCTTACACCCCGTATCTGGGAGATGTCTACACATCCACCCGGCATTTGGAGGCCTCCTCTTCCAACTCTCCCTCTGGCTGGGGCTGAAGTCCATGGTCTGAGTCTGATGATCCTTTTGGTCACTGAACATTAAATGGAGGGGTGACCCTGACCTGGAGATCAAGGTGTCAGGGACCAAGCCCCAAGGTTCCCATGGCTGGAATCTGGCACCCAGAACTACACCCTTCTGCTCAGGACTCTGGTTGCCAGGGCAGGCTGCATGTCACCCCCTTGCCTTGCCCTGGGAACAGCATCCATGGAGGAGAGGCAAGGTAGTGAGTGCCACTCCAACCAGGGAGCTGCTGCTGGGACTCCCAGACTCCCTCACTGAGACATTCCCCGGACCGCCTCCACCACAGGTCCCGGCTCCTCTTCACAGCATTCATCAGTCTCAGATGGCGTTAGGGGTTCATGGCCACAGCCCCAGCAGAGTGTGGGTGCCCGGCGCAGATCCTGTCCATCTGGGTCACAGTCAGTGCACAGTGTTTGCTGAACGGCTGTGTGAACTGCAGGCCGGCCCAGGAGCCTGATGCCAGCTCGAGTCCTCAGACCCCTTGAACCCACAGTGGCTGAGCAGGACCCACTGTATGGGGCAGGGGGGTGAGCTGTAGGGGCCCCCAGTGGCCCAGGCAGGCCCTGATATTCCAAGAATGGCTCACAGATTTTGGAGACCTTGCCCAAGTTGCTCACTCAAGATCCCCAGGTGATTTCTGCACAAACATGAGGCACCGGCTCTGGAGATGGGGTGAGCTCTCAGCACACACTGTGGTCTGGGCTGCCCACTAGCCTCTCCTCTTCCAGGAGGCGTGTGATGTCCCAGTCCAGTCTGTCTGTCCGGGAAGCTGTCTCCCAGAGGCATGAGCCCTAGGGACTCGTATGTCCACCCTACTCTGAGGATGCAGGGCAGCCGGGATGGCTTGGGCTACAGCATCACCCGCCAGGTCTGCTGCATGCGGCGTGGGTGGGAGGCCCTGTCAGTGCTACCTGTCGAGAGGTGAGGGGCGTGCCCTGGGTCCACCTGCCTTGCGGGTCTGAGGGAGAACTGGGCTTGCCTGGGGAGCCCTCCTGTACCTCCCCCTGTGGTGCAGTGCCAGGCTAGGTCCCTTATGCCCTCAGCCTAGGGGCAGCCAGATCTCCTTCAGCTGCTGGCCGCCCCTCCAAAGTTCCTCTCCTCAACTCCAACCCAGGCTGATGGGGTCCCCACGAGCACACAAAGTGTGATTTTCCAGGATTCTGTGGGCACTGGGCAGCCTTCACAGGTGCATCCTGTCCGCCCCCGTCCACCGTGGCCCTGCTGCTAAGGAACAGGAGGGGTTTCTGGTGATGGCAAGACCAGGCTGCCACAGCAGGCAGGCTCTGGGGTTTTAATACACAGCACAACACTCGCAACAACAGGAAGGGCGGGCAGAAATGCAGGCTGGAACATTCCACAGTCCAGGGATGGTCAGTCTTTTGGAAAGTACACTTGTGCATTTCTCCAGAATACTCAGTAGTAAGGCCGTCTGGGGTTGTTCTGTGGGAAGCAAGAAAGATAAAACGGGAGGGGATTATGCTAACAGAAGACAGCGGTTCCTCCCATCCAGAACTTAGCGGGAGCAGCGAGCTCACATTCTCCAGGAGGGAGGGCAGCTTTGGGGAGGAGACAGACTTGAACACAGGTGGAGAAGTGGAGGTGGGTCTGCTGATGAGCCAGCCTGGCTGGACTGCGGAAGGAGGGACACTCCTGTTACCAGCACCACCACCCCTCCAAGGGAGGAACTGTGGTGACCCAGCAGAAACAAGATGGGGACGGGGACACACGCACCAGGGGGTTGGGCCGGAAGCGGTAGGCCAGCATCATCCTCTTGCGGAAAGCCTCGTATTCGTCATCTTCCTTGGAGAGCTCGGCTGGCCGGTCAATGCCAAAGCCAGCGCCATCTACCGTGGTGGTGCCCCTGCAATGGGGCAACGGGCGGGGTGAGCAGGGAGCGGGATGGGGCCAGCGGAAAGGGGGTGAGGGACCTGAGCTTGGGGGCAGGGAGGCCTCACTCGCCCCGGACGGGCTCAGCAGCAGCACCCAATGCAGCTCCATGGGGGGGTATGCTGGGCCGGGCAACACCTGTCTGGGACACAGCTGGCACTCTGAGAAGATGGAGAGCCCAACCTGGTCCCACCACCAGAGTCCACAGCCCTGGCCTATGTCTCTGTGTGGGGCTTTTCTTCTGCCCCCCACCCCCAGCACTGGAGGCCACACTCACTTGTTGACGGGGTTCTTGATGCCCTGTCCCTCCGAGCCCAGGCCGTCCCCCTCCTTCCAGCCCATCTTCATCAGCATCTGGTAGCCAATGTTCTCGATCGTCAGCTTGAACTCCTTGTACTCTGAGTAGTCAGGCTCACGGCCTTCCTGCAGGGGAGGAGGCAGCCATCATCCAGCGGGGCTGTAGCCACCCCCAATCCTAGCTCTGGCCCGGAACCCCACTCTACCCCATGGCCTCTGGGACCACCTGCCCCTCTGTCTCCCCATCACCATGTCAGACTCTTTGAGAAAAGATCAAGCTGCCCCCTGTCAGGGTCCCCAGGGCCAGAAGCTGTGCTGAGTTCCCTGGCGGCCAAGTCAAAGAGGGCAAGATGACAGGTCACACAGGCCTTGACCACCATGAGAAAGATCCACAGTTCATCAGTGAAAACAAAGCTCATGTTCCAAGAGCTATTTGTTACACAGAGCACTAAAAATAAGCCATGATCAATAAGGTGAACACCTCACTGATGAGTTGATGTGCTACAAGGCAGTTTTACAAAAACCCTCAAAAGCCGACGTGGAATGTTCTACATCAGCTCTCTCCTCTTGAGCACCAAGGCAGCACGGGAGGAATGTTTTCATTCTGGAGAGCCCAATACATGGGGGTGTCTGCCTGAGAAATGCCTTGTCTGTAATCTGCACTTAATTGGCTCCACTGGAAGCAGAATTTCCCTAAAGCCCTGGGAAGCGTTTCTAAAGCGGCAACCGAGCTGCTGTTCACTAACATCCTACACAGATGGCCTCTGTCACAAAGACGCCGCTCCTGGAAGAGGGCTCGACTTCCCCTGTGAGCCAGGGCGCCCGAGGGCACCGCAGGCGCCTGCCCCAGCAGGAGGCTGCAGTCCGGGCTCTTCCCAGTTACCTTCAGGGCCTTGAAGGTCTCCATGAACTTCTCCAGCTCGTCCGGTGGCAGGAAGTCCCCGATGAAGTGTTTGCCCCGGCCCATCTTCGTCAGCTGCTCCGCCCATTCTGCCCAGAGATGGGGTAAAGGTGAGAGGAGGAAGGAGCGGGTGGTGGCCCCACAGTCCAAGTATGAGTCTCAGGCGGAGTCTGGGGCCATGGGGAATAAATGAGGCAGCTGCTGAAACCCTGACATGAGCCCCTGCTCTCCCACACACCCTCCTGGGTACTGTGTTCAAGCGCCAGGGAACACTCAGAGGACCATGCATTTATCACTGAAGAAACAGGCACAAGAGGCCAACTCTCTTGCCCCAGGCCTTATAGGCTGGGCAGGTGGCTCAAGATCCCAGCGTGGTGCCTCCGGTACCTCCTGGGCAGCTGAGTGGGCTTCCCGAGCCCGCAGCGCCCTGAAGGCAGGCCTCCGCCTGGCACTCCGCCCCGCCACCCTGGGATTCCCCCTTGGCCACCTCGAGTCTTGTCCATCTCCATGCGCCGCAGCTGGTGCTCCCAGGTGCCCAGCTCGCTGTCCACCTCCTCGTCACTGTCGTAGCCGTGCTGGTGCTGCTGCAGTGCCTTCTCCCACAGCAGCTGCATGTCCTGCATCGCGCGCTTGTGCTGCATGATCATGTCGTACATCTGCTGCATCTGTGGGCAGCACACACCAGTGAGCAAGGCCCCGTACCGTCTGTGTCGGAGGCGAGGCACCCCCCACACTCCGTGCATGATGGGCACTCCCTCCCCGTCCCTGGGGCAGGCACAGCAGCGCGGCTCGGAGCAAGTGTTCAGGAAGGCACTGAATCTGGTGCCAGGACATGCCCTGGGTTTCCTGAACCTCTGCTGTGAGCAGGGAGGACCTCGCTCTCGTTTTTCCCAGAGCCTGGCCTAGAATCTGCAATACCCTGGGCACCATCACTATGGCCCAAATGGGTGATGGGGGCTTCTGAGCCCTGGGAGGATCGAGGGTGAGGGGACACGACTGCCAGCCTGAGGTGGTGGCCTGGGCAAGCTGTCCCAGCTATTCCAGCGGTCTGTGTTCTGGCCATAGAACACGCAGTGAGCCAGCCCTCCCTCCAATGCCCAACACCATGTGGGCAGCTGTCACACCATTCAGGGCACCCGGTACCAGCCAGGCTTATTCTGTATTGAGTGCTGGAGGAACTGTAAGGAAAACTTAAATAGAGACCATCCAGTCGGGACCAGCCCACGAGTGCAGTGGGGAGCAGCCATGAAGCATTTGGGGCAGAGGCTGTTCAGGCAGCATGAGGAGGCCGGGCTCTGGACACAGCTGTGGGCTGGGGAGGGCCCTTGGGGGATGGCATGCCACTGACAGGGGACCTACCTAACCAAGAGCCTCTCCCCTGAGTGTGGGGTCCACCTGGCACCACACAGAGGCTCAGAAAGAACACACTATGACCACTGCACCACCGGGCAGAGGCCTGTCTGCTCTGCCCCCTGGGCCTTACCTCCTGTTGCTCCTTCAGCTGCTTCTTCTGGGCATCCGAAAGCTCCGTGACACCCACCAGACCCACGGGCTTCCCCTTCTCGTAGCCAAGACCCTTGAGGTCCTGAACTAGAAACAAGACACAGGCTGGTCAGTACTGGACACGTGCGCCCAGCCAGCACTTGCGTCCAAGGCAGAGTCCACGAGCTGGCGCACCTGAGGCGCCCACACGTGGCAGGACCCTGAAGCGGGAGCAGTCAGCACGCATGTCACTCGGTGACCTCGTGGGGCTTTTGTGCATGCAGTTCCATTCCCCTGTGACTGCTCCAGGCAGGCTCTATGACCCCCAGTGCAGATGCTGGCACCGAAACTCAAGAGGTCTGGGCCCCACTCAAGGTGACAGAGCTAACAGGTGACAAGGAGGGGAAATCTGCACAGCCAGAGACATGGCAGCTAAGAGTATGCGTGCGTGCGTGCACACGGGCTCCTGGGAGCAAGCCCTACGGTGATGAGACACGCAGTACAGACACACGGGTGTGGAGCCGGCATCAGAACGCTGTCAGCGCCTGCTTGAGAGGCAGCCAGCCATCTTTAAAGCAACCAACATTTAATGTGGTGTCAGCTTTGGAGCTTGGCTGGAACCTACAACACTAATTCATGAAGATGCTGTGAAGGCTCCATCTGAGTGCTGGAAACCACCTCCCTGCAGCGGGTGGCTGCCTGGGGAGCAACTCAGGCAGAAGAGGTGCAGAGGCCTCTCTGGAGGCTGGAAGAGCCAGGCCTTCCCAGATCAACGGGGCTGGGGCTTTGCCTGCAAGAACCACTCGCAGGTGCTTCTGGACCCTAAGACTGTCCCCTAATCCCTCAGTCTGTGGGGGCTCTAGAGGACACTGGGACACACCATGGAGAGAACAAAGGAGCCAAGGTCTGAGCAGTCTGCTGTTCACCTGGATCAGGCCCGAAGTCCCTCTCCTCCCCCGGCCATTTCATCAGTGAGCGGGCTGGGGGGCAGGGGTGGGGCTGTCCACAATTCCCTGGGAACAACGTGGGGCTTGAACCTGAACCTGAGACTCTGGAGCCGGTACGTGTTCCTTAGATCGTGAAGGACACTTCAGCAGCTGGGGCTGGACCGCAGGGACATGACCTCTGAGCTGGGACACGCATGCATGAGAGCAGCCCTCACATCTGAGCACCCTCCTGTATACTGGGCACCACGTTTGGAACCTGGGCAGCAATTCGACCCTAGCAGCATCAACCCTGGGCAGAGATGAGATCTAGAGCCCCAGTGGGTACTAAACTCTTCAGGTAGTAGCCTTTCTCTTTAGCCAAGGGAACACTGAGCAGGAGACTACTCTCAGAGTGGGCAGAGCCTACAGGTCAGCCTATGACCTGGCTGAGATGCCTTCCATTTCAGCCCATCCTTGGATGGCAAATGTAGTTGTTGGCGTCAGGTCACACAGGACTTTTCTATGCTTGTGTGTCCAGCGCCAGTCAAGTCAGGGCTGAGGGATGTTGAGAGGGTTCTGCCCATAGTACAGGCTGCGTGGTGAAGTCAGACAGAGAGCATGAGCTTACTGGTCATCAATATCTCCTACATGATGCCATGACAACAGACCCCCACCCTTAACGGCCTGTGGTAGAAAATGAGCAATGAGGCCACACGTTGGCTGTCCCTGAAACTGCTGTCAAGGAGGGGGAAGCTGGAGGTAGCTGCACAAAACCAACTGTAGCGATTACTGTGCTTATCATTGTACATTTCCTGAGCCTTCTATGACAAGACTAAATCCAAGTACTTTAGAGCTTAGGGAAAATCAGGACCATCCATATGTTTTCTATAAGAGACTTATTTTAGATACAGACACAAACAGGTTGAGAGTGAAAGGAAAGAAAAAGATGCAAATAGTAACCAAGAGAGAGCTGCTCTGGCCATACTAGTATCGGACAAAATAGACTAAGTCAAAAAAGATTATGAGAGACAAAGAAGGATGCTACACATTAACAAAAGATGTGCTATATACATAGACCTTGGGGCTTCCCTGGTGGCTCAGATGCTACAGAATTTGTCTGCAACGCAGAAGACCTGGGTTCAGTCCCTGGGTTGGGAAGATTCCCTGGAGAAGGGCATGGCAACCCACGCCAGTACTCGTGCCTGCAGAATTCCATGGACAGAGGAGTTTTGCGGGCCACAGTCCATGGAGTCGCAGAGAATCAGACATGACTGGGTGACTAACACACACAGACACACACAGACCTAACAGAACTCCGAGATAAATGAAGCAAAACCCGACAAAGCTGAAGGCAGAAACAAACAATTCTGTAGTAACTGTTGATGATTTCAATATCCTACTTTAAATAATGAACAGAGCATCTAAACAGAAGATCAGTAAGAAGACAGAGGACTGAACGAAACTACAAGCCAACCAAGACCTACTGGATTATCTACAGAACACGCAATCCAACAGCAGCGGAACACACAGTGTTCTGGAACACACACACACACACACACACACGGAACATTCTCCAGGATAGGTCATGTCTCAGGTTACATAACAATTTGAATAAAAGTCATCTTTTCTGATCAAAATGGAATGATATGAGGAATCAGTGACAGAAGGAAAACTGGAAAACTCACAAATGTGGAAACTAAACACAATCTTAAAAACCAATGGGTCAAAGAAGAAATCACAAGAGATCAGAAGATGCTTAAGAGACAAATGAACACAAAGGCACAAGACACACCAACATTTATAGGGCGCAGCACAAGCACAGCCAAGAGGAAAATTCATAGTTCAGACGCTCATATTAAAAAAAGAAGGCAGACCTCCAACCAGCACCTAGCTGTCCATCATAAGGAACCAGAAAAAGAAGAACAAACTAATTCCTGAGCTAGCAGAATGAAGGAAATGAAGATCAGAATGGAGATAAAATAGGAAACAGAAAAATATCAGAGAGAAAAATCAATAAAACCAAAAGTTAGTTTCTTGAAAAGACAAAGCAAATGGACAAATCTTTAGATAGATTGCCTAAGGAAAAAAGAGAGAAGACTCAACTACTCAAACAACAGGGAGATACGGCAGTCAACTTCACCAGTAGGGGATAAATTCCAAGATTCCCCCACAGGATGCCTCAAACTGCAGATAGTACTGAACCCTGTGTATATATATACACACACACCCCCCCACACACACACCCACTGCATACATACCAACCCATGATAAAGTTTAGTTTACAGGTTAGACACAGTAATATTAATAATAGCTAATAATAAAATAGAACAGTTATAACAATATATCATAGTAAGTTATGTGAATGTGGTTTCTCTCCCAAAATGTTTCACCACAAATGTAATGCGTTTTCCATCTTAACAAAGCACATGTTTAGCACACACCGTGGCTGTGACTTTTGCAGTTTGAGATATGATGGCAAAACTAGCACAGATTTCTTTTTCCTTCTTCAAAATTTCATAAATAGATGATCTTTTCTTACTGTAGATCTTGGTAACTGAAGATTATTAAGCGAAGAACTTTAAGCAACTCTTTACTTAAAGGAAATACTTTACAGCTTCTCTTCGGCATGTCTGAACTGCCAGCATCGCTATTCTTGTGCTTTGAGGTCATTATTACGGAGAAGAGTAAAGTAAGGGTTACATGAACGTAAGCACTGCAATACCATGACAGCCAATCTGACGACCGAGTAACTAAGTGACTACGGGGTGAGCACTGAGGAACTGGTGCCTTTCAACTGTGGTGCTGGAGAAGACTCTTCAGAGTCCCCTGAGGACTCTGGTTTTCAGCCCTGAATACTCACTGGAAGGACTGATGCTGAAGCTGAAGCTCCAATACTTTGGCCACCTGATGCAAAGAGCTGACTCACTGGAAAAGATACTGATACTGGGAAAGGTTGATGGCAAAAAGGAGAAGAGGGCGGCAAAGGATGAGATGGTTAGATGGCATCACTGACTCAATGAACATGAATCTGAGTAAACTCCAGGAGATAGTGAGGGACAGGGAAGCCTGGCTGCTGCAGTCCACAGGGTCGCAAAGATTCCAGGAGATAGTGAGGGACAGGGAAGCCTGGCTGCTGCAATCCATAGGGTCGCAAAGAGTCGGACATGACTTAGCGACTGAACAGACAATAACAATGGGTGGAATAAGTTAGACAAAGGGATGATTCATGTCCCAGGTAGGATGGACCAGACAGCACAAGATTTCATCACAGTTCTCAGAATGGGCTCACAATTTAAAATGTATTAATTTTTATTTCTGGAATTTTTCATTTAATATTTTTGGACCACAGTTGATGGTGGGTAACTGAAACCACACAGAAAGCAAAAACATAGATAATGGGGAACTACTGAAGGAAGAGAGTTCCAGAAAAACATCTATTTCTGCTTTATTGACTATGCCAAAGCCTTTGACTCTGTGGATCACAATAAACTGTGGAAAATTCTGGAAGAGATGGGAATACCAGACCACCTGACCTGCCTCTTAAGAAACCCGTATGCAGGTCAGGAAGCAACAGTTAGAATTGGACATGGAACAATAGACTGGTTCCAAACAGGAAAAGGAGTATGTCAAGGCTGTATATTGTCACCCTGCTTATTTAACTTAAATGTAGAGTGCATCATGAGAAACACTGGGCTGGAAGAAGCACAGCTGGAATCAAGATTGCCGGGAGAAATATCAATAACCTCAGATATGCAGATGACACCACCCTTATT
>NW_011494820.1:1419590-1424496 GCF_000754665.1 Bison bison bison | reverse complement strand
AGGAGAGTGAAAAAGTTGGCTTAAAGCTCAACATTCAGAAAACGAAGATCATGGCATCTGGTCCCATCACTTCATGGGAGACAGACGGGGAAACAGTGGAAACAGTGTCAGACTTTATGTTTTTGGGCTCCAAAATCACTGCAGATAGTGACTGCAGCCATGAAATTAAAAGACGCTTACTTCTTGGAAGGAAAGTTATGACCAACCTAGACACCATATTAAAAAGCAGAGATATTACTTTGCCAACAAAAGTCCGTCTAGTCAAGGCTATGGTTTTTCCAGTGGTCATGTAAGGATGTGAGAGTTGGACTGTGAAGAAAGCTGAGCACAGAATTGATGCTTTTGAACTGTGGTGTTGGAGAAGCCTCTTGAGAGTCCCTCGGACTGCAAGGAGATCCAACCAGTCCATCCTAAAGGAGATCAGTCCTGGGTGTTCATTGGAAGGACTGATGTTGAAGCTGAAACTCCAATACTTTGGCCACCTCATGCGAAGAGTTGACTCATTGGAAAAGACCCTAATGCTGGGAAGGACTGGGGGCAGGAGGAGAAGGGGACGACAGAGGTGGATGGCACCACCGACTTGATGGACATGAGTTTGGGTAAACGCCGGGAGTTGATGGACAGGGAGGCCTGGTATGCTGCGATTCACAGGGTTGCAAAGAGTCGGACACGACTGAGCGACTGTACTGAACTGATTGATCCCTGGAGGGGGGCATGGCAACCCACTCCAGTATTCTTGCCTGGAGAATCCCCATGGAATCCCCATGGTGGGCTGAAGTCCATGGGGTCGAAAAGTCAGACACCACTGAGCAACTAAGCACAGCATTGTATTACTAATGACTTTACAAAAACAAAAGAATGATAAAAGAATACTAAACAGCACAAACTACCAAAACTAACTCAAAAAGTAACAGAAAACTTGAAGAGAATTATAACAACTAGTGGGAATGAATCAATACCCAACCTTCTCCTCCCCAACCCCCCAAAAAAGCCCAGAATCAGATGGTGTCACTGGTAAATTCTACCCAAGATTTAAAAGGAGATTTAACACCAATGCTACTCAAATTCTTCCAAAAAATTAAAAGTAGACAACACTTTCTACTTCATTCTATGAGCTCAGTGTTACCCTGATATGAAAGGCAGACTAAGACAATATAAGAAAACTACAGACCAATAATCTTTATGAGTCAAGATGCAGAAATCTGCAACAAAATACTAGCAAAACTAAGGCTATCAACATGTCAAACTAATTATTTGCTATAACAGACTGGGATTTATTCCAGGAATGCAAGAGTGGTTCAACACACAAAAACCAATCAACATAATACTCCACTTTAATAGAAACAGAAAAAAATCCACACGATCATTTCAATTGATGTAGAAAAAGCATTTGACAAAATCAAACACTCTCTCATGATAAAAATGCTCAGTAAAGACAAGGGAACTTCTTCAACATGACAAGGGCCAGCTATTTAAAAAAACACAATCATAACACTCAATGGTGAAAGGCCAACAGCTTTCCCCCTAAGAATCAGGAACAGGCAGGAGTGCCTGCTTTCACCACTTCTGTTCAACACAGTGCTGTGAATCCTAACTAGAGCAATTAGGCACGAAAAAGCAGTGAGAAGCATCCAAGTTGGAAAGGAAGACATAAAACTATCCTAATTTGCACATGACATGATCTATATATATCTAGAAAACCCTGAAGACTGTTATGGTAATACATGAATTCAGCAATCTTAAAAAGATACATAAAAAGGGTTCCCTGATGGCTTGGTAGGAAAGAATCTGCCTGCCAATGCAGGACACACAGGTTCAGTCTCTGGTCTGGGAAGATTCCACAGGCTGAGAAGCAGCTAAGCCTGTGAACTACAACTACTGAGCCTGTGCTCTAGAGCCCTCGAACTGCAACTACCAAAACCTGTGCGCCTGGAGCCCAAGCTCTGCAGTGAGAGAAGCCACCGCAGTGAGAAGCTGGAGCAACAGTGGAGCCCAGGCTCTGCAGTGAGAGAAGCCACCGCAGTGAGAAGCTGGAACAATGGTGGAGCCCAGGCTCTGCAGTGAGAGAAGCCACCGCAGTGAGAAGCTGGAACAACGGTGGAGCCCAGGCTCTGCAGTGAGAGAAGCCGCCGCAGTGAGAAGCGGAGCAGCTGCAACTGGAGCAGCCCTCCCACCTGCCGCAGCTAGAGGAAAGCCTGCACAGCAAAAAAAGACCCAGCAGAGCCAAAAATAAACAAATAAATGCAAACGGGAAAGCTCTCCTGTGTTCTCAGATTCAGTTCAGTCCAGTCGCTCAGTTGTGTCCAACTCTTTGCAACCCCAGGGACTGCAGCACGCCAGGCTTCCCTGTCCATCACCAGCTCCTGGAGCTTCTTAGACTCATGTCCATTGAGTCAGTGATGCCATCCAACCAGATTCTCAGAAGGGAATCTCAGTTCTCAGATTGGATTCCAATCTCACTTCTCAGATCGGAAGACTCAAATGTTAACATGTCAATATTACCCAAAGCAATCTACAGATTTAATATAGACCCTATCAAAATCCCAACAACGCTTTTTGCAGAAATGGAATAGCTCATCTGAAAAGTCATACAAAAAGTCAAAGGACCTAGAATAGCCAAAGCCTAAAAAAGAACAAAGTTGAAAAGCAGATACTCCCGATTTAACATTTTACCACAGAGCTATAATAATCAAAACAGCGTGCTGCTGGCATAAGGAGAAGCACACAGCCACTGTGATAGAACAGAGAGCCCCGAACGAACTCCTGCATCTGGGGAACTTTTGACAAGGCGTGGAGAGACCATTCAGTGGAGAAAGAATCACAATCTCTTTGACAAATGGTACTGGGGAAATGGGATCTCCACGTGCAAAGAAATGAAGCTGGACCCTTACTTCATATCATGTACAAAAATTAACTCAATTTTATGAGCTAAAACTATAAAACTCTTCCTGACCCAGGAATCAAACTGGGGTCTCCTGCATTGTAGGAGGATTCTTTACCAGCTGAGCTACCAGGACGGTATAAAAACCCTTAGAAGAAAACAGAGGCATATCTTCAAGACTTTCAGATGTGGGCAACAAAAGAAAAAATAAATTGAACATTATAACTTTTGTGTGTCAAAGGACATTAAGAGAACATTAATAATAAAAAATTATTTTTAAATACAGCCCATAAAACTAGAAAAAAATATTTGCAAATCATGTATCTCAATAGCAGTTAGTATCTAAAACATAAAAAGAACTCCTACAACTCAATAACAAAAGGGTAAATAACTAAAAAATGGGCCAGACTTCCCGTGGCCCAATGGTTAATAATCGGCCTGCTGACGCAGGGAACATGGGTTGGATCCCTGCTCTGGGAAGATCCCACGTGCCCTGGAGCAGCTACGCCCGTGCAGCACAACTACAGAAGCCCGTGGCTGTAACTACTGTAGCCCGCGCACCCTAGAGCCTGTGCTCTGCAGCCAGAGAAGGACCACAACGAGAAGCCTGCGTGCCACAGTAAGAGTTGCCCCTCCTTGCTACCAACTAGAGAAGGTCCCTGCACAGCAATGAAGACCCAGAGCAGTCAAAAATAAATAATTTTTTAAAAATGGGCAAAGGACTAAAATAGACATTTCTCTAACTAAACTATACAAATAACCAATAATACATGAAAAGATGCTCAACACCATTAGTCATTAAAGAAACGCAAATCAAAATTACACTGTGATTTCACTTTACTCTTACTAGGATAGCTAAAATAATAAGGTGAGAATGTGAAGAAATTCAAACCTTTGTGCATGGCTGATGGGAATGTAAAATGGTGCAGCTGCTATAGAAAACAGTTTGGCAATTCCTCAGTAAGTTACAGAATTACCATAAGACCTAGTGATTCCACTCCTACATATATGCAGTAAGTAATCAAAATCACCAAAGAAAGGCAATGCCAGAGAATACTCAAACTACCGCATAATTGCACTCAACTCACACGCTAGTAAAGTGATGCTTAAAATTCTCCAAGCCAGGCTTCAGCGATACATGAACCGTGAACTTCCAGATGTTCAAGCTGGTTTTAGAAAAGGCAGAGGAACCAGAGAGCAAATTGCCAACATCTGCTGCATCATCGAAAAAGCAAAAGAGTGATTCCAGAAAAACACCTATTTCTGCTTTATTGACTATGCCAAAGCCTTTGACTCTGTGGATCACAATAAACTGTGGAAAATTCTGAAAGAGATGGGAATACCAGACCACCTGACCTGCCTCTTAAGAAACCCATATGCAGGTCAGGAAGCAACAGTTAGAACTGGACATGGAACAACAGACTGGTTCCAAATAGGAAAAGGAGTACGTCAAGGCTGTATATTGTCACCCTGCTTATTTAACTTATATGCAGAGTGCATCATGAGAAACACTGGGCTGGAAGAAGCACAGCTGGAATCAAGATTGCCGGGAGAAATATCAATAACCTCAGATATGCAGATGACACCACCCTTATGGCAGAAAGTGAAGAGGAACTAAAAAGCCTCTTAACAACTCAGGCTTCTGAACAACTGATGAATGGATAAACAAAATGCTGTCTATCATACACTGGACTACTACTCAGCCATGGAAACAAACGGAACTGTGACGTGTGCTACAACGCAGATGAACCCTGAGAGCACTACGCTCAGTGACAGATGCCAGAGCCTCCCCGCACGCTGAGACAGGGGCTGGCCCACCTGACAGAGGCGAGGGAGCAGCATCCGTGTCCCTCTGCGCCAGCTCGGCGGGCGGGAGCTCCACCTTGTCCTCTTCAGGCCCCCACCGGCTCTTTCGCTTCCTCTTCACGTTGGCTGTGGTGGCCGGCTTCCCTGGGGCGGCGGCAGGTGGGTTGGCAGTGGGCAGGGGGGCAGATGAGGTAGGGCAGGCAGGGGCAGTGGGCGTGG
>NW_011494820.1:1409471-1419490 GCF_000754665.1 Bison bison bison | reverse complement strand
GGCGTGGACCCCAACGGGGTCTCAGGAGGAGATCTGCGCTTCAGCCCGAGGTCAGGTGCCGTGGGGGTGCCCGTGGGACCAGCCTTGGCTTTCCGGAACTCCTCCAGCTTCTGGCGGTAGTACTTGTACCCTTGGCTGTTGGGTTCATATAGAAAGCTGCAAAAGAGAGTAGGCGGCAGACTGTAATTGGGCCCCAGACCCTACCCGATTTAGGGTAGAAGGTCGGGCTTTGCTTTGCAAAGGTATACCCAGGTCAGCCAGGGTCACTTCAGGGTCGTGTCATGATAAAGGTCTCTACCATGACCTCCTGCCTGCCAGGTCTTGGTGGCTTCTGGCCCTGGTGACATGCCCACAGCCTTTCATGATGCTGTTCCTGCAAGCTAAGGGTCCTGCCAAGCCCCTACCCTATCCTTACTGGATGCCTGTCACACTATCATTGATCCCCTGCTTTGAAGGAAAAGGTGCATGCTCTCTCAGACCTTGCCCAGCCATCCTAGATGAAGGCACCAGTGTTTACAAACCAAGAACTCCTGAGTAGCGAGAGACCCCCGGTGCCAGAAAGGGCAGGTTCTGACCCAAACCTGACAGCTGGGCACATCTGTGCTCCTTTCTGATGCATCCTTGAGAGGCATCAACAGTGGACAGAGACAAAGCAAAGACACTGGAGTCTGGAACAGACAGGCAGCTCACTAACAGCCTTGCCAGAAGCTGTGGGTCCCCAAGTACAGAGCCAACAGTCCCACCTCTAGAGTCCATACTGGAGGGGAGCGTCACAGCCCTGTTCTATATAGCAAAGCCTGTCCAGAGCAGAGATTACGTAGCCCTTGACAAGAAGTGGCTAGACCTGCACTCACAAACCTGGAACGGCAGTCACAGCACAGCGCTGTACTACAGAAGTAACATGCGGCTCCAGTGCACTGTAAATTCCTTTTGTAAAAGTTAGCAGGAAAAAAAATCCACAGACTATTTCTACATGAGAGCCACCAGAGGGATGGAAGGACTCCCAGGTCTGCTAATGTTGGTACTCAGGGTGGGACGGAGGGATGGGGGAGCCTGTGGCATCTTCTTTGTATTTCTGGGTCACAGTACAAGCATGTATACCCTTCAGAAAACTCGATGAGGAACATTTGTAAAAATTGAAAGAAACAGAGATCATAAAATCATCACGCTTCTAGCCAAGCTAAGAAAAAAAGAGGACACAAATTACTAACAACAGAAATGAAAGGGCAGCCATCACTACAGATCCCATGGACTTTAAAAATACTATGGATTACTACGAACAACTCTATGCACACAAACTTGATAACCCAGATGAAACAGGCTAATTCTTTGAAGGATACAGCCTGCCAACACTCACAAAACGAAGAAACAGACAATCTGAACAGGCCTATTTTTATTAAAGTGAACCAATTAAATTCCCTGGTGAATTCTACCAAATATTTAAAGAAGAAATTATACCAATTCTGTACAATCCTTTTCAGAGGAGAGAAGCAGACGGAATACTTTTTAAGTTATTCAATTACCCTAACAGCAAAACCAGACAACATTATAAGAAAACTATAGACCAACATCTCTCATGAACACAGATGTCAAAATTCTCAATAAAATGTTAGCAAACCTAATCCATTAATGTAAAAAAAGAATTATACACCACAACCAAGTGGGATTCATTCTAGGCATGCAAGACTGGTTCAACACTTGAAAATCAAGTAATGTAATCCATCAGGTCAATAGGCTAAAAAAGAAAAACCCCATGATCACATCAATTGCTGCAGAAAAAGCTTGAGACTTAACAAAATCTAATACCCATTCATGAGGAAAACTCTCAGTGAACCAGGAGTACAGGCAAACTTGTTCCACTTGATAGAGTATCTACCAAAATACCCAATAACATCATAATGATGAGAAACCTCATGCTTTTTCACTAAGAGAAACAAGCCAAGAATATCCCACCTCGCCAATGCTTTTCATTAGCATACAGAAAGTTCTAGCTAATACGGTAAGAGGAGAAAAGAGAACAGAAAGTATACTGAGAAGGAAGAAATATGACATGATCGTCTGTGCAGAAAAAAAAACACACAAAAGAATAGACCAAAAAACCCCCTAAATCTTCATAAGCTATTATAGCAAGGCTCCAGGATACAAGGTTAATCTACAGAAGTCAATCACTTTCCTATACACCAGCAACGAATACATGGAATTTGACATTAAAAACATCATACCATTTACAGTAGCATTTCCCCAAACGAAATACACAGGTGTAAGTCTAACAGGATATGTACCAGATCTGTATGTGGAAAACTAAAAAACTCTGATGAATGAATTCAAAGAAGAACTAAATAAATGAAGAGATAATCCATGTTCACAGATAGAAAGTTACTCAGTGTTGTCAAGGTGTCAGTTATTCTCAACTTGATTTCCAGATTTAGTGCAATTCCAGTTGGAATCAGTTATTCTGTACATACTGACAAACTGATTTGAAAGTTTATATAAAGAAACAAAGGACCCACAACAGCCAACACAATACTGAAAATGAAGAACAAAGCCAGAGGACTGACACTCCCTGACTTCAGGGCTTCCTGTAAAGCCAGTATCATCTTATCAGTAATCAGTATTATCTTGACAGTAATCAAGGCAGAGACTGGAGAGAAAATGGACAAACAGGCCAAAAGAACAGGATAAAGAGTTCGAAACAGACCCAGGCACGTACAGTCAACGGTTCTGTGACCAAGGAGCAAAAGCAATGCAATGGAGCAAAAACAGTCTTTCTAAGGGATAGTGCTGAAACCAGACAGACACACGCCAAAAAACACACAAACTGGACACAGACCGTATAAGCTTCACATTCACAAAAATTAACTCAAAAAGCTTATCACTGATCTAAATGTAAAACCTGAATCTGTAAACAAAACACAGAAGGATATCTACATAACCTTGGGTATGCCAAGGACTTTTTAGATACAACATCAAAGGCACACGATCCATGAAAGCAGTTGATAAACTGGACTTAATTAAAATTAAAAACTTCCGCTCTCCAAAAGACAAAGTCAAGAGTATGAGAAGACAGGCCACAGACTGGGAGAAATATTTGTGAAAGACACATCTGATAAAGACTGTTACCCAAAATATACCAAGAACTCTTAACAGGCAAAAAAAAAGAAAACAAGTATGTCAATAAAAAACAGGTCAATGACCTTAACACACACCACACCAAAGATTTACAGATGGCAAATAAACGTTATGGAAAGATATTCTACATCATGTCATCAGAGAAATGCAAATCAAAACAACGACTATCACAACATATCTATAAGAATGGCCAAAATCCAAAACACGACAACATCAAATGTTGATATGGATATGGAGCAACTGAAACTCATTCATTGCTGGGGGGCAACGCGAAAGGTACAGCCCACTCTGGAACAGTTTGGCAGTGTCTCACGAAACTAAATACGCCATACAATCCAACCAACACTCTGTGAAAATTTATGTCCACATAAAAACCTTGAATACAGATGTTTAAGGCAACTTTATTCATAACTGCAAAAACTTGGGAGCAACCAAGATGTCCTGAAAGAGGTGAATGGATAAACGGTGGTACATCCAGACAAGGGAAAATTATTCAGTGCTAAAAAGAAATGAGCTATCAAGCTACAAGGGGAAAAAAAAAAAGACTCGGAGCAACCTTAAATGCACGTTACCAAGTAAAGAAAGCCTATCTGAAAATGCAACATACTATGATTCCAATTAAATGACATTCTGGAAAAGACAAAACTAGAATTAGTAAACAGATCAGTGGTCGCCAGGGGTTGGGGAGGAAGAGGGGATGAACAGGCAGAACACAGGGAATTTTAGGGCAGAGAGAACGAAGACTCTGAATATATAATGACAGACACATGTCATTACACATTTGTCCAAACCCAGTGAACACACACCACCAAGAGTGAACCCTAATGTAAACCACAGACTTTGGGTGATTATGGTATGTCAATACTGGTTCACTGATTGTAACAAATATACTATTCTGGTGGGGATGTTGGTAACGAGGGAAGCTGTGCGTGTGTCAGGGAAGGGGGCACATAGGAAGTGTTTGTAGCCTCTCCTCAATTCTGCTGTGAACCTAGAACTGCTCCAAAAATAACATCTTAAAATATAAGAGACCAAAGCAAGAAGTTGTTCAAAGATGGAAGGGAGCAGATGGCTGGATTTAAAAAAGACTCATGGCAACCAGGACATGGATTTAAAGCAATCTGATTTTTCCAAGAAAAGCAGACTGGGGAATTCACCCACTGGGGCAGGGAGGCAGTGCCAAATGGAGTGGGTCTCCTCTAGGCTCACAGGCCTGCCTCTTCCTGGCCTCAGCTGATGGCTCCTGCTGCGTCTCCTCAGAGCTGCTCTGAGAGGCAGCACCCACAAGCCCCCCATGGGTAAGCCTGTCTGCAAGGAGGGTCCTTGCTCACTGTGGGCCCTGGGCACAAGTGCAGGGGATTTTACAACAAAGACCCCTCTGGTTGGAGTGGGCAGAGTTAACCAAAGTTAACACTTTGGTGTATTTCCTTCCAGACTTATTTTCAGTGGAGTTATATTTGAACAGAGGTGTGATTCTGTTTTCCATACCCTGATTTTTTTTTTAAGTTTCTTAACCCAACAACATATGGCTTTCCCATTAGACTGCAGCATGGCATGGTAGTGAAGGCATCTCCGCAGACTGGCCTCCTTGGTTCCCTCACGGGTTGAAGGCCAACAGGCCAGGCTGCTGTGAAGAACATGGTTCACCCAGGTGATGTGTTAAGAGCCACACACGGCTTGAGATTTGCTGGCTGCTGCCGCCTTCAACAGCGTGACTTCCGATGGCCAAGATTACACTGGGTTTAGCCCTCTGGGGCTAGACATTCGTTGTGTTACTAATTTTTCATGACTTACGACAGTGCTATATGTAACATTATTTCTGGGGATGGCATCTCAAAAGTGGGATGACTGGTCAAAGGAACAGGTATTTCCAGCTTCTCCACAGATGAGCATAGCTATTATGTTTCCCAAAACACAGAGCTCCTCAGAAATCAGGAGAACAGCAAAGGACCAAGAGCAGCAGGAACACCAGATGACTGTTGGATGTGGGGGTGAGAGGAGCTGCCTTGCACCTGACCCCCACCCCCTTTCCACACCAAGGGGCGAGGAAACCGTCTGCTTGGTGTGAACCTGCATGTCTTACGCCGGCCCAGACCCCTGATCCTTCCTTGCTTATGCTTTCTCCAACTCGGGGAGTGCTGACCGTGGATCAGCTCTGGTGTGGAAATGAGCTCCCCCAGACCACAAGAGTCACCTTCAGCTGCTTCCCTGCCAGACACCCCCGGGCTCTCATGCCCCTCATCCCCAGCGGCCACCCTGTCACTACCCACAAGCTGCATGCCTGCCAGCAATGCCTGCCGAAAGGGCAACAGCTGCAGGGCGGGCCTGGAGTCACTCGTGGTGATAATGTCTCTTGGCTTTGACCCCACAGGAAAGGCTCAGCTGGAGCTGCTGAGCCTAGGAACCCTCTGACCAGGGAGAGCCACCTGGGCTGGAGGCTTTGTACAGAATCCCATTACCTCACCCACTTTGCCTGCAATAGATTTTTAGTCAGCTCTAGTCATGATGAGTGATTGGACACTAAGTTTCCTACTGAAATAAATGAACTTACTTATGTGAAGGAAGGGAAAAAAGATGTAGTGATGGATTGCTAAGTAACACTGGTTTGAACAGTGCAGAGCAGCAGCTGGTATCACTACACTGTGAGGAGACCCTGGGTCTTCTGAGCACTAGACCTGAACGCCCCATGGCCCCCATGAAAGCTCCCAGATGCCTGCGTACCCCTCACGGGGACATCTGAACTCTCCGCAGTCCTCCTCCGCCCCACCTGATGGCTCCCCCGTGCCCCAATGTGTCCCAACCTGCTGGGTCTGACCACCCTCCACAGCTGTGGCCAGATGATGCTGAAGCACAGCTGACCCTGACTCCCTGTGCAGACCCTCCAAAGGCTCTCAATGAGCCTGAGCCCTCTGGGACTGAGCCCTGCCCGGCTCCGCGGCCCATCTGCACTGACACTCGCCTTGCACCTCCGCCATCTCTGCCGCATCACTCCTGCATGGCAGTCCCTCCAGACGCCCTTCAGTGTTCCGTGTCTAGCTCACGCTGCCTCACGTGTGGTAGATGCGACTGGCCGCCTGCCCAGCCTCCACTCCTGCTTCCTTCTTCCTGTGTCCCTGATGGCGTCTAGAGCTGCTGAATCAACCAGCCCAGATGGCTGCTGCTCCGACACTTTTTGTTACGAGTGCCATCGCATCTCCTCACTGACTGAGTAGGAACCTGTGTTACTTGTGGCCCAAAGTGTCCTCGAGGGGGCATCACCCTCACAATGGCTTCAGTGCCCACCTCACAAACCTCTGCCTGGCCCCTCCCTGCAGCAGTGACCACCCTACCCCACCCAACATCCTGCCACCCAGCAGCCTGCCCCCATAAAGAGCAGGGGCTGAACCCACCCAAAGAATGGCAGTGGGTGAGCACAGACCCAGCCTGAGGGGGTGGCGTGTGGTGTCATGGCTGGGGACAGCAGCGAGGCCCGGCTGCTTGTCCTGCATGCTCTGTGGACCATGCACACAGGCTGTGGTCCGCCCGCCCCAGAGCCTGAGGTACCACGTTCCCCACTCTCCTATCATCTCCCTTGCTGTACAGATGAGGATGCACACAGCGAACAACAAGCCTGTTAGTTTCTCTTTGAGAGCCCAGCCTATTCTGCTACAAAAAGAGCAAGGCAAGTGCTAGAGACTTTCTCGACGAGGCTCCCAGAGAACAGAAGGCTCCAAAGGCCCTCACACACCTGGCTCAGAGATGACTCAGGAACCAATGTGCACTTGGAGAATGCCGATGGGGTAGCAGGGCTGAACTCTGTGATCAGAAACTCCTGGACCTGGGTCTGGCTCTGCCAACCTCTTGCCATGGGATCCTAGAGCGTCTCAGTATACCGACCCCATTTTCTCAGCAGGGAAGCTGTGACTAGGGTGAGAGTTTACCACCCCCCAGTGGGTGCTCCCCCTTACCTGAATGCCTGGTTCTCACGGTTGTTCTGGAGCGCAATGGTTTCCACCTCGGGACCCCCATCCGCTATGAACCTGGCCAACTTTTCTGCGAGGTTCTTGACCTCTTCGTCCTCTGGGGGTGAAACTTTAAGCAGGCTGTCAGTACTGAGCTCAACTCACCACACCCAACAGCCTAATTTCTGCTAAGAACCCCACGGGAAACAAGAGGGGTTTATTTTAGGAACAATACAAAGAAAAACAGGCAAATGGGAATCAGATTACTGTACTGGAACCAAGCAAAATTAATAATATCTTGAGCCTCCACCCCCCCATGCTCCACCCCTTCCCACCCCATAGGTCTGAGGGTTTTGGACCACACACTGGGATGGTGGGAACAGAAGGTGAGGGGTGGCCTGGTCCAGGCTGGAGACAGGAAGCCCCATCTCGGCCTTTCTGATGGGAGCCGCCCAGGTAATGTGGGGGGATGCGGCCCACGTTCGGCTTACAGATCAAGGCCCCTGCTACCCACCAGCACTTGGCTGGGGCCTCACTTCATCCCAGCTGGAGACCAGACAGCATCCCCCTTCCCCTGACAGTCATCCCACCACCCTCTAACCAGCTAATTGTCTCCGTCTCCTGGCCCCTCACTCCACCGCCCACCCCTGCCAAGTGTCAGGCACTGCATTTGTGTCTCGGTGCCCAGCATGCCGCAGGTGCCCATAAGCACTTGTGAAAATGACCATGAACCAAGGGGCAAGCGTTTCTTCCCTGCATGCACTTCCCAGGAGCTGAGCTCCTGGACATGCCCTTGATCTTCACCTCGACCCTTACATTTCCCCACCCCTCGGAGCAATGGCAACCAGTGCTAGTCCCAGCATGACCCCAGCTGCCTGGGAGGGCACAAACCTGCACTGTCAGCGCCACCCCATGCCAAGGAGGGCTCCAGGAAAGGACCCCAAGTCCACATGGGGTGTGGTTTGTCTACACGCCTCCCCAGAACTTCCCACCCCCCTCGCCCACCTACCTTTCTGAGGGGCTGCCTGCAACTTCTGTGCTTCCTTTCTTATCTCAGCCACCTTCTTTCTGTAGTAGAGGAATTCCCTGCTATTCTTATCGTGCAAAAACCTGGAGAGGAGTTTTACAGAACAGAGAGTAGAAAATGAGCAACAAGGATGGGTGGGCCCATGCAGCTTCTGAAGACATGGTGTGCAAAAGCAAGCTGGTGAGCAGAGACGCCTTCACGGGGCCCAAAAGTAAGTCTCCACACTGGAGCCCCTGGCAATCTCCGGTGTGAATACAAAGTGGTATCTGGCCCACGCAAGTAAGCACCCAGCCCCGGTCGGCCTCAGTCACCACCACGGCCTCATAAGAATGTGGGCATGTACTAACGTGTGGCAAGAACATTAAGTACCAGTGGCCTTCCCCTCCCAGAAATACTTACGAAAATGCCGGGTTATCCTTGTAGTTCTCCATAGCTACTTTTTCTAACTCGGGGCCTCCTTCTGCCACAAAGCGGGCCAATTTCTCTATCACTTTCCGAGTCTCGGCTCCCTCTGGGGGTGAAACTTTAAGGAGGCTGTCAGTACTGGGGTTCAACTCACACACCCCACAGTCAACAGGCACACTCTCTCTATGGACCACAAGGACAGAGGGGTGGGGGAAAAGAGGGTGAAATGCGGGAGGCTGTTGGGAGTCCTGGCCCATACACAAAAGCACCATGATGAGGGTGAGTTGGTCTAGACAGCCTTTGTGAGACACGCAAAGCGGGGAGAAAAGTGTGTGAGCCTCCCAAAGGCCAAGCCAGTTACCAGGTTGGCAGGGAGATGTCGGAAAACAGAGCCAGCTTCCCCCCCCTTTTTTGGAATGCTCAATTCTTTTATTTACATGACTTAATTCTTTATATTTCAGTACAATATATTCGTTCCCTTTCATCCTTCAAAGATGATATTTTTTTTTAAATATCACTATAAACTATGATTGAAAGACACAGGTAGGTTTCAATCCAACGCAATTCATGTCATCACAGAAGCTCCATCTTCCCCTCTGTGGCTGGTGGAGCTTCTTCAGACTGGCTCCTAAGGCCTGCAGGCATGGCCCCAGGAGTCTGTGCCTGCCTCCTTGCTATCTGCTGGGAAAGGGCGCTTCTGGGACATGTCAGACACTTCCTGCCCAGACTGAGTGCCAGCCATTCTCCACAAGTCCTGGCATCCGTGAGTAAGAAAGTGTGTTTCCAGACTAACATCTGGGAGCTAGGGGGGCTCACTGCGACGGACTTAATTGTTACCTCAGGGCATTTACAGTGAACCAAACTAAAAAATATATTTCTGTATTTGTATTGACCTCTACTTCGAGCCACATGGAACTTGCTTCTGTATTTATTGCTGGCCTGTTTCATACAGCTTGAATCCCTCATACGAGAGCTCCCAGGAGAAATTTCTTGATGTCAGTCAGTGCTTAGGAACGTTTGCTTCTCCTGGCAATGGGGCGAGACACTGAGTCTGTGGCCTCTCTCTTTCTCCTTGTTGCTTGTACTGCCAGGAAGCTCGGGAGGAGCTGGGAGAGAGGAGTGGTACAAGGTGTGGCCAAGAAGGGCCTACAAGAGGACCTATAAGAGGTCTCAGGGACATTCACGCCCACCTTCCCCTCAGCCTCACCCTCCTGCCACACGCCTGGCAACGATCCTAACCTGGTTACTTTATAAGCGCAGTTGCTTCTCTGAGGTTAAATCAATAGCAGGCCACAATAGGTCTCAAGGGCCTTGAGGCACCCACTGTCCCTCCTAAACTGGCAGTTCCCAGCACGGTACCACTGGGACTGCCAGGGCACCTCTCAGAGGAAACACCACATTCATTGGCTCCATTCTGACTACAGCTCCAGGGTTCGAGGCTGGCCACTGCTCTGTTCAGATGCAAGGCCTGAAGTCAGCACCTCACCCAGAGCAAGACGTCTAGAGGCTGTCACAAC
>NW_011494820.1:1389992-1409371 GCF_000754665.1 Bison bison bison | reverse complement strand
CTGTCACAACATGATGGCATGGTCACTTCAGTCTGTCCTCACTGTCAGGGGCGTGACTGCACCAGCCACCCTGGAGGCCCAGGGCTGGGATCCACGTAGCTCAGGTGGCACCCCATCTCATTCTGAATACGGACATGGCTGGGCGCACTGGGAGTGCCGCCACCAGCCCCCTCCCCGCCCTCCTCCACCACGGGGCCTGAACTGGCTCAGCTAAGGCCAATGACCATCCTGCGCTGGACTGGAGAGAGCACTTCCCAACCCCTGTGCTCACACCTCTGGCCCAAACTAGTGGAGACAATTAACCCACACTGAGGAGCTCCTCTTCTAGAACTGGATGAGGAGTGCACAAGTGCACACTCCCCTGAGAACGCCACCCCACCATGAGACCAGCCCCCACAAAAGTGGACAATGAACCAAACAGCTCCCAGGAAGAAGCCCGCACTCTGCAGCCCTTCCAGGCTCCCCATGGTCTACTCCTCACCTCTTCCTTCACCTCCCTTATCCTGAAGGGCCTCACTCTGACCCTTGGCTCAGCCTGGAGGCCTGGTGGCAACGCCCTGACCACACCCCGAGCAACCCACAGCCGGCTGTGCTTTCCCCGGGACCATGGAGCCTGCCTGTGGAGCTGGAAGAGCAGCTGTGGACGGTGGGCAGCAGCCCTGGCACCTTACCTTTGATCTCCAGCCACTGCTCATAGTCCTCCTCGTCGTCCTCATCAGGAGACTGGAAGACACTTGGGCGGCTGGCCACAGGCAGCTGCTTGGCGTGCATGTAGTTCTTCACCTGGCCCAGCGGGCTACTGATGAGGGGGGGCCTCTTCCCGGTGCGGGGGAGCACACGAGGCGGGGCAGTGGGTGCGCTGGGGGGAGCATCTTGGGATACAAGGAGGGAGACCCACACTCAAGGTCTGTGGTGCAGGTTTCCTTGTCTTCCTGCCTGAACGGCCCCAAGTCCCCCTTGGCTGGGCTCTTTAGCTTCCAGCACAGCACTGGCAGACAGTGGGTGCTCAGAAGCACTCAGGGAAGATGCCACCCCCACTTACAGATGAGGACCCCCGAGACCTCGAGAGAAACAACCTATAGGGGTCACCCAGCCCAGGCCTCTGCAAGCGGCAACTCTGGCGGTAGGTAGCTCTGACACCCATATCCACAGACTGCTGCTGCTGCTGCTAAGTCGCTTCAGTCGTGTCTGACTCTGTGCGACCCATAGATGGCAGCCCACCAGGCTCCGCCGTCCCTGGGATTCTCCAGACAAGAACACTGGAGTGGGTTGCCATTTCCTTTTCTAAAGCATGAAAGTGAAAAGTGAAAGGGAAGTCGCTCAGTCGTGTCTGACTCTTCGCAACCCCATGAACTGCAGGCCATCAGGCTCCTCCGTCCATGGGATTTTCCAGGCAAGAGTACTGGAGTGGGGTGCCATTGCCTTCTCCACCATCCACAGACTAGTGATACAGCAACTCTTCAGGATAAGACCCGAATCCCCCATGCAGCGTCCACCCACCCCCTCTGACTGCTGCGGGCAGGAGCTAGCAGTAGCGGGCAGGAGCTAGTCTATTTGGGACTTTTCAACCACAATTCATGGCCTGAGACCCTGCGGTGAAGGGCTCTTATAGCCCTTCCTCCCTCTCTGTGGGCAAACTTGGCCTTGGGTTAACTTTTCTAGCTGTTAGCTGGGAAACCTGACAGAAGTCCAGAGTCAGCTGTTTCACCAGTAACTTCCTTATAGTAAACATGAGACTAGCGGGGCTCCCCTGGTGGTCCAGTGGTTTAGAATCCACCTGTCAATGCAGGAGGCGCAGATCCAGTCCCTCGTCTGGGAAGATGCCACACACCATGGGCAGTAGCTGGGCCAGTGTGCCCCAACTACTGAGCCTGTACTCTAGAGCCCACACGCATGCTCTGCAGCCACTGATGCCCGAGTGGCCCTATAGCCTGTGCTCTGCAACAGGAGAAACCCCTGCAATGAGAAGCATGTGACTCGCAACCGGAGAGGAGCCTCCACCTGCCGTAACTAGAGAAAGCCCGAGTGCAGCAATGAAGACCCAGCGCAGCCAAAAATAAACAAACGAGTAAGTAAATAAAAGAAATTTTAAAAAAATGAGACTAGTAAAGTGCACAACCATAGTCGTGGGTGGACTCCCACAGGTGGAGATTCTGACACCTGGCGTTTCCCACACAGCTCCTGTGGGCCAAGCGGCCCCTCACCACCTACAGAAGGAGGGCCTGTTCCTTACACTGCAGCTACCTCTCTAACTCAAGCCACAGTCCCTCAGGTGTGCTGAGTTCTGGCCCCCACCGCCCCCTCCCCAAATAGAAACCTGGCTTATCTGCCTCTAGGTCTTGTGGGTAAGCACGTCAATGGCAGGGTCTGCATTCTTCCCTGGGCACTTCCTGTGAGAACAAGCAGAACGAAGCTGCTCAGTGAACAAGGGGTGAGAGGAATGAGGCTGAGGTGGGACCTGCCAACTTTCAAGGCACCGAGGACCCTTTGCGGGGAGAGTCAGCAGGGGTAAATCTAGGAGGCGGTGACACAGGGCAGGGGGGGACCGCGCTTACCTGTGCTGGTCTGTGCCTTCTGCAACTTCAGAAACTGCTGCAAGAAGCTGCCGTCGTTGGCAAACTTGTTGGAAACGTTAGAGTTGTGTACGTTTGCAATTCTAGACCGGAGGCAGAGGACAGAGAGGATAAGCCTTGAGAGGAGGCAGGGTGTACAACGCGTCGGCCTGTCCTACCCCCACCACTGTTCTCTAAGGGGGCCCCAAATGGACCCCCGAAGATGCTGGGGGCCCACAGAGTGCAGGGAGCGGCCTTCAGAGAAGTCAGCTCGAACAAGCTGGTTCTACTAGTCAATGGGATACTACCTGTGCTGAAGTTGTCTCTATCTGCATGCTGACCCTTTGGGTTCAAAGGCTTCCCCAACAAGACGGCTCAGAAGCACCTGCCCTGCTCCCACGCAGCACCTGCCGTACCTATTGTTAACGAGTCATCTGGGCTTTCGCTGGCTCCCGTATCTGTCCTACCAGCCAAACTGTATGGTTCCCAAAGGCAGGGCCTGTATCTATACCTGTGTGTGACCACAGTTCTGGGCTGAGGTCAGTCAGCACTTCTGTGGATTTCACATGTGTCCAAGAAAATAGCCAAAGAAATCTCTTGGTGGGAGAATTAGAGAGAAATTTTACACTCTTATTACTTTCTGTTTCATTTTTACAAAGGGCATGTTTTATTTTTTTAAAGACTTTTTTTTAATGTGGACCATTTTCACAGTCTTTACTGAATTTGTTAAATATTGCTTCTGTTTTACACTTTTGGCTCTTTGGCCGCAGGGCAAGTGGGATCTTGGTTCCCTGATCAGGGATCAAACCTGCACTCCGTGCACTGGGAAGTGAAGTCATATCCACTGGATCACCAGGGAAGTCCCAAGTACGTTTTATTTTGAAAAAGAAAATGTATTTTTAACGGAACACAAAAGCAAACCCTTATCATAAAGTTATAGTGGGCTTCCCTGGTGGCTCAGTGGTAAAGAATCCGCTTGCCATTGAAAGGAGACACAGGAGATGCAGGCTCAGATCCTTGAGTCAGAAGATGCCCTGGAAAAGGAAATTACAACCCACTCCAGAGTTCTTGCCCGGAGAATCCCAGGGACAGAGAAGCCTTGAAGGCTGCAGTCCACAGGGTCACAAAGAGTGGGATGCAGCTGAGCAAAAAGTGATGGAGGCTCACTACGAGCAAATGGGAATCTGGAAAAAAAACAGAAATATAGAAAGCAAGGAGAAAACCCCCCAAAAGTCTCCTCGCCTCACAAGGGTCACTCAAACAGTTTGGTATACTTCTTTGATTTATCCTTAATTAGAAATAGAAGAAAATAAAGCTGTTATCACGGTTATGTATTCTACTTCTTTCATCTTTTACTACAACATACTGTCTTGCTCCAGCCTCAGAAACTCCTCACATGCGCTTTCAGAGCCATGCTCATCATACAGACACACTCAATAACTGATAAAAGCTCAAGGAGCCCACAGGTCTGAATTTTTTCCTTTAAAATAAAGTTCTAGCCTCCTAGAAATCCGTTCTAATGAAAGAAAAGAGGAAAAAAAATAAGTCAACAAGGGGCGCTGGTTAAATAAATTACAGGACATCATAGAGCAGATGGAATGATCCTGGAAAGCTCAAGTTTTATAAATAAAACCACCAAGCACAACAATAAGTGAAAAACAGAAAGGCGAGACGTACAACAGTATCTGCAGCATGGTCCTACTTATGTCAACATGTATTTGACTGGAAAAGTTTACAAAAATCCATCAAAAAGCAACCAGCACTTGCCTGTGAGCTGCAGGGTTACAATGATTTTATTTTTTCCTCTACTTCCCAGTTTTTCTACCACATACATGCATTATCTTTAAAGTTAAAAGAGAGCAAAGGCAACAAAAGTTGTTTTATGTGAAAGAAAGACCCACTGATAACCAGCCTTGGCGTTAAACAAGCGGAGCCTTCTAGTGACCCTGGCCCTGTCCTCACGCTGCGTACACCTCCCACAGGAGGGACAGAAAGAGGCAGGGACAATGAATGACAAGAGAACACTTTGGAGGGAATCCCCTGGCAGTCAAGTGGTCAGGACCCTGCACTTTCACTGCTGAGGGCCCAGGTTCAATCCCTGACTGGGTAACTAAGATTGCGCGAGCTGCACAGTGGCTTTAAAAAAAACCAAACCAACCCACTGTGGGGAACAGCATGCCAACAACTGAATCCCACGTGAAAACTACCCGTAACAAACAACAGGGGGTATTACACAGGTGTTGAATGATGGCTCTTGATGACATGTAAATAATACACAGTCCATTCATACAATGGAATATTTTTCAGTCCAAAAAAAAGAGAGTGAAGTCCTGACACAGCTACACAGTGATGAACCTTGAAAACATTATGTCCAGTGAAAGAAGCCAGACACAAAAGGCCAGATATCGCATGAAACATCTAAAACAGGTCAATCCACCCAGACAGAAAGCAGATTAGTCATTGTTAGGGGAGTCTCTCCTTTGGGGAGGAGCCACGGACTCTTAGAAAACGTGGGCACTGGAACAAAGCTTCAGTGCGGGCCTAACATGCTCATGGGCTTCCCTGGTGGCTCAGTGGTAAAGAATCCACTTGCAGGAGACACAGGTTCAATCCCTGGGTTGGGAAGATCCCCTGGAGAAGGAAATGGCAGCCCACTCCAGTATTCTTGCCTGGGAAATTCCATGGACAGAGGAGCCTGGTGGGCACAGTCCATGGGGTCACAAAAGGGTTGAACATGATTTAGTGACTGAACAATATGCTCCACATTTCAGACCACAGAGGAAGGGACTTGTCTTTCCATCAGTCTCCAGCATGGAGATCTTGTCACCCTGATCACATCACTGCTGCTCAAAACTCTTGGGTGCCTACAGAGTCTCTCAGAACAGTCAGGAGGAAACCCTGCTCAAACTACCTCTCATCTGACTCCAAAACAGCCCCTTTGGTGCAGCAGCTCAGGGTGCCTGACACACAGAGGCTCACCTCCCTTCCTGGCCTTTGCAGCCCTTTCCTGAGTCCTCAAAGGGCCGGCTCTGCCTGGGCCTTCAGCATGCAGTCTCTTCTGCATCTGGGAGCACAATGCCTTGCGTTACCTACCGTCAGCTCAGGCGTGTAACTGGGACTCCTCCTTGCTAGTAGGCTGTGAGCCCCGTAAGGGCAGAGATGGAATCTGGGTTTCTGCTTTGGGTTATACTCGTGGTCCCTGGCCCACAAATGTCAGCAGTAAATAACCACGGAGTGAAAGAGGTGGCAGCCGTCCTCCGGGATCCCACACACCCTGTGTTTCTCTCCTGCCACACTGAGCCTCCTAAAAGAGTGAACCTGTGGCCCTCCTTGCATCAGGTTGGAGTCAGATGCAGTAACATCCCAACTGCTCTCACAAGCAAAACCCTCTGCTGGTGACCTTCTAAGACCCTAACCCAGCTTCAGGGCAGACTTACTCGCCAGGATGCGGGGGCTGAGGGCTGGCCGCCTGGTTCTGCTTGGCCTTCTGCTCCATTCTGGCTTCAATTTCCCGTTTCTTCTGAGCAATGAGCTCCTCTTGGTGAAGGATGTTCATGTTCATTTTTCCAGACTTGGGAGGAGCAACCCCAAACCACCGGTTAGCCTTTCCTGGGGCGGGAAAAGAAGAACATCAGAAATCACCTTTGCTCTGAAGAAATACAGATGACCAACAGGTACATGAAAAGATGCCCAACACTGCTAACTATGAGAGAAATGCAAATCAAAACTACAGCGAGGTACTGCCTCACACCACTCAGAATGAGCACCATTAAAAAGTCTACAGAATCCCTCCTTTCCTCCTTTCTTGTGGCCACATTGCAGCACACATCCATCCATTCTTGGAGACAAAGCCAGCCCCATTTTTGGGGAGGAGTATTTAAAAAAAAAAAAGTCTACAGAAAACAAATATTAGAGAGGGTGTGGGGAAGGGGAACCTTACTACACTGTTGGTGAGAATGAAAGCTAGTGCAGCCACTATGGAAAACAGTATGGAGGTTTCTCAGAAAACTAAAAATATGCTCTGGCAATAACACTCCTGGGCATGTATCGAGACAAAACTATAATTCAAAGAGATACATGAACTCCTATGTTCATAACAGCACTATTCACAATAGCCAAGCCACAGAAACAACCTAAATGCCCACTGACAAATGAACAGATAAAGTTGTCATACATGTGTACAATGGGACATTACTCAGCCATAAAAAACAGTAAGATAACGCCATTTGCAGCAACATGGATACAACCAGAGATTATCATACTCAGTGAAGTCAGAAAGACAAATACCATATGATATCACTTCTACTTGACATCTTAAATATGACAGAAGTGCACCTATCTATGAAACAGGAACAGAATCAGGGACATAGAGAAGAGACTGGTGTTTGGATTCGGAGTTTGGGGTTAGCAGATGCAAACTCGTACGTACAGAATACATAAAGAACAAGGCCCTACTGTACAGCACAGGCAAGAATATTCATATCCTGTGATATAACGCAAAAGAACATGGAAGAGAATGTGTATACGTATACGTGTAACTGAATCACTATGCTGTACGGCAATAATAACCACAACATTGCCATTCAACTATACTTCAATAAAAAATAAATTAAAAAAAAAAAAAGAAAGAAAGAAATCACCTTAGCTCCACAAACACGCCCAGCAGCTGCTACATGGTGCGGCCCAGGTGCTGCTGCCTGCAGCAACGGGCATTCAGACTGACATTCATTCACAGTCACACATCTGTTCGTTGATTTAGCAAGCATTTACTGAGTTATGCACTGGCTGCTGCACTTGGTGCTAAACAAGACAGATGGAGCTCTGCTCATGTGTGATTCACCTCTGGCTGAGGATACAACAGACTTATAACAAGAAAGTAGCTGCAAAATCCTAAGAGCTCTCTGATGGAAACAAACAAAAAATGGTGAGAAGGAATAACAGAGGAACACCTACAGAGCTAAGGCAGCCAGAAAACAGCCCTTAGAAGAGGGGACATTTAAGCTAAAACCAGAAGGATAAAGAGCTGGCTTCCTGAAAAGCCACATGGGGACTGATCTGGGCAGAGCAAGAAGCAGAGGTAAAAGCCCAAGGGACTAGCAAGGGTCCAATGTGGTCAGAATGGACAGTTCCAGGGGTGGGCCTCGCAGGGACTGGTGGGAGAAGATAAGAAGTCTGAGTTTTACTTAAAGGGCTTTAAGAAGCCACAGGGGAGTATTAAGCTGATAAGAGTATTAAGCTGATAAGATCCAATTGGTACTTTCATTTGTAAGATCATTCCAGCTACTGATTGGACAGAGTAAGCAGACAACCAGGAGGCTTACTGGCTGTAAGCAAAAGATGATGGTGTCTTCAGACAAGGGTGGCAGTTGTGGAGATAGAAAAGCCACCTCGAAGGTTCCCCGTGGGGCTCAAAATAAAACCCAAACTCTGAAAGCTGATTTTGAAGACCCTGCCAGAGATAACTCCCTTCCCACTTCCAGGTCATCCCTGATATTCCTCAAAATAACAAACCCTCAAGGCCTTTTACACTTGCTGTTCCTCTCTCCCTGGAAGGCTCTGCCGTCCAATAGTTGGCACCTTCTCATCTCAAATGTCTTCTGCTCAAAAAGGCCTTCCTTGACCACTCAATCTCAGCAGCCTGCATTTCCACTCTCTCAAGTGACTATAACGCTCTGTAAATATTTCCTCCTTGTGCATTGTACGATGCCTCGGTAAAAGTAACCTTCAGTACGACACGTCCCCATTTTGGATACCACTGCATCCTCAGCAACGAACACTGTGCCTAGCACATAAAGTATGTTTGTTGAATGTATCCCAGTCTGGGGGCGCTAGAACTGGGAGAGAGGGAGGGGCAAGGTTTATGGTAAAAGGGGGGCTCTAAAGACTCAGGAAAATGTGTACAGGGAGTCAGAGTGCAGTTCGGAAAAGCAGCTTTTCCAGAAAGTGGGATAGAGGCGAGGAAGGAGCTTAGTAGAAAAGAGGGGCGCAGAAGACCCGAAGGTTGCCGCTGGCTCGGGGAGCGGAGCTTGGAGCAGCCCTTAAGGCGGTCAGCTCGGAAAGCAGGCGCAGGGCAGATAACCGCGGCGGCCTCTGAGGAAAGCCTGGCGTCCTCACCAAACCAGCGGTGGGGGCGGGGAGGATAACCGGGTCTCGCGGGGGGTCCCAGGAGACTGGGGTGGTGCAAAAGCCGCCTCTTCCAGACGCCCGGAGGCTGAGGCTAAGGGCCAACGGGTTGAGGTAGGCCCGACGGGATGGCGAAGCAAAGACGCGGAGCCTGAGGACCCAGGCGGACGCTCGAGGGTAGGCGGGGGCTGTTACCTGCAACATCCCGGTTGTCCATCTTGAGACTCATCCAATCCCACAATGCTCCGGCGCCACCGGAGTTGGTGGGGGGGGCCTGTTATAGTGCGCGTGGCCTGATGGGAGATGTAGTCCGCCTCGGCAAGCCAACACCTACCATTGCTTGGACATCTGGGGTCTTCCCCCCAGGAACGCAAACCTCAGCCAATCGGCAATCTCTCGTCTCAGTTACGCGGACCAGAGAATGTCGCCTTTTCTCAGACCTTCCTGGAGCCGCCGCCACTTCAAACACAAACTACATACTCCAGGATGCTTTGTGCAGCAGCTCTCGCGAGAAAGGCGAGGAGCTCCGGCCCCGCCCCACGCGCCTGTTTCCGCCTCCCTGTGGCGGCGGCTTGTTGTTGTGGAGGCTAAAATGGCGGCTCAGGCTGCGGCGGCGGCTCAGGCTGCGGCGGCCCAAGCAGCGCAGGCCGAGGCGGCTGAGTCGTGGTACCTGGCGCTCTTGGGCTTTGCCGAGCACTTCCGCACTTCCAGCCCGCCCAAGATCCGCCTGTGCGTGCACTGCTTACAGGCCGTGTTCCCCTTCAAGCCGCCTCAGCGCATTGAGGCCCGAACACATCTGCAGCTCGGCTCGGTGCTCTACCACCACACCAAGAACAGCGAGCAGGCGCGCAGCCACCTGGAGAAGGCGGTGAGCGTGGGCTGGGCCGCGAGGGAGGAGGCGCGGGTTCCTTTCCGGGCTTGAGATGACGGGCCGCGACCCTGGCGGACTAGGGCTGCCGCCGGGCCGCTCCTCTGGAACCTGGGGCGTGACTTCCGCACGAGCAGCGAGACCCCCAATGCTGTTAGCCTCTCAGAGGATCCGAGGGCCTCGCCACGTACCTTACTTGGTATCTCTGGTGACAGCCAGAGGCCTAGGACTCGGGATAGGGGAGGGTCCAAGTAATCCCTTTGGTCCAGACATCCTTTGAGAATCTGAAATTTGGCTTCCGAGGAAGTCTAGGAAGGCCTCTCCCAGGGCATGGAAGTCTGAGAAGGACTTCCAGACGAAAGATACTGTGACCCCATCAGTGATGAGGGGAGTCATAGGCGGGAGGCAGACTCTAGAGACGGTTTGACGTCTTGAAAAAAGCAGAGCTGAGGATTGCGGGGTCTGGATTCCAGGGCACAGGACTCCTGCTTTCTCCACAACCACCTGTGACTTCTCTTCCTCCCACTATCCAATGGTCCGTCCCCTTCAGAGGGCAGGCCCCATCTTCCCACGATGCCTTGTGGGGTCTTGGCACCCCCGAAGAATGTGGGAAAGTGGCCGTCCCTCTGCCCTCTGGGGCTGTGGAGTTGTTCCTTTCAGAGCAACACTGTGCTCCTGACAGACGGTGTTTCCATTTGCCATTTACTCAGCCTTATTCAGCTTAGAGGAGAGACTTCTTGAGTAGAATCAACGATCATGTAAAAAATGTCTTGATCCGAGGTAAATCTGAATTCACCTGTGGCTAGTAACAAGTTGCCTTGCGGAGGATAATCAGATCTGTGTTTTGCAGACTGTAGAGTTGGAAGGGGCTTTTGTCCTTGCTTGATCCACTTGTTTAAGGAGTGAGGCAGTATGGGCCCTGAGAGGTGAAGTGATTTGCCCAAAGCCACACAGCAAGTTATTAATAAAACTGGTCTCACAGGTAGGCTCAAGACCACCAGGGTGGATGCCACGACATTGAGTCATCATTTTTGTGAAGTTTGTTTCTTCCGTTCATTCAGCAGATACTTAATCAGCTCACACTGGGTACCAAGCCCTGTTCTAGGTGCCAGGGATCAGCAGTGACTAATAAAACAGTCCCTGCCCACATAAGCTTGTGTTTTTGTGAGGGAGACAAACAGTGAATATGTCGTAAAAGATTAGGCAGTGATCGAAGAACCATTAAACATGTGGACCAGGGTGAAGGTTGGAGTTGACAGGGAGCTATTTTTGGCAGAGGTAATCAGGGAGTCTCTATTTGTGGGAGTGACGTTTGAACAGAGGCCTGAATGAGGTGGAGGAGGCAAGCCTTGAGAACTGCTCCAGGTTTCATGTCAATCCCTAGAAGTACCCCAGTTGTTGGTGACTAGTTGATACCAGGGTTTCTCCGAGACAGCGATGAGGCTGAGAGCAAATGAAGTGTCAGGCTTCGTTGGGTGTATGAGGGGTGGAGGCTGTGACTGCCCAGGCCTGGCAGCCCAGGCCCTTCAATAGGTATGCTAGTTATAAAGCTGTCCCTTCTCTCAGTTAACAACAAATCCTGCCACTTCCTTTCTCTGGTCTCCAGGCCATTCAGCCTGGGTTTTTTTCCTTTCTTTTTTTAATTAACATATTATGGGGTTTTTAAAATTTGTTTAGCCGTGCTGTGCGGCTTGTAGGATCTTAGTTTCCCAACAGGGGATTGAACCCAGACCACAGCTCAGAGAAAGCACCGAGGAATTCCCAGTTGAAATGTAGTTGACATAACAATACAGTGAGTCCCCTACATACAAACGAGTTCCATTCTAAGAGCACATTCGCAAGTCCAATTTATTCTTAGTCCAACAAAGTTAGCCTGGGCACCCAATTAACACAATCGACTGTATAGTACTGTACTAACAGGTTTATAATACTTTAAAACAAATACTGTACAAATACTATCAAACAATACATAAACAGACACACAGAAGAAAATAGTTTTAATCTTATGGTACAGTACCTTGGAAAGTAGAGTAGCCCAGTACAACAGATGGCATTCAGGGACTGGTAGCAGTGCCACCTGCGTCACCCCTGCTCTTATACTTGCTTCTGAACATCCTGGGCTTGAAATAAAGATACTGTACTCTATACACTACTGTACAGTAAAGTGCACAGAAGTGCAACCACTTGTAGAGGGTGTACGCACATGATAGAGTACGCCAGACAGGTGAACTAGCTTCTGAGAGTGGACACATGAACACACAATCACATCTTTGGAAGGTCGCAACTTGAAGGTTTTGTTTGTAGGCGGCTTACTGTATTGTGTTAGTTTCAGGTATATTATGTAGAGCTTTGACATTTGCATGCATTGTGGAATGATCACCCTAATAAGTTTAGGAACCATCTGACCTCATACAGTTATTACAGTGTTATATGGACCATATTCTTTATGCTGTGTATTACATCTCCATTGGGTTGCTTGTTTCATAACTGGAGGTTTGTACTTCTTAACCACTACCACCTATTGTGCCCATCTGGCAACCGTTGTTTATTCTCTGTATATACTAGTATGTTTTCATTTTGTTTTTTAGATTCCACGTATAAATGAGATCATGCAGTATTTAGTTTTCTTTGTCTGGCTTATTTGACTTAGCATAATACTTTCTAAATCCATTTATGTTGTCACAAGTGGCAAGATTTCATATTTTCTTTTAAAGGTTTTTTTTATCTGATGTGGACCTTTAAAAAAATTCTTTATTTATTGTCTGTGCTGGGTCTTTGTTGCTGCGAGCAGGCTTTCTCTAGTTGTAGCAAGCAGGGGCTACTCCTTAGCTGTGGTGCATGGGCTTCTATTTGCTGTGACTTCTCTTGTTGCAGAACATGGGCTCTAAGACACGCAGGCTTCATTTGTGGCACATGGGCTCAGCAGTTGTGGCGCATGGGCTTAGTTGCCCATGGCATGTGGAATCTTCACAGACCAGGGATTGAACCCATGTCCCTTGCACTGGCAGACGGATTCTTAGCCACTGGACCACCAGGGAAATCCAAGATTTCATTATATTAATGGCTGATTAATATTACCTTGTATGGTAGCCATTCCCTTCTCCAGGGGATCTTCCTAACCCAGGCATTGAACCTAAGTCTCTTGCATTGAAGGCAGATTTTTACTGTCTGAGCCACCAGGGAAGCCCCCAATATTACCTTGTATGTGTATACCTCATGTTTTTATCTGTCAGTGGACACTTAGGTTGCTTCCGTATCTTACCTATTACATTAATAAATAATGTTGCAGTGAACAATGGTGTGCATGTTTATTTTTGAATGTTTTTGTTTTTATCAGGTAAATACCCAAAAAGTAAAATTGCTGAATCCTGTGGTAATTCTATTTTTTATTTTTTTTAGGAACTTCCATACTGTTTTCCATAGTGGCTGCACGAATTAACAGTCCTACCAACAGTGCCCAAGGGTCCCCTTTTCTCCACATTCTGACCAGCACTTGTTATTTGTTGTCTTTTTGATGTTAGCCATTCTGACAGGTGTGAGGTGGTATCTCACTATGATTTTTGATTTGCATTTCCCTGATAATTACTGTCTTTTCATGTGTCTATTCATCTTTTCATGGCCACCTGTATGTATTCTTTGGGAAAATGTCTTTTTAGGTCCTTCATCCATTTTTTAATTGGATTGTTTGTTTTTTTGATGTTCAATTGTAAGAGGTTTTTTGTATATTTTGGATATTAACCTCTTACTGGATATATCATTTGCAAATACAGTTGACCTTCTATATCAGCGGGTTTCACATCCTCAGATTCAACCAACCAAGGATATAAGGGCTGATTATATTCATTGTGTGAATTAGGTTGATGCAAATGTAATTATGGTTTTGGATTGTGAATTTTAAATCATTATATCTAGGCTCAAACACATTTTTATTAATCAAAATAGAAACCACTGCAATCAACACATTTTTGCCAACAAAAAATCAGTTTGTTTATTCCTATAGTATAAAAATCCATGCTTCGAGATTTGACAAACTCTTGAAAAACATTTTCTGCCTCCTCCTGGTTATGGAAGCATTTTCCCTCTAAAAAGTTGTTGAGATGCTTGAAGAAGTAGTCAGTTGAAAATGGTGAATATGGTGGATGCAGCAGAACTTCATAGCCCAGTTTGCTGAGTGTTTGAAGCATTGGTTGTGCAGCATGCAGTTGGGTGGTTGTCGTGGAGGAGAATTTCTGTTGACCTATCTTTTTTTGATAGAAGATAGAAACCCTTTGTGTTGACCAATGCCAGCTGCAGTTTTCAGTGCATCTCATCAATTGGCTGAGCATACTTCTCAGAGATGTAATGGTTTCGGTGAGATCTGTGAAGCTGTAGAGGATCAGACAGGCAGCAGACCACCAAAACAGTGACCCATGACCTTTTTTTGGTGCAAGTTTGGCTTTGGGAAGTACTTCTTAGTCTAGCCACTGAGCTTGTCACTGCTGGTTGTTGTATACAATCCACTTTTCGTCACATGTCACAGTCCAATTGAGAAATGGTTTGTTGTTGCATAGAATAAGAGAAGATGACACTTCATAATGAGTGTTTTTTTAATTTCTGGTCAGCTCATGAGACATTCATTTACTGATCTTTTTCACCTTTCCAATTTGCTTCAAATACCAAATGACCACAGAATGGTTGACGTTGAGTTCTTGTATAGTTGTAAGACGATCGGCTTTGATGATGGCTCTCAATTGTCATCAACTTCCGATGGCTAGCCACTACTCTTCTCGTCTTTAAGGCTCTTGTCTCCTTTGCAAAACTTCCTGTACTGTACATTCATTAGTAGTTCCTAGGCCAAGTGCCGGAGAAGGCAATGGCACCCCACTCCAGTACTCTTGCCTGGAAAATCCCATGGATGTCGGAGCCTGGTGGGCTATAGTCCATGGGGTCGCTAAGAGTTGGACACGACTGAGCGACTTCACTTTGACTTTTCACTTTCATGCATTGGAGAAGGAAATGGCGACCCACTCCAGTGTTCTTGCCTGGAGAATCCCAGGGACGGGGGAGCCTGGTGGGGTGCCGTCTATGGGGTCGCACAGAGTTGGACACGACTGAAGTGACTTAGCAGCAGCAGCAGGCCAAATGCATTGTTGATGTTGTGAGTTGTCTCCACTGCCTTACTACCTATTTTGAACTCAGATAAGAAAATTGCTTCAAATTGCTTTTTGTCAACCATTTACATCGTCTAAAATAGATAAAAAATAAACAAGTAATGTTGTTAGCAAAAAAAAAAAAAAAAGCAAGAATGTGCATTAAAATGATGTATAACATAAGTACATTTATTTAGAATATATTCCAATGTCAAATGGCAAATTTCAGCAATGCAAAAATATCATTACTTTTGCACCAACCAGATGCTTACTCCTTGGAAGGAAAGTTATGACCAACCTAGATAGCATATTAAAAAGCAGACACATTGCTTTGTCAACAAAGGTCTGTCTAGTCAAGGCTATGGTTTTTCCAGTAGTCATGTATGGATGTGAGAGTTGGACTGTGAAGAAAGCTGAGTGCCGAAAAATTGGTGCTTTTGAACTGTGGTGTTGGAGAAGACTGTTGAGAGTCCCTTGGACTGCAAGGAGATCCAACCAGTTCATCCTAAAGGAGATCAGCCCCGGGATTTCTTTGGAAGGAATGATGCTGAAGCTGAAACCCCAGTACTTTGGCCACCTCATGCGAAGAGTTGACTCATTGGAAAAGACTCTGATGCTGGGAGGGGTGGGGGCAGGAGGAGAAGGGGACGACAGAGGATGAGATGGCTGGATGGCCATCATCGACTTGATGGACGTGAGTCTGGGTGAACTCCGGCAGTTGGTGATGAACAGGGAGGCCTGGCGTGCTGTAATTCATGGAGTCGCAGAGTCGGACACAACTGAGCTCCTGAACGAACTGAACTGAATATGCCATTTCATATAAGGAGCTTGAATCTAGACATTTCTCCAAAGAAGATACACAGATGGCTTCTAGGCACATGGGAAGTTGCTCAAAATTGCTAGTTATTAGAGAAATGCAAGTCAAAACTTCACTGAGGTATCACCTCACATCAGTCAGAAAGACAATCATCAAAAAAATCTATGAATAATTTTTTTTAAAGTCTATGAATAAATGCTAAGGAATGTGTTGAGAAAAGGAAATCCTGCTACGTTGTTGCTGGGAATGTAATTGGTGCAGCCACTGTGGGGAGCAGTATGGAGGTTCCTTAAAATCGAGTTGTCATATGCTCCAGAAGTCCCACTCTTGGGCATATATCTGGAAAAGATAAAAACTCATTCAAAAAAATACATGTGCCAGAATGTTCATAGCAGCACTATTTATAATAGCCAAGACATGGAAGCATCCTAAATGTCCATTGATAGATGAATGGATGAAGAAGATGTAGTATATGTATATATAGTAGAATATCAGTCAGCCATAAAAAAGAACGAAATCATACCATTTGCAGCAATATGGCTAGACCTAGAGGTTATCACAGTCATACTAAGTAGTGAAGTAAGTCAGGCAAAGACAAATATCATGTGAGATCACTTCTACCTGGGAACAAAAATACGATACAAATGAACTTTTTTCAAATAGAAACAGACTCACAGACATAGAAAACAATGTTACAGTTACCAAGGAGGGATAGGGGGAGGAGAAAGATAAATTAGGAGTTTGGGATTATCAGATACAAAGTACTATATATGAAATAGATAACCAACACGTCCCTACTGTATAGCACAGGAAGCTATATTCAATATCCTGTAATAAGCCATAATGGAAAAGAATATGAAAAAAACTATATGTTAAGCCGAATCATTTTGATGTGTACCAGAAACTAGCACAACATTGTAAATCAACTCTACTTCACTTAAAAAATAAAAATATATAAGGGCTTGAGGATCTATGGATTTTGATATCCTCAAGGACTCCTGGAATCAATCCCCTGAGGACAACTGTATCTTCTCCCATTCAGGAAGGTGCCTTTTTGTTTTGTTAATATTTTCCTTTGCTATGTAAAAATAGCTTTTTAGTTTGGTGTAGTTCCACAAACTGTGAAAAAATTCTTAGAGGTGGGAATACCAGATCACCTGACCTGCCTCCTGAGAAATCTGTATGCAGGTCAAGAAGCAACAGTTAGAACCGGATATGGAATAGACTGGTTCCAAATGGGGAAAGGAGTACGTCAAGGCTGTGTATTGTCACCCTGCTTATTTAACTTACATGCAGAGTACATCATGCAAAATGCCGGGCTGGATGAAGCACAAGCTGGAATCAAGATTGCCAGGAGAAATATCAATAACCTCAGATAGGCAGATGACACCACCCTTGTGGCAGAAAGCGAAGAACTAAAGAGCCTATTGATGAAAGCGAAAGAGGGAAGTGAAAAAGTTGGCTTTAAACATTCAAAAAACTAAGATCATGGCATCCAGTTCAGTCACTTCATGGCAAATAGATGGGGAAACAGTGGAAACAGTGAGTGACTTCATTTTGGGGGGCTCCAAAATCATTGCAGATGGTAACTACAGCCATGAAATTAAAAGATGCTTGCTCCTTGGAAGAAAAGCTATGACCAATCTAGACAGCATATTAAAAAGCAGAGAGATTACTTTGCCAACAAAGGTCCATCTAGTCAAAGCTATGGTTTTTCCGATAGTCATGTATGGATGTGAGAGTTGGACTATGAAGAAAGCTGAGCACCAAAGAATTGATGCTTTTGAACTGTGGTGTTGGAGAAGACTCTTGAGAGTCCCTTAGACTGCAAGGAGATCCAGCCAGCAATCCTAAAGGAAATCAGTCCAGAATATTCATTGGAAGGACTGATGCTGAAGCTCTAATACTTTGGCCACCTGATACAAAGAACTGACTCACTGGAAAAGACCCTGATGATGGGAAAGGTTGAAGGCAGAAGGAGAAGGGGACGACAGAAGATGAGATAGTTGGATGGCATCACTGATTTGATGGACATGAGTTTGAGCAGTCTCCGGGAGTTGGTGATGGACAGGAAGCCTGGCGTGCTGCAGTCCATGGGGTTGCAAAGAGTCAGACACGACTGAACAACTAACTGGGTCCCATTTGTTTGTTTTTTCCTTTTTTTTCCCCTTGCCTGAGGAAACATCCAAAAAATACTGCTAAGTTTTTGGTATCAGAGAGTATACTGCCTATGTTTTCTTCTAGAACTGTATGGCTTCAGGTCTTAAATTTAAGTCTTTCATTCATTTTGAGTTTATTTTTTTATGTAGAGTGAGAAAGTAGTCCAGTTTAATTCTTTTTCTTATGGCTGTCCAGTTTTCTTAACACCATGTATAGAAGAGACTGTCTTTTCTCGCCAATTTGTATTCTGCCCTCTTTTCTCATAGATTAATTGGCTGTGTAAGTGTGGGTTTATTCTGGCTTGTCTCTTCTCTTCCATTGACCTATGAATCTGTTTTTGTGTGGATACCATACTATTTTTACTGTAGGTTTGTGGTATAATTTGAAATCATGGTGCATGATACCTCCAGCTGTGTTGTTCTCTCAAGATTACTTTGGCTTTTCAGGGTCCTTTGTGTTTTCATACAATTAAAAAAAAATTATTTTTGGCTGAGCTGGATCCTCATTGCTGTGCGTGTGGGCTTTTCCCTAGTTGTGGAGAGATGGGGCTGCTGTTCTCTAGTTGCGGTCCATGGGCTTCTCACTGTGGTGGCTTCTCTTGTCGCAGAGCACAGACTGTAAGGCAGGCAGGCTTCCGTAGCTGCAGCATGTGAACTCCATAGTTGCAGCTTCCGCGCTCTAGAACACAGCCTCAATAGTTGTGGCACACGAGCTTAGTTATTTCAAGGCATGTGGGATCTTTGTGGACCAGAGATTGAACCCTTGTCTCCTGCATTGGCAGGCACATCCTTTACCTCTGAGCCACTGGAGAAGGTCCCATACAGTTTTTAGAATCACTTGTTGTAGTTCTGTGAAAAATGCTGCTGGTATTTTGAGAGGGATTGCATTGAATCTGTAGATTGACTTGGGTCGTATGCTCGTTTAGGAATATCAGTCCTCCCAGTTCACCAGCACAGTATAGTTTCCATTCATTTCTGTAGTCTTCAATTTCTTTCATTGAATGTTTGCGTTTTCAAAGTGCAAGTCTTTTACTTCCTTATTTAGATTTATTCATAGCTATTTTATTCTTTTTGATACAACTGTAAATGGTATTGTGGGTTTTTTTTTTTCATATTTAACCAAGATTAGCTATTTATTCAGATCATTCCTGCCTTCCCAGTTGTATTTCTGTAAACGTCAAGCAAAATGATTCATAATAACTTTTGCTCAATTTGTTAATTAAATTTGTGAGAAAAAAATTTTTTTTAAATTTTATCTTATTTTTTAAACTTTACAATATTGTATTAGTTTTGCCAAATATCGAAATGAATCCGCCACAGTTATACCTGTGTTCCCCCATCCTGAACCCTCCTCCCTCCTCCCTCCCCTACCCTCCCTCTGGGTCGTCCCAGTGCACCAGCCCCAAGCATCCCGTATCGTGCATCGAACCTGGACTGGCAACTCGTTTCATACATGATATTATATATGTTTCAATGCCATTCTCCCAAATCTCCCCACCCTCCCCCTCTCCCACAGAGTCCATAAGACTGATCTATACATCAGTGTCTCTTTTGCTGTCTCGTACACAGGGTTATTGTTACTATCTTTCTAAATTCCATATATATGCGTTAGTATACTGTATTGGTGTTTTTCTTTCTGGCTTACTTCACTCTGTATAATAGGCTCCAATTTCATCCACCTCATTAGAACTGATTCAAATGAATTCTTTTTAATGGCTGAGTAATACTCCT
>NW_011494820.1:1385079-1388671 GCF_000754665.1 Bison bison bison | reverse complement strand
TCCAATCCATGAACATGGTATATTTCTCCATCTATTAGTGTCCTCTTTGATTTCTTTCACCAGTGTTTTATAGTTTTCTATGTATAGGTCTTTAGTTTCTTTAGGTAGATATATTCCTAAGTATTTTATTCTTTCTATTGCAATGGTGAATGGAATTGTTTCCTTAATTTCTCTGTTTTCTCATTATTAGGGTATAGGAATGAAGGGATTTCTGTGTGTTGATTTTATATCCTGCAACTTTACTATAATCATTGATTAGTTCTAGTAATTTTCTGGTGGAGTCTTTAGGGTTTTTTATGTAGAGGATCATGTCATCTGCAAATAGTGAGAGTTTTACTTCTGTTGTGTTCTTAATTTATTTTTCTGATCATTATTAAATGCATGGGAACACAATATATTTCTATATATTAATTTTGTACCCTGCAACTTTACTGAATTCCTTTATTAGTTCTAATATTTTTTGATGGCATCTCTGGGATTTTCTGTATATTGTATCATGTCATGTGCAAACAGTGACAGTTTTACTTCTTTCCATTCAGCCTGTTGCTCGCAGTGGTTCGTAGTTATTATATGTATCATCCTTGTCGTATATTTGCCCACTCAGTGCTATTGAGGGGAAGGAACCATGCCTTAGATTGCTTCTTTGTAGCTGCTTGGTTTTGGGACCTGTAATTTAAGTTCTTCCCCTTGTGGAGAGTTTTCCCTTGATTTTATAGAACCCTCAATCTTATGGGGTCTTCCACAGAGCCACAATATAACTTTTGTAGCTCACTGTCATTATACTTGGAAATAAATCCCTTTCTCTGTCAGGTGCATCCCCAGCTGAAAGCTTGTCCAGGTTTCAGGTAAAATGCCATTCTCTGTACCGTTCTCTTTCTGTGGTTGTTTTTTTTTTTACGGTTTTATTTATTTATTTTTGGCTGTGCTGGGTCTTCATTGCTGTGTGGGCGTTTTTTCTAGTTGCAGAGAGTGGGAGCTGCTCTCTAGTTGCAGTGTGTGGGCTTCTCTTTGCTGTGGGCTCTCTTTTTGCGGAGCACAGGCTCTAGGGTGTGTGGGCTCAGTAGTTGAGGTTCCCAGGCTCTTGAGCACAGGCTCAATAGTTGTGGCAAAGGGGCTTAGTTGTGCCTGAGGCATATGGGATCGTCCCAGACCTGGGATCGAGTCCATGTCTCCTGCGTTGACAGGCAGATTCTTCACAAGGAGCCATCAGGGAGGCCCTCTGTGGTTGTTTCTGATCTCCCTTTGTATCACAGTGCAAGCATGCTTTCTTTAAACTTCATTCTTTTTAATTGTGCATTTTTTCCAAATCAGGCAGCTGTCAACTTTTTTTCTTCTTTTTCATTCTTTACTAGGTAAAGAATCATATGTGTACTATAGGTAAAAATTTTAATTGATCTCTAAACTTGGTACCACATTTATCTTCCTTATCTTATTATTTTCATCATCTTTTGCTTTCTGTATAAGAGACTAACCTTGTTTGTGTGTGTGTGTGTATATATGTTTCGATTATTATTTCTGTTTCCTCCACTGTGTTTGTAAGCTTTCCAAGAGGAATGTGTAATAAACTCACCCATATGTTTCATCAGTTCATTCGTTAAGAGCTCCGAGGCATGGAGGGTGTTTCACTCTATCCTTTGCAACTTTATCCAAATTGCAGCCATTGGTTCCCAGGGGTACCTGCCTCTACAGGCCTTTGGATGACCTGCTGGCTGTCTCAGTCCCTGGGTCTGCTCAGCAGACCGTAACTATTAGGGTACACAACAAGACACTTCACCGGAGAGCCTTCCCTTTTGATTATGATATGGCAGTGATGTGGGTGTATCAACAGAATTCCTGGCTCCCCTGGGACTTGACTAAATTGTTCATGATTATAAGGGATTTTGCTTTACCCAGAAATCTCTTACCTAGATAATTTACGAAGTCATTTCTGCAGATTCTGTCAGATTTTGTGCTTTTTCATTTCATTTTTGCCTTCTTATCTTTCCTCTTGCTGCACACCTCTCCCTCTGTGAATTTTCAGTCTTCTCTTGTCATATTCACTGTTTTTCAAGCAGACAGCTCCATTTGTAGACAGTTCTGTTTCAGTCATTTGTGCTTCCACTGTGGAGTTGAGAATCTACATTTCTGTATTTAGATGTGTGTTTATTTCCCCCTTAACTTTCTTGCTTTTGATTATATTACTTTTATCTCTTGACATGGAACATACGTCATTATCCCTATACTTCCTGATTTGAAAGCCGCAGAGGAGTAAACGCCTCTTCTCTGGAATGGATTTCCGTTGTTTGCTGTAATCCGGGCAGTCATCCTCTGGACGATGTGCTTTTCTAACTGCAGTGTCTGTGTTAATGCCGGTTTGGTTTCTCTGTGTAGTTTCAGTGGGGCTACTTTTTAGTGGTTGTTTGACTTGGAAAGCTGCTCCAAACTGTGCCAGTCAGACACTCCTTCGTTCTGCTTCCAGGTTTAGCCAGAGAGTCTATAGCTACCTTCCCGGCAAGTGATTAAAAGCTTCCTTTTTTACCCTGAAGGCCCTAAAGGGCTTACTTCTGGGCCTTTCATCATCAGGCACAGCTGAAGCAAATCTTTCATCCTTTAGGACAGCGGTCCTCAGCCTTTTTGGCACCAGGAACCGGTTTCGTGGAAGACAGTTTTTCCATGGACTGGGGTGGGACAGGGGGCTGGTTTGGGGATGATTCAAACACATTACACTTATTGTGCACTTCATTTGTGTTATTATTACATTATCTCCGCCTCAGCTCATCAGGCATTAGATCCCAAAGGTTGCGGACCTCGGCTTTAGGATCATGACCGTGTCCTGGTAAATTCTATGCCACATCAGTCAGGAGCAGAGCCTGGTGCAGAAGCTGCATTTGTATAACTTGGTGTTAAGCATTTCCACAGAATAATATCTTTGCCTGTTGCTGTTTGCATTTCCATTCTTTCCACGCATTCTCTGGGTCTCCTCTGACTTTAGACTGTTAAATGTATTTAGGAACCATCACTTCATGATTCTAGCAACTTGACCCCTGCTTCCCCAGTAGCCTCTACTTCTTGTTCCTGCCTAGGAATTATAGCATTGTTGGTGCCTTCCACACCATGCTTCTTAGAGCACTGTCTCTTTGGATCCTCACCAAACGCACAAGGTTGAGACCACTTCCAACTTGCTGATGACGGTACTGACTGGGCTGCCTGTAGCCATGGTCATACGCTGCGAGGCCAGGCTGGCTCCTAAACGCTGTGCTCCCGTCCCAGAGGAACTGCATTTGATAACTTTTTCTACACATTTTGGTGATTAAAAATTTGGTATCAGTTCAGCTCAGTTCAGTCACTCAGTCGTGTCTGACTCTTTGCGACCCCATGAATCGCAGTACACCAGGCCTCCCTGTCCATCACCAACTCCTGGAGTTCACTCAGACTCACGTCCATCGAGTCAGTGATGCCATCCAGCCATCTCATCCTCTGTTGTCCCCTTCTCCTCCTACCCCCAATCCCTCCCAGCATCAGAGTCTTCCAATGAGTCAACTCTTCGCATGAGGTGGCCAAAGTACTGGAGTTTCAGCTTCAGCATCATTCCCGCCAAAGAAATCCCAGGGCT
>NW_011494820.1:1377470-1384534 GCF_000754665.1 Bison bison bison | reverse complement strand
GTGGTGTCATCTGCATATCTGAGGTTATTGATGTTTCTCCCGGCAGTCTTGATTCCAGCTTGTGCTTCTTCCAGTCCAGCGTTTCTCATGATGTACTCTGCATATAAGTTAAATAAGCAGGGTGACAATATACAGACTTGACGTACTCCTTTTCCTATTTGGAACCAGTCTGTTGTTCCATGTCCAGTTCTAACTGTTGCTTCCTGACCTGCATACAGGTTTCTCAAGAGGCAGATCAGGTGGTCTGGTATTCCCATCTCTTCCAGAATTTTCCACAGTTTATTGTGTTCCACACAGTCAAAGGCTTTTGCATAGTCAATAAAGCAGAAATAGATGTTTTTCTGGAACTCTCTTGCTTTTTCCATGATCCACTGGATGTTGGCAATTTGATCTCTGGTTCCTCTGCCTTTTCTAAAACCAGCTTGAACATTAGGAAGTTCACGGTTCACATACTGCTGAAGCCTGGCTTGGAGAATTTTGAGCATTACTTTACTAGCATGTGAGATGAGTGCAATTGTGTGGTAGTTTGAGCATTCTTTGGCATTGGCTTTCTTTGGGATTGGAATGAAAACTGACCTCTTCCAGTCCTGTGGCCACTGCTGAGTTTTCCAAATTTGCTGGCATATTGAGTGCAGCACTTTCACAGCATCATATTCCAGGATTTGAAATAGCTCAACTGGAATTCCATCACCTCCGCCAGCTTTGTTTGTAGTGATGCTTTCTAAGGCCCACTTGACTTCACATTCCAGGATGTCTGGCTCTAGGTCAGTGATCACACCATCGTGATTATCTGGGTCGTGAAGCTCTTTTTTGTACAGTTCTTCTATGTATTCTTGCCACCTCTTCTTAATATCTTCTGCTTCTGTTAGGTCCATACCATTTCTGTCCTTTATCGAGCCCATCTTTGCATGAAATGTTCCCTTGGTATCTCTAATTTTCTTGAAGAGATCTCTAGTCTTTCCCATTCTGTTATTTTCCTCTATTTCTTTGCATTGGTCGCTGAGGAAGGCTTTCTTATCTCTTCTTGCTATTCTTTAAGCCTTAAAACACTCACAGCCTTGTTCTCTCTTCAGCAGCACCTGTACTAAAATTAGAATGATACAGAGAAGATTAGCATGACCCTTGTGCAAGGATGACAAACAAATTCATGAAACATTCCATATTTTGGGGGGCCAAATTCTGTTATTTGCATGTGTAATCCCCTCTAATAAACTTAGGTGCTCAGAAATTGTAAAAGAAAACAACAAAGAAAAAACCCACTCTCAACTCTGAAGTGAATGTTCTAAGGAATGAGAGGTGTGCTGATCGCAGCCCTTCCACCCCTCAGGGTGCATGCTGGCCCTGTGGTGACCCTTGCTTTCCCTGAGAACCCTAAGGTGACCCCAGAGGCTTTTGGAAGGATCGTTCACCTCTCTGCCTCACGCCTGCAAGCTGCCTGGCAGTGAAAGGGGCTCTTAACTTTGGCTGCTTTCCCATGACAAGGGAGAAGACATAAAAACTATATTTTAATGTTACAAAGTAAAACATATGATGAGGTAGCAACCTTGGGTAAGGTATCCTACAAACTTTTGTTTGTGAGATGGACATATTTGTCTATAGGTTTCTGATTATGAATGTATGTTGCAAGTTTTAAAAAGACAAAAAAGCAGAGTGAGTTGATTGACTTCTGACTGACAAGCCTTCGGAAGTGACTGGCTCACCTTGACATGGAGCTGTCCTACAGCTTCAGGAATGGGTCATCTCATGGGGACAGCTCCAGGTGTCACTGACAGTGATGCCTGAGCAAGAAGCAGTGATGTTTGAAGCTGAGATGTCTTGATGCCATTTAGTATTTGAAATTCTGTGTTTATAAAGTGTAAGCCTCAATTTTGTGGCTTTTTGTACAGTGGGAAACCCTCATTTCCTGGTGATGCTAGATAAAGTCATCATTTGTGCAACAAATGTTTCCTGAGAACCTGCCACGTGCCAGCCTACGTTAGCACTGGGGGCACATGAGGAGGAACATTATGGGGCTTTATCTAGCGGCCCTCATCTGTGTGTGGGACAGGGCCACACTGCATGCATGGGAGAATAGTGGCAGGTTGTGCCTCTGGGAAATGGATGCCAAGGACCACTAGGATCCATCTCCTCCAGGACTTGGAGTGTTGCTGACTCCCATGGGGGTCCACATCTCAAACTTCATCCTCTGGCTCCTAGAGCAGTGGTCCTGACATCCTCTTATGCTGACAAACAAGGCCTTCCAAAAGATTTGAGTCTTAAGCCTTTGGACATCTTACTTCCTGGCTCTCCTGATGGCCACTCAAGGCCCCAGAGGGGTGTGATGCTCTTTCTCCAACCCTTAGGTCAGAAAAGAGAGAACTGGCACAGACAGAAACTGATCCCTGACAGACACATCCGGCCGGAGAAGAGAGCTGTCAGTGGAGTCCAGCCTGAGTGTCTGCTGAATAGACGCTGACCACACAAAGGCTCTACATGAGAAGACATTTGATGGGCCCATGTAGGCCTGGGCCCGGCAGCACAGGCAAAACACTGGAGGAGCAGGCATGGTGGCTTCTGGCTGTGTCCCTTCTCAGTGTGCCCACCATGGACGTAGTTTCTTGTGGGCTTTCCTCACCTGGATTTGGAGTATGCCTTGTGCAGTGAGATCAAATTGCCAACATCCGTTAGATCGTTGAAAAGGCAAGAGAGTTGCAGGAAAACGTCTACTTTTGCTTTGTTGACTATGCCAAAGCATTTGTGTGGATCACAACAAATTGTGGAAAATTCTTAAAGAGATGGGAATACCAGACCACCTTACCTGCCTCCTGAGAAATCTGTATGCAGGTCAAGAAGCAGCAGTTAGAACCAGATATGGAATAGACTGGTTCCAAATGGGAAAAGGAGTACATCGAGGCTGTGTATTGTCACCCTCCTTATGTAACTTACATGCAGAATACATCATGCAAAATGCTGGGCTGGATGAAGCCCAAGCTGGAATCAGGATTGCTGGGAGAAATATCAATAACCTCAGATACACAGATGACACCACCCATTATGGCAGAAAGTGAAGAAGAACTAAAGAGCCTCTTGATGAAAGAGAAAGAGGAAAGTGAAAAAGTTGGCTCAAAACTCAACATTCAAAAAACTAAGATCATGGCATCCAGTCCGGTCACTTCATGGCAAATAGATGGGGAAACAGTGAGAGACTTATTTTGGTTTATACAAAATCACTGTATATGGTGACTACAGCTATGAAATTTAAAGACACTTGCTCCTTGGAAGAAAAGCTATTAACTTAGACAGCATATTAAAAAGCAGAGACATTACTTTGCTGACAAAGTTCTGTCTAGTCAAAGCTATGGTTTTTCCAGTAGTCATGTATGGATGTGAGAGTTGAACTATAAAGAAAGCTGAGCACCAAAGAATTGATTCTTTTGACCTGTGGCGTTGGAGAATACTCTAGAGAGTCCCTTAGACAGCAAGGAGATCCAACCAGACCATCCTCAAGGAAATCAGTCCTGAATATTCGTTGGAAGGACTGATGCTGAGGCTCAAACTCCAATACTTTGGCCACCTCATGCGAAGAGTTGACTCATTTGAAAAGACCCTGATGCTGGGAAAGATTGAGGGCAGAAGGAGAAGGGGATGACAAAGGATGAGATGGTTGGATGGCATCACCGACTCAATGGACATGAGTTTGAGTGAACTCCAGGAGTTGGTTATGGACAGGGAGGCCTGGCATGCTGCAGTCCATGGGGCCGCAAAGAGTCAGACACGACTGAATGACTGAACTGAACTGAACTTGTGTGGTGAGGAGAGCATCCCTGGGCCACAGACTCAAAAAGAAGGCTTCTTCAGTCCACTGGAAGAGTTTCACCTCGTCTTGTTGCCCTCTTCATCTCTCTTGGGGGGCAGTGACACTCAGGTGTAGTCAGCTTTGTGCCAGGTTCTGAGGTATGGCTAGATTGTACGTGGAAACTCCTGTGCGTGGTGGCTTTACCCACTCCGCCTTGGCTACCCGTCTGGGTTGTTCAGAGCAAGCCACGCGGAGCTCCAAGTGAAAGGCAAGTGCTTCCCGTGTGTGTTTGTATCCACCGTGTACTCTCTTTAAAGGGCTCCCCTTGAGCATGAAGGCCTTGCCCAAGACAGGTCTTACATGTGGACATTGAGTCATGGAACTTCAGAATCTCAAGGTTGGACCAGGTCTTAGCATGTCCCTAACCCAGCTTTTAGTCACACAGTTTCCTCCAGTTGTCCCTCCCAATTGGTGGCCTTCAGGAGTGAGCATCTCTTGCTGAATGCTGAGGGGGAAGGAGTGGCTTCTGTAGAACGAAGTCCCTACTTCTGTGTTTACCAGTTTTGTGACATCACACACGTGGCTGGAGCTGAGCCTGTCCTCACTGTCTCTGTAGATGGCCTCCAACCAAGGAGCCTCACTCTGAGGCCACACTCATGGCAGCAGGCACTGCCCATGTCTCTCTGGGGACCCTGAGCTCCTCCAGGCCTTGTTGCCTTGGGAGGGGACACTTGGTCTGGTTGCAGAGTGCCTTTTGCCTGGGCTCTATATGCACGTGTGTGTGTGAGAGAGAGAGAGAGTATGGGAGACAGAGACAGACAGGAGCCCAGTGACTCTCCAATGTTCTAAGTTCCTCTGTCCCTCTCACCCGCTCCTATTAGCTCCCCCTCCTGGCCCACCTGTGTCTTTCAGGGGCTGGTCTCCAGACCAGCTCCAAGTCATCCCCAGCCTCTTTGGTGATTTCCCTGGCCACTACTCACTCAGCCCCAGAAACATCTCTAGCCCAGGGCTGCCCTCCTGGCCTCACCAGCCTTTCTCCCTGTCAGGCAACAGATCCATGGGCCTTCAGCCTCTGTCTCCTCTTTCCTCTCCTCTTCCTCCTCCCTCTGCATCCTTCCAGCAACCGCTAAAGCTCTGAGAATGTTTGCAGGATGAGCGGATCAGCAGGAACTGCGTCAGGTGTGTGCTTGTGTCTTAGATGGTTGAGAGACTATGGTCATGGTGGTGGTGTGGTGGACTGCCCTGGGACTGCGCCATTTCCTGCTGGAATGTGAAACTCCAGGGCACAGTTATCCCCACGTGGGACCTTGTCATTATCTGAACCGCGTACCAGCATGCGCGTGAGCAGAGGTGGTGAGCTCAGATCTCAGAATCATCGCTGCCCACCCCCGTCCTTCTGTGGTGCTCCTCCCTCCCCTCTGAGGCTAACTTTGCTCATTTCCAAACATGTTTTGTATGTCCCTTCCCCACGAAAGACTAACCCTCAGAACTACTCTCTAATTGTATTAAATTGATTTCTTGTGCCATGATTTGCTGTGGGTGTACCGCAGTAAGTAGCATGTGGTGGCCTTTCTGTGCTCCTGAGAGGGAGCTCCAGTTCTGACTCCAGAGCCTGGCAAGACAGGAAGCCCATCAGTAGGGGAGCACGTACATGTTCCCTTTCCCCCAGACACACCACGGTTGCTAGATTAGAGGAAAAGCAAGCCCACTTCTCAAGCTGAGCAGGCCATCTTCCCACTTAACTGAACACCTGCAGCCTTTGGTGACAGGACAACCTGTGTGAACCCCGAAGTGGACCCAGTTAAGCACTGCAAAGCTGCTTCACTGTTTGAGAATTAACTCTTTTTTTCTTTCTCTTTCAGTGGTTGATATCACAGCAAGTATCCTTTCCTTGGTACTATTCCCTCTAAGGAAAGCTCCTTCTAAATAAAAACATGTGTTATAAACTTGAATTCTGCTTATAATGCACACTTTGGGTTTGGGCTTTGCCCCACAGATGCCCTGGAGCATCCCTTCAGACCAGCAGCTTCTTCCTGGGTGCTCTGCTCCTCTTCATACCACAGCGTCTAGCTCCACACCAGCCAGCAGCAAGCTCAGGGATTACTAGGGGAATACGTGAACTTGCGGTTTTAGAGCGGACGGGGATGTGCTCATCCAGCCAGCCTTTACAGCGTCAGAATGCTGAACTGTGGCCCTTTTAAACTGACCATTTTGTAGTGTCTCTACTTCCTTAACGAGACATCACTAGATCACACAGTTTGAAGATGTTAAGTTTGAAGCAGCAAGTCTTCTGTCCGAGTTATACTGTCAAGAGGTAAGAACATATAAAGGCTTCTGAAAGCAAACCCCCTTTCCCTGTAGTGAAGGCACAGTGGCAGATTGGGAGTCACAGGAGTGGATTCCCTTCTGGCTTTTAAGACTTTGCATAATTTTCCCGTCTTCCACACCTGGAGTTGGTGATGGACAGGGAGGCCTGGCGTGCTGCAGTCCATGGGGTCGCAAAGAGTCAGAGACGACTGAGCGGCTGAACTGAACTGAACATGTGGTACAGGGCAGCCATGGATGACCACTTGCTGACAAAGACTAGCAGAGTCTTTTTCTATGGAGGACTGTTGCACAGCAGCCTTGTTCCTGGGCTAGAGATGATTAACTCCCGAACAAGTTCACATAGTTTAGCTGAAGCTGGTTTCTGATCTCAAGTGTAACTGAAAGTTGCCTTTCTCCACTTTGAGCAGTGACCCCTGTTTCATGCTCCTGGCCTCTCTCTCTGGTTACAGTTCAGAAAAGATGGTAATTGTTATCAATTTGACTGTTCAGGAATTTGAACTAAAGCTACTTTGAGTTTAGTTGAATTGGGAATTATTTTAAGATCAATGCGAAAAGCTTCCTAGCCGGTGAGGCTAATAAAATATCTTTTCTTTTTAAATCAAGCAAATCCTTTGGTAAGTGTGTCTGGGAATGGCCTTCTGGGTCCGCAGCTGCTGCAGAAGGAATCCAGCTTGCTTTTTCCTCCTTAAACATGACTGTTTCCTTTCAGAATTCCGTGGACGCAGCAAAGCCGCTGCTGCGGAAAGCCATCCAGATCTCCCAGCAGACCCCGTACTGGCACTGCCGCCTGCTCTTCCAGCTCGCTGTGCGTACTGTGGGCCTGACCAGGTGCACGGGTGCCAGTTGGGTGGGCGGCTCTCTGGGCTGGGCTTCCCTGGCCGCAGTGGAGGAGCCTGCAGGCCAGGTAGACTCATTGGAGATGCCTCTCCATCCCGGCTCTGCCCATACCACCCTGTCTCTG
>NW_011494820.1:1372721-1377370 GCF_000754665.1 Bison bison bison | reverse complement strand
AGCCCCTAGCCCCTTCTGACCCTGACACAGCCTGCCTGCCAGCCACTTCTCGCCTGCCCTCCGTGATGAAGCCCCATCACCTGCCTGTGCACACAGTGGGGCCTGGGCTGCCAGTGTCACCTGCTCCCTGGGGGAGCCTCTTAATGCCAGGAGGGTTTGGCTCAGAGGCTCCCCTGCTGAGGAGAGCTCGCCTAGCCTGAGCGGCTGCCGTCTCTCCAGGCGCCCTCCCGCCCCACACGTGCGCTGCCATCCTTGAATCCTCCCGTGTGCTTTTGTGCCTTTCGTCAGAGGAGGAAGCAGGCGAGGTAGTGAGTCACTTGCCTCAGGTCACAGAGTAGCTGGGTGCCGTGAGCAGAGACCAAGCTCTCAGCTGAGGCCCCACAGGGGTCCCTGCCTTTCAGTCTGAGTTTGAAACTCCCACAGACACTTACCCCTGAAAGAGGCCCTTCTTGTTTGAGGCTCCTCTGGCTACTCCCCTAGTGACCGGCCCCTGAAGGTGACCTGCGAAGCACACAGACGTATTTGCACAGCCCTCAGGGGTCTGTGCCTGTTAGTGTTACTGCTGGCTCTGTGCACCATTAAGCTGTAGACAAAGCGGAGTTCTGTACCCAAAGCAATTAGTGTTGATGAGGTAATATGCTTAATTTAGCTCAGAACTGATACTGAGGCAATTTTGCTGATGTGGGGAGGTTTTGTGTAACTTGCTTGCAAGGTAGCAGATCAGATATGGTAAGTCTGGTGGTTTGGAAGTGAGGGTCATTGCTCTTTTCTCCTTTTCTCAGCAACTGCACACACTTGAGAAGGACCTCGTGTCGGCCTGCGACCTCCTGGGTGTGGGGGCCGAGTATGCCCGGGTGGTGGGCTCTGAGTACACACGGTAGGCACTGATCCTCGGGCCCTTTCTCCACCCACTTGGGGAAGTTTGGTCGTGGACAGCAAATAGCAATGGCATCTCAGCGTGAGACGATGACCACCCTTATCCATAGTAAGAGACATGCAGATTCAGGCAGCCCAGAGATGCTTCTGCCCCACTGATGCATGAAGTGAGAAGTTGCTGAGTTGGCTGTGAGGGTGAGGGGCAGCTGGCGTTCTCAGCACTGTGAGCACTTGCATGTTTCTAGCATCTCTTGAAATAAAAAGGGCCCATGTGATGTCCTGGGTGATCCCCTTCCTGGTGGGGGTGAGAATGGTGCTTGTATGGTTGGCATACAATGGTGGGCAGCATGGTTGGCAGCCAGTCCCCATTCAGACGCCCAGGAGTGTTTAGGTGTACAACAGGGGAGAGAGGAAGAGGACATTTGTGTAACAGAACGGACATGGGTTCGTATTGTGCGGGAAACGGCTTAAACTACCTGGAGGCTAGTGCGCTGGGGTCGGGGTCGGGGTCAGAGGCCACCAGTGTTTCACGGTGCACCCTCTTGGAGGGCGCCAGTCTCTTTGTACCCGGGAGAGAAGAATCCTCTGTAGTAGGATTCCAGGCTCCTTGGAGCAGCACTCTTACTCTGTTGTGTGTGTGGGGATTGTGAAAAATTCTGTATCACAGACTCTAAGCTGGTCCCGTGGGGTCATTGGGACAGAACAGTTCCTAAGTCTATTCTCCGGAGTTCGGAGACTCATCCCTCAGCCATCCTGCCTGGGATGGACACTGTCACGTGGTCTGGACTGTGCGCCTGGCCCGTCTTGTCCTCCTCATGTTGCAGCCATTACTAGGTTCAGGGCGACACGCAGCGACTTGCAGGGCACGGGGATGGGGGCACACTGCACATCTTCACAAGTGTCCTCAAGACGGGCCTCTGTACCACTGTGGGCAGGTAACTGGGGTGGGCTGCACCAGGGCATGGCGCCTACGGGTCTCCTGACACAGAACTTCTGATCTCAGACGTGAGGCCTAGTGAGGTGATAATATGGCAACACTGACGTGAAGTTCTAGACCCTAGAGTTCAGCAGTCAGGCAGGAGACCCTCGGGTGTCCATGCTGTGAGGTAACAACAAAGAATGGCAGGTGGCCGGGAGTGTCGACGTCTCCCTGTGTGACTGGGACCCCGTGCTCCTCAGTCTCCTCACTGAGCCGTGCCCACTTGGCGGGGTGTCAGCTGCAGCACGTCGGCACTCTGCACAGACTGGTGGGCCCGCAGCCCCACAGCTGCTCCTAAAAGCAGCAGTCTTAGCCATTGGACCACCAGGGAAGTCCTCACTCCGTGCTTTCTTGAGCACCTGTTTCTGCATTCTGAGCTTTTGAACCTCATGAGTCTCTAAACAAGAAAAAAGTTAAAGGAAAATAGAACAAAATAGAGCACGCTTATTGGCCAGGGTCCATTGTCATCCATTTAACTGCCCCAGGGGTTAGGTCCCTGGGAATGTTGAGGTGGCAGTCATCCTAGGGGTTGCCTGGGCCTCCCTGACGCCCCCTTTCTTTTCCAGGGCACTGTTCCTGCTCAGCAAAGGCATGGTAAGTGGAGGCTGGGCAGGATAAGGTGTGGGGGCATGAGTTTGGGTCCCAGGGTCTGCCAAGGCTTCGTCTGCTTGCCATGTCATGGCCCAGCAGTTGCCTAGACCCTCGCACATGGCAGGTAGCCATGAGAGGCAGACCCTGTTCCCTGTCCCCCAGCTGGATTCAGAGACAAAGCTCCAATTCCAGGCTGTGGGATTTGTGCTGGCGGGGGAGCCGGCTCGGTTGGAGCTGCCTGGACTTGGGCTCCAGCCTGGCCTTGTGCCCCCCCTTTGAGGTGCCTGCAGTTACACAGTGCATGGACAGGTGGGTGGCAGCCCTGCGCCCGGACAGCCCCCAGCACCTGCTCCTCTCCCCACAGCTGCTGCTGATGGAGCGCAAGCTGCAGGAAGTCCACCCACTGCTGACCCTCTGTGGGCAGATAGTTGAGAACTGGCAAGGGAACCCCATCCAGAAAGAGTCTCTGCGTGTCTTCTTCCTGGTGCTCCAGGTGACCCACTACCTGGATGCCGGGCAGGTGTGTACTGCCTCCCACGTGACGGCTGCTGGGGAGCAGGCAGGTGCTGGATGGGCCTCTGACTGAGAAATCAGTTCTGCAATTGCCTCCTGTCCCTCCCCACCGGCCACACTTCCTTGGTTCCCCCACCTACACCCACCTTTGCCTGTTGGGCTGAGCACTTCACTCAACGCATAGGAGCAGAGCAGACCGTTACAGGGTGCTGACAGCTGCGGAGACGGCCTGCAGGGCCTTGGGATGGGACAAGGCAGGCAGGACCTGGGTAGCTGCCACTGTGGGTACGTGCCTCTTAAGGGTGTTGGCACCTGGTAGGAGCAGATGGGTGGTCAGGTGTGCAGTGCTGTGTGCCTGCTGCAGGTAAAGAGCGTGAAGCCATGCCTGAAGCAGCTGCAGCAGTGTATCCAGACCATTTCCACACTGCACGATGACGAGATCCTACCCAGCAACCCTGCTGACCTCTTCCACTGGCTGCCCAAGGAGCACATGTGCGTGCTTGTCTACCTGGTGAGTCCCTGCAGGGGCCGGATCCTGGCGGCCCGGGTGAGAGGAGAGGGCTTCAGTGGCCACCACCATCTGACTTTGTCCCCAGGTGACTGTGATGCACTCCATGCAAGCTGGCTACCTAGAGAAGGCGCAGAAGTACACAGACAAGGCCCTCATGCAGCTGGAGAAGCTCAAGAGTAAGTCAGGCCCTGTGGGGCTCTGGGTCGAGTAGCCCCCTGGTGGGCAGCCCGCCCATCACTGCCAGTGCTGGGCCTGGAGGACTTTGAAAGACTGAAGCATGGGTCCCTGCCCCATGGGTCTCGCACCACAGTTGGCAGATAGGGATGATCAGGTTCAGGCAGAGCCGTGCCAGGCCTGGACGGGATCCTTGCTCCCCAGGGAGGTTGGGTGAGTACTTGGAGCATCTCTGTCCTATCACCCTCACTGCACAGCTAGTCACAAGGGTTAGTGGGACTCCACCGGAACCTGCGGGGACAGCAGGGCTCAGCTGAAAGGCGGTGGCTGCTTTTGCTGTCGCTTATCAGTATTGTAATGTGGATTATGCTTAGGGTGAGATCAGAATTGGAACTTGACTGACAGCAGATCCTCTGGGGGTCCTAGGTTCTTCTGGGATTCTTGACTAATCCATCCTGGGTAATCGAGGACCTTTGACTAGTGGGAAACCAGAGCCCCGCATGTCCCTGGCTGGCTTGTGCCCCGTTCACCCTATTCACTCCCTGTGCCCTTGTCAGTGCTGCTGGGGAGGAGCCAGAGAGCCCAATTTCGCAGGGACTACTGTTCTTTGCTTTGAGATGAGTTGGGAAAGTGCCGTCTGGTTCCAGTGTGAGGACAGCCGCTTGGAACAGCCAGAAGCTGTGGTCCCCCCCACTGTTGTCTGAAGCCTGTTGCTTAGTCTCCTGGGCAACCTCAACATTTCTAGAACCCTTGGTGCCCAGCGTGCCCTTGAGCACTCACCTGGGTCAGGGCAGAGGTGCAGGTTGAGGATGGAAAACAGATCCCTTTAGGAATTTCTTGCTTTTAAAATACTCTGGTCACCAAAACCTGGCTATGAACCTGATTCCTCACCTGGACAGGGAGATGGACCCCCTTGCCTGAGGGTGCCGTGAGCACCAAATAAGCTGACAGACTGGGTGCTAGGCCAGCGCCCGGCAGAGCAGGTGGGCTCAGACCCGAGCAGCT
>NW_011494820.1:1366585-1372581 GCF_000754665.1 Bison bison bison | reverse complement strand
GGAGGCAGGGACGTGGGTCTTGTCTCTTTGGTGTGGTCTCCTCAAGTGCCTCAGGGCCTCACCCCTGCCTCTCGCCCCCAGTGCTCGACTGCAGCCCCATCCTGTCCTCCTTCCAAGTGATCCTGCTGGAGCACATCATCATGTGCCGGCTCGTCACAGGACACAAGGCCACTGCGCTGCAGGAGGTAGGCCCTGGGGCCGCGGGCACGCAGCAGGGGAAGGCTGGGTCCTGAGGGTGTCACTGGGGAGAACGTGACCTGGCCAGCCATGAGCCTGCATGGACATCATCAGGTTTTTACCTACAAGTTCTTGTGCCCAAGGAACATGGGGTCTGGGGTTTTAGAGTCTGCTGGTGGCAATTCTAGCACCCCTCCTGCCCAGTGATCCGTAATCCTTGACACCCACCTTCCTGAAAGGGCATGGGGTCCTTGATGAGGATGTAGGTACTATATGACTAAGACACAGGCTGCAAAGGGAGGAGGCGGAGAACCAGACAAGGGGCAACATCCTCACAGTGGGCACCTCTGCTGGGACTTTATGCCCAGGTTAGACTGGGTGGTATGCGGGTACCCCCACTGGCTTTGGGGGCCTCTTTCTCGATGCTGCTGGGGCCCTGGGTCCCACGTTACAGTGATGTCAGACATGCTGTCTCCCTGCAGATCTCCCAGGTCTGTCAGCTGTGCCAGCAGTCGCCCCGGCTCTTCTCCAACCACGCGGCACAGCTGCACACGCTGCTGGTGAGTGCGTGAGGGCTGCCCGCCCCCAGCCCCATCCCTGTGACCAACACCCCAGGCAGGATTTAGAACCTTTCCCGTGGACTCCATTCTGACAAGCATCTCATAAGTCCAAGTTGACTCAGGTCCCAGGAGGCAGGAATAATGAAGCATGCCGTCTTCCTCTCCATGGTCAGGGTAAAGCTCAGATACAGCGGGCTCGGTAGAGTCTCTTGTCAGGCTTGCCTGGGTGCAGCCCTAGGCGAGCCGCATGTGGCTCTGAGCCCTGGCACCATCTTCTTCTAGGGGCTGTACTGTGTCTCTGTCAACTGCATGGACAACGCTGAAGCCCAGTTCACCACAGCGTTGCGGGTAAGGTGCCGGCCCTCACTTCATGGGGCAGGAGGTGCTTCTCAGTAAGGAGTCGGGACAACAGCCACACAAACCGTGGTCAGTGGGTGACTCCCCAGTGTCCAGCCTGGTGCCAGCTGCGACAGTGCTGTGCCATTTATCCAGGGCTTCCTTTGTCAGGCCTTGTGCTGCCCGGGTACGGACAGGCCAGTGCTGGCAGCACAGCCTGATGCAGGATAGCTATGGGCAAGGGGGCACCCTGGGCACCCTGGGGTGGGGCTTCCCCAACTAACTCAGAGGATAGCCTCAAGGAGGTTGTCTTGAGCCGGGCACCTGCTGGACATGCCCTGGTTAGCCACTTTCACTGCGGATTCCCGTCCTCCCGGTGGTCCACCAGGTGATGTTGACTTGTGTCCCAGCTACTTGGGCCCTGGTGCTGCTCACTCCAGTGGTGCTGAGACCTCCCCTCATTGCCTGTGGTCCTTGAAGGTCTCTTAGACACTCCTTCTGTGTCCCACTTCCTACACAAATTGCTGCTTTGTTTCAACATCAAAGTTCCCAGCAGATGGTGTGTGCCGCCAGGGGCTGTGTCCACCGACCTGGTGGGGGAAGTGGTGGTAGAACCAGAACTTGGATCCAGACCCCTCATGACACCAAACATGTTTCCTGTGGTCCTGTGACAAACATATCGGAGCATCTTTGCTCAGATCAGACAACCCTCTGGATCTCCTTGGCACCTGCCAGGGTCCTCCAGGTGGGGTTTGTGCTTCGTAGGCATTCTTGGCTTCTTAGACAGTTGCACTCGCTGAGCCCTGTTTAGAATGCTCAGCCCCCAGGGTCTGAGCAGTGCTCATACCACTCAGATTGGTTCCTTTCATGGCCATTCTTGTTCCTCCAGAAAAACTGGGGACAGCAGTCTGTCTACCACCAGCCATTAGCAGAGGAACCAGCAAGCATGCTCCTCTGCTGTGTTTACACACACTGGGGTCCTGGGGTGACCACCTGAGGTGTCGGGGGGGCACCCAGGTCTCAGAGTGAGACAGCAGAGAATGGAGCAAACTGTGGCGTGTTCTGAGGACAGGCTCTGGGGTGGCTGGCTGTGCTTTTCTGTTTCCTGAGTTTCCTATAATGCAGGTGATTATTTTATAATGATAGGAACTAACAGTTTTGTTGTCCTTAGGTTCAGGAGGCAGGGGTGTGTATGTGTGTTTGGAATAAAAAGAGTAAGAAGATTCCAAGGTAGCTGTTGTGGAGCGTTTGGGTGGCTCTGATGCCGCCAAGCGACCCCCAAGGGACATGACTGCCCAGCTGGGCCCCCTAATGCCCTGTGTCTCCCATATTCCAGCTCACAAATCACCAGGAGCTATGGGCCTTCATCGTGACCAACCTGGCGAGTGTGTATATACGGGAAGGAAATAGACACCAAGAGGTAGTAGGTGACATGCTTCATGTTTGGTATCCTTTCAACTCTTACTTGGAGGGAGGTGTGTGGGAAGTGTGGGCCTGGGCACCATCAAATCTCTTGACCCTAGGGTATTTTCCTTCCAACAAAGTGTCCCACAGAGTGGAGCATGGGCGTGGCTTGGGGGAGGCCAAGTCTAGGACAGAAACGTTTCCGTAGCAAATTACCATTTCTCTCTACTGAAAACTAGCCAACCATTGAATCCCTTGGGGGAAAAAAGAAAATTTCTTCTTCTCTCAGCTGTCTATTCCAGCTGTCTGTCAGCGAGGCCTCATGGCTCAGTTTCGAGGAGTGACACCTTGGGCTCCTGTCTGCATTAGGCTCCTAGGTGTTCTAGTGCCCCAGCCTGCTGGAGCAGGGAGGTGGGCGCCAGAGCTTGCCCCCCAGGATAAGTACCTCCCACCAGGTTCCCGTTGTGACACCCCCTTAGCCCTGCCATTTCCCTCCAGCCCGGAGCCCTCTGAAGTAGCTCAGATCCATCACTTGTCTCCATACCTGTGACCTTCATTTTTTAGTTCAGGCCACTATCATCTCTTGGCTACAAAGAGAGATGGCCCTGTACTTAGCTGATGTCACACATAGTTGGTTGGTTTGAATGCTTTGGGCAGAAAGCCCCGTCTAGCTGCTCCAGTGGCCTGAGAGCACAGCAGGGCAGGGTCTTGAGGGCCTGATGTGGTCTCTGTGGGTCTCAGAGGAGTTTGGCTCCTTTGTCTCACCTCCACCCCCACCACAGTGTGTGCCTCCTGAAGGGACTTCGGGGGTACTGGGCACAGCCTCAGCCCACTTCAGCCCTCACCCCCCAACCCAGCTTCCCCTCTATACATCAGCCAAAGGGAGCCTAAGATGTCAGCAGGGTTGCAGGTTCTGCCCCTTCTCCCGGCAGGTTGCACTCAGGCATGGGATTTGAGGTACGGGCATATGCCATGAGACTGGGTTAGGAAGTTGCAGGCAGCCCTAGTTACTTACTGGCATACTGGGGCCAAACCCTCTCATTTTTAGAAATGCAGAGTTATCCTAACTTGCAGACATTGCTTTCACAGCTGTACAGTTTGTTGGAGAGGATCAATCCAGACCACAGCTTCCCTGTCAGGTAGGCAGCCCCAGGCCCCAAGTCCCACTTTACCAACTCTCTTATGCTTTCTCTGCTCTTGGTAGCGTGAGCATCTGTGGGGCCCCAGACTGCCCGTGTACCCCAACACCTCCCATCCTCCCACCCAATCCCCATTTGTAAATCTGCTGCTTTCATTAAAACTCACTAAGGTGTGATGCTCCACTCTTCCTCAGCTCACACTGCCTCCGAGCAGCGGCTTTCTACGTGCGTGGGCTTTTCTCCTTCTTCCAGGGACGCTATAATGAGGCCAAGTAAGTACTGGAGAGGGCAGGTGGCCCTGTACCCGGCACTTCTCTATGTTCCTCTTCCCCCAATGGCATGTGCCCAGGCCCCCTGTTCCTGCCCTTCCCACCCTCCCCCAGGTGGTCTCTGCTCAGGGCCCCAAGGCTGCCTTTTCTTCCCCAAAGCCCTCCCAGTGGGGCCTCAGCATCTGTTCTTCTCACGAAGGCGTTTTCTGCGGGAAACCCTGAAGATGTCCAACGCGGAGGACCTGAATCGGCTCACAGCCTGCTCCCTCGTGCTCCTAGGTCACATCTTCTACGTGTTGGGAAACCACAGGGTGAGTGTCAGGGGCCAGGCTGAGGGGCATAGGGCCAGGGTGGTGCTTAGTGGGGTGGAGGTGGGCACCTAGCAAAGTGCCTCCCATCCCGTGCCCTGCAGTGATCCTATCTCAGTGACCTCTCACCCCCCATAACCCCCCACCCCCACCGCCATGCTCTATGAGACTCAGACAGCCTGGGCAGGCAGGGCTGGGGGAGCTTTGAGTTCCTGAAGGGTGCACCTGTGTGGCAGACGGGCTGGTGTTGGCCCATGGCAGTTGTCAGGCAAAGCCCCAGGGCTCAGTGGAGCTAGAGCTGCTCAGACTGCCCAGAGCTGGCGAGGCTGAGGGCAGGTCCCCTTCCCTGTGCTAGTATGTGGGGGCTAAAAGGTGTGTTCACTCAGCTACAATCCCAGGGATTCCTTCTCTGCCCATCACACATGGTATCCTCAGGGCACCCTGTGTCTACCCTCACCAACTGTGTCCCCCTGTGCCTGGCCCCCACCCATGCCATACGGTCTCGGGTGGGATCAGCTGACTTCTCAGTTTCCCCGTCTGGGGGTGTGTGAACATCTCACCTACTCCAACCCATTGACCTTACAAGGTCTTTAATTTTTTTAAGAGTATGTTTGTCAGTATAAAAGATGTTATGGTTATCATAGAAAGTCTGAGAAGCAAAGGATAAAATCCTTGCGTGTCTTCTGTCTTCCAGCTCTTTTCATTGCCTGCCTCTGTGTAAGCCTAAGTTTTATAAGGCTATTTTATAATTTTATGTCTGGTCTTTCTCTGCACCACTGTGTTGGGGCCTTTTTTTAATGGCAGTGAGAGTTTTTAAGTGGCATCAGTTCAGTGATTTAGCTGAACTTACTTTAGCTGATTTCAGGACAGAGAACGCAGGCCCATAAAGTTTTATCTGATCAAATCCCAGAGCTTCTAAAGAATGAGTGTTTTTAATAAGCCCAGTGCATCTCCCCTCCGCACAATCATGTGACAATCATTTTCTGAGGCCCGCATGCCCTGCAGCTGTGTCCTGAGCCCTGGCAGGATCAATACCCTGAAAGGAGGGTGAGCAGTGGGTTCTTCCTTCTGAGTGTAGCTCCACTCCTTCTAGAGCACCTTGTCTTGGTACTCGGAGCACAGGGAGGACAGTGGCCTCAGGGCACATCCCGGCATTGGGCAGGGATGAGGGGCTCAACATGAGGCCCCCCTGAGTTTAGGCCGCCCGCCTTGTGTCTCGGTGCAGTGGCGGTGATCACCTCGTTGCCAGCTGAGGAGTTTAATGTCACACAGCCCCAAACTGCAGACCCAGGCTTAGAACCTAGACTTCGCTGATGCTTGTTTGTCCAGAAGCTTCTAGAAGCTACCTTTAGTGGGGCAGGGTGGGCAGAGTAGCTCTTCAGCTATAACTTCTGGTATGTGTGGGGGGCAGTCCCAGAGCAAATTACAGAGCTTATTTGGGAATCTCTCTTGCTTCTTGGGGCCACCAGGAGCCCCCAAAGCCAGGCGCCGCCTCAAGCAGCGCTAGATCTGTGGGAGAAGCCGCCTGCCCTGGGCCTACCAGGCCACAGCATACTCAGGCATTAAAGTTTGTGGGTGGCCTCATGCAGGACCCCTCTCCAGACAACACCGGTCTTCACACCTAGGTTCTGTGGAAACCAAGCTGTCACAGGGAACTGGAGCCAAGGGGACTCCCTCCCAGCAGCTCCCTCTCGGCCCCTGGCCTGGAAGAGGAGACCAGTTTTTCCTGTTCTGCATTCTGAGGTCTTAGGAGGCCTTGGTTCAGTTTTGAAAACTTTTGAGACCCACCTGGAGCTCATCTTC
>NW_011494820.1:1365422-1366394 GCF_000754665.1 Bison bison bison | reverse complement strand
GGGGGCTCTCCCAGTGTCACCCTGAACCCAACAGTTAGGCCAGTAGGCTCTGGGTCCTGCGCTGGGTGGAGTCACTGCAGAGCCAAGGATGGGGGTTTTCGGACCCCAGCAGCTTTCACTCAGCTCATCCTGAGGGCTGAGGCACGGTGCTCTCACAGCTGCATTGTGGAGTCAGGGTTCAAGGGGGAACACATCCTGGTGCCCCACAGCCCCATGTGTCTGAGGTGGGCTTCTGCAGGAGCAGGTTCGTATGTAGAAAAAAACAGTTCTTCTCTCTTTTGACCATTAGTCCTCATTGCTCCCACCAGGACAGACTGCCCTGAGACCCCTGAATCTATTTTTTTTTTTTTTAATTTAATGTTGTTTATTTATTCATTTTTGGCTACATTGGATCTTCGTTGCTCTGCACAGGCTTTCTCTAGTTGTAGCAAGTGGGCCTCCTGTTACAGTGCCTTCTCGTTGCGGAGCATAGGCTGTCAGGCCCTTGGGCTCAGTAGTTGTAGCTCCTGGGCTCCAGAGGGCAGGTTCAACAGTTGTGGCACGGGCTTAGTTAGTTGCCTTGTGGCATATGGGATCTTCCCAGACCAGAGATTGAACCTGTGTCCTCTGCATTGGCAGGCAGGTTTTTAACCACTGGGTCACCAGGGAAGCCCTGAGTCTGTGTGTCTAATTGGCTCCTGAGGTGGTCCAGGGCTGCCTGCCACCAGTGCTTTTTCTTCATTTAGAAAGACAGAGGCACATAGAGTCGCCCGTGGCTGTGCCCCAGCCAGGAGGCACATGCAGGGCCGAGGAGCGGGAGCTGTTTCTTTTCCCCCGGGGTTGTCGAGGAGTACTTTCAGAGAGGGTCATTTGGGATAGACTGTACAATAGGAGTAGGTATTTCCCAGGCAGCGGGAGGTCGCAGGTGGGCCCAGGCTGTCCCTGCCGTCAGGCTCAGCCGCCTCCACCCCAGCCCTGACCCTCCTCCCACCG
>NW_011494820.1:1347272-1365322 GCF_000754665.1 Bison bison bison | reverse complement strand
TGACCCCTCCGCCGCTCCCTGACCCCTCCGCCGCTCCTTGGCCCTCCGCTGCTCTTGGCCGACAGGAGAGCAACAACATGGTGGTGCCCGCCATGCAGCTGGCCAGCAAGATCCCGGACATGTCGGTGCAGCTGTGGTCGTCGGCCCTGCTCAGAGGTGAGGCAGAGGTCCGGGAGGTCTACACAGTCTGGTTCTGACTCTCTGGGACCCACAGGGCTAGTTCTTGGCATCTGCTTGGGCAGTGAACCCTGGCGCTTGGCCTTGGTCTCCTTCCCATGAATGGGGATGGCAGTCGTCCGTGTCCGGCAGAATGAGCCAAGGTGCTCTGGGCACAGAGAGCGTGCTTAGCAGCTGTCATGGCTGCTCCCCCGTTTACAGACTGTGAAACCAGGGCCCACAGACTCACCCAGGGTCCTGGTGAGGAGGTGGAGGGCCAGCTGTTCTCATCCGCAGTGGACTTGGTGCACTCATTCCGCCCTCCTGCCTCAGAAGGGAACACTAGGTGCCTTGCTCCCTGCAGGCTCCCGGGTGCCCCAAGCTGGCCAGGAAATCCCTGGGAGGGCCACATCCAAGGGGCCCAAAGGACTTGCACTGCCCTCCCAGCCCTCATATTTGCCCCTGTGGGCCTCACTGTTCATCCACCTCCAAGGACATAAGACTCAGAAACTTGGCTGTTGGCAGGTGGGCTCTGCTGACCCTGACACAGGGTTCAGGGCAGGTGACGTGCCAGGCACACAGGAATCCACTGGTGGAGCTGGGGTTTGACTCAGGCCTCCACCCACACCTGAGGGGAGGCCCTGGGGCAGTGGCAGGCCAAAACAGGCCCATCCTTTGCATGTACCCCCACCCCCCCAACCAGACCCTGAATAAAGCCTGTGGGAATGCCATGGATGCCCACGAAGCCGCCCAGATGCACCAGAACTTCTCGCAGCAGCTACTCCAAGACCACATCGAGGCCTGCAGCCTCCCTGAGCACAACCTCATCACGGTAGGGGCACAGGGTGGGGAGACAAAATGAGGGGGCTGGGTGGCTCCTTGGGGTCAGCTCACCCAACCTGCAACCCCAGGGAACGCACTTCCTGAGGAAGGAAGCACACCGTTAGCCACTGTCTCCTTGCGCCTCTCCAAAAAACCCTAACCCAGCCTGGCCTCAGGAACCCCCTTGGATGGGCAGGAGAGCTCCCACCCAAGTGGGTGATGCAGGCTGCTTCCTGGGGGCCCTGACCAGCCTGAGGAGAGCAACATTCCAGGCGCAGACACGCAGCCCAGCACCCCCCTGCTGCTCACTAGGAAGGGCCTCATCCGTGTGTCCTTTCCCCGCAGTGGACAGACGGCCCGCCCCCCGTGCAGTTCCAAGCTCAGAACGGACCAAACACCAGCCTGGCCAGCCTCCTGTGAGACCCCTGCACGCGGCCTCTCAGCTTCTCCAAGCCTCCATGGGGGCCTGGTGTGTCCCTGACTTCCACCCAGATGGCACTTGAGCTTTCCCTGAAGACGTGCTGGCGTGGCTGTCTTCAGGTTTCTTTCCTGTCTCCAGAGCAGCCTGGGTCCCTGGGGAGCGTGGAGGGCTGATTCCTGTCCTCCCAGGACAGGCCAGCTGGCCACTGTTGCCAGGGGCCAGGAGTCCGAGTGCTGTGGCTGCCTGTGGGCTGCTGGAGCTGACTACAGAGCCATCCTTCAAAGTGGGTTTGAACTGCTGGTCCTGCTTCCATGTCTGAGTCGTGTCGTCAAGAGAGTGTCTTGCTAGGGAAGCGGGTCTTGGCCATCAGCCTGGTCCTGACCCTGCACGCACGGGAGGTCGGTGCCACTGAGGTACCACATGACTTCCACAGGCCTCCTTGCTGGGCCAGAGTGTTTCCTCTGCTCATGGCAGCTTCCTGCACCCAGAGGCAAGATGCCAGTGTCTGACCCACAGTTGGAGGGAAGAAGTGATGGTGCCTGTCAGGGACAGAAATGCTTGTCTCACCCCAGTGCTTTTCCTGGCTTGCCTTTCTGGTCGGCATCCATCGTTTTGGCAGCTGGGGCGTCCAGGAACCTGACTTCTGAGCATCTGCACCTTGACCGGGCTCACTGTCCGGCTGTGGGAGTGCACCTGCTGGTGTTGACCTACGTGTGTGCCTGTGTTGCTTCCCAGCCAGAGCTGGCGCCTGGAGCTGAGACTCCTGTGTGTATCAGCCGCCTTCTGCCTGTCAGAGTCCACAGTGCAGGGCGGGAGGGACCTTTCTCAGCCCAGCTTGGCTCTACCACTTTGCAGGCAGCCATTCCCTTGGTACCCTGCCCTGTCTTTAGAGGGGAGGAGGAGGAGACCTACCTGCCTTGGGTCTCGGGACAGCATTGTAACCTCTTCCTGAGCTGGACCCCAGGAGGCTCTGCCAGGCCCAGACAGCCGTTTTGGTTCTGTGCTCCTCTTGAATAGTCAAGGCAATGCCCCAGGTGACAGTGACACTGGGGGCCGTCACGGCAGCAGCCTGGCCCCATTTGGCTTCCAGTGCCTGGGAGGGTCTCCCTGATGAGGGTGGTGTGCAGTTTTGCTAGTTATGACTGCTTGTTGGTTCAGGTCTTGTTACCCAACACTGTGAAAGCTGCTTCTCAAAGCCTCAGTATCTGTGACGAAAGGAATGTTGGGATTGCTCAGGTCAGCTGCTTGGGCCCCAAGGCCTGGGTGTGCCTTAGCCACTAGCAGGGCTATCAACAGACCTCCTTGTTCTGGGTCACTGCCCACATCAGGGCCCTACTGCCCTCTTAGGGGCCAGCAACAGGCATGTAAGTAAGCTACTGAATGAAGGGACAGCCTGGTTGAAAGGACAGGCTGGCCAAGTTTTGTTTGAAAAGGACCTGCCCTCTCTGTGTCATCCTGGGTCACTCAAGAGTCCAGCCCTGTCCCGTGCTCCTCGGGGCTGCCCCTGGGTCTCTGAGGCCTGCAGAGGTGGTCTGCTGCCTGTTCATGAGCTGTCCCCATCCCGTCTTCCTCCCCCTTTGACGGTCCCCCCGCAGAGGTCCTCTCTTCCACCAAAGGGATAGAGCACCTGTCTCGCTACAAGTTGCACCTGCTAGCCTGGACTCCACAGTGTGCAGCCTCTCCAGACCCACATTTCTTCAGTCCTGCTTTACATTGTTTGAGTATTTATTTAAACCTTTCTTTGCTTCTAGGGCATTTTGTATGTAGAGCAGTTGAAATAAGAACCTCAAAACTTAATGTCTTGTCCTGATGTTGAAGTGCTTTTAGTGACCACTTTGTTATCTATGTATATGTAAAGTTAAAGGTGAGTTCTTAAGTTTACAGTTAAAACTTCAGTACTCGATATTTAATGCCCCGCTCTAGCTATATGGACGCCAACCCGCATGTACATGCGTGCGCGCAGGCTTTGAACTTCCCCTCACTGCAGCGCCTTCAGCCACAGAAAGCTGTTGTAAATACCCTCCTGTAAGTCCAAGTTCAGTGCCTCACGGTTTCTCAATCATAAGAATTTAAGACAGACTGCACACAAGCCCCAGAGATCTATTACAGCCAGTGTCATATAGCTGGGTGTTCAGAAAAATACAAAAACTCCAAACTCTTAAGCATACGGGGGATGTGAGGGCATAGCAGAAAGATTGCTCTTGGCAGGTTAATTGTTGAAAGCTGTTCTGACTCCCTTTTGTGTGCCTCCCGCTTCCTCCTGTCAGTGATGGTGGCCCTCAGGTCCTGTGGCTCTGAGGATGCTGGTCCAGGAGGTGCCGGTTCCCTCTCAGACACGTAGTTGGATCCCCACAGTCGCCCATGGGGGAGGCCAGGGTCCTCCCCCTGGGGTAAGCACTCCCCGCCCCACTTACTGGGAACACAGGCAGGGAAATCGGAAAAGGCTGCCTGGCACAGTGGGTGAGATGTGTTGGTTGCATCATCTTTGTTTCCCTAAAAGGTTTTTAATGTATGTTTGGCATACTGTCTTTTAATGGATTTTCAGTGTCTTAAGTTTTTAGCAGCCTGTATTTTCAGCTGGTGCTTTTAATCACAAAATTTTTTTTGTAAATACAAAGCATTCTTTAAAAGAGCCGTAGAACAGAGCTTCTTGTTTGTAGATTTTTTTTCCTGTGTATTCAAAGTAAAATAACTTGCAGGAGCCGTCACTCACTGTGTCTTTGTTGTGCCGTGCACCCCTCACATGTGGCCTGGTGAAGACTCTTAAGCTTCCACGGCCAGCCGGCGGGGCCACAGGGCCTTCTGCTGTAACCCACAGGGCATGAGGATGCAGAGCCCCAGACCCTGCATGGAGGACCTGAGGGAAACGCGCATCCCCTCCCCCTCTAATGAGGACGGTCCTCGGTCCAGCCCTGCTGCAGGGAAGAGGGCCGCTGAGACGTGACAGGCACCGCCCACAGCCCTGCCTGTTCCTGGCTCTCCACAAGCCAGACTTCCTTGCATTCCCGGTGTCCTGTTTCCTGTGTTCTTAGAAAACACACGGGTCAGCCTTCATGTACCTGGGGGTTTTATTTTTCCTTTTTGAGGTGAAAGTCACGTAAAATTTAATGTCTACAATTGAGTGGCATTCAGTACATTTACTGTGTACAACCAGCACCTCTGTCTAGTTCCAGAACACTTCCATCACCACAAAAGGAGACCCCATCTCCATTAGCAGTCATTCCATTCTCTCCCCAGTCTCTGACAACCACTGATTGACTGTCAGTCTCTATGGATTTGATTGATCTGGGCATTTCACATAAATGGAATAGTGTAACGTGTCCTTTTGTGTCTGGCTGCTTTCACTCAGCTTCGTGTCTTCAAGATTTTTCTACATGAGAGCAGGTATCATTGCTTCATTTCTTTTTTATGGCTAAATAATGGTCTGTTGGATGATGGATGGACCACATTTTATCCAGTCACCATTGATGGGCTTTGGGCTGCTGCCCCCTTGTGGCTGTTATGAGTAGTGCTGCTGTGGATGCACCTGAGCATTTATTTTGGCACGTGTTTGCAGTTCTCTTGGGTTGTGCCGTGCTTTTAATGCGCATGGATAGGACCATCCTGCCACCCGTGCTGTATCAAGGCCCTTGTGTTGCTCTCCTCCCTCTGCCCTGAGAGGATGCCCAGGTGGCCTTGACTTTTTAAGGGCACTTTTGAAGATGCCTTTGGGCCACAGTCCCCAGGCAGAATTGCTGGCCACTGGATGTGTGAGTGATTCGACATAATGCAGAGAACACACTTGGGAAGCAGATGATAAGAACTCAGCCAGGAGGCATCCACAGGGCTGAAGAATGGAATGGACCTCACAGAGGCTAGCAGGTGGCCAGGGCAGCTGGCCCAAGGACCAAATACCTGGGAAAGGCACATTACTAGTCCTCGGTAACACTCACCCCCAGTCCTCAGAAGTCCTGCCGGTCACTCTGCCCATTCCTGGCCATCTTCACCTGCCTGAGGTCCAATCATGCCTCCCACCTGTCAGCTCCTCCCTGAATGGTCCCAGAATATTCTTTGCTCACTCGCACCTGTCCCCTTGCAAGGAGTACTCTCCTTGTGGTTGCTGGGTTTCACTGGGGAACGTTTTGGTCCAAGCCTGGTGTAGGGTGGGTGGGTCCATGGGACAGCCCAGAGGGAGGGACACACGGGCCATCCCAAGGCCGGTCCAGCAGGCGCCACTGGACGCCTGCCCACAATGTGCAGGTGTCAGCGTTCACAGTCACTGTGGCCGGGTCCCCGCTGGCCTGCACCTAGAGGGGGCCTGGACCTCACAGCCCCTGGCCGATGGGCTCCTGCGGGCCTGGGGATTTGAAGTATTCCTCATGTGTGTTGGCTTCCCTTTTGGTCTCCTTGAGCTCTTGAGTTTATATTTCCCCACAAAGAAAGCTATTTGGGGAGGTTCGTGCTATGTTTCTATCTGTCCAGCACCTCACATCGCTTCTTCCATTTGAACCACACCACCTTCTTGCCCTAATACAGTCCCAGTCAGCTCAGAAGTGCCAAGCCTGACATCTGCAAGGGGCCTGAGAGGGGAGGGGGCATCGCTGACAAGTTTAAAAGTATTTTACCACAAATTCATTCTCATGTGGTGAGATTACAATGCAGTTGGTTGGGAAAAAAGGAAACAATTCATTTCTATGTGAATTAGGTTTTCTTAGCACTTTGATATCTTCTGATACTTTCTTCAAGGACTGGAAAATAAAAGGACTATTGTTTAGTCGCTAAGTTGGATCCCAATTTCTTGTGACCCCAATGGACTGTAGCCCTGCAGGCTCCTCTGTCCATGGGATTTCCCAGGCAAGAATACTGGAGTGAGTTGCCATTTCCTTCTTCAGGGTATCTTCCCAACCCAGGGAGCGAACTCACATCTCCTTCATTGGCAGGCAGATTCTTTACCACTGAGCCAGCAGGGAAGCCTAAAGGGACTGTTATGGTGATGCTTTATGAAAAATGTAATGCTCAATGAATTATGACTGGTACAACAAACGTTTTAAAAATCGTAACATTCTTACACTAAGTTAGGAGTTCCCTGTATGAAGAAAAGCTCTCTGAAATAGATCTTAGAAGTGGGCCACTTGGTCAGTGTGTGCTTGTTTTGCTTTGAATGTTTCTAACTACGATTCTAAATGTCATGTGTCTGCGCAACTCGATGTTCAGGCTCCATCTGCAGGTAGGTATGCTCTGTCCAGAGCAAGTGTCTGTGTGGCCCTGGAGGATGTCCTGCTACTGAACACAGGGTTCTGAACAGAGACACTCCCCTAAAGGGTTAAATACAAACTGCTCAGAAGTAACCTGAACCGGAAGTAAATCTCCCATCTCATCTCTGTGTCATCAGCTGCTGCCAGTGGCCCAGTTTGTTCCAGCCTCAGCCACCAGGGGGCGTGGACACCCCAATCAGCGGCCCCACCAGGCAGGGCAAGCAAGCTGGGAAAGCTGGTCTGGGTGTCACCAGACCTCAGTGTAGCCTGGCTGTGTCCTCCTCTGCAAGGGTGTGGGCTGACTTTTACCTCAGGGCTGCTCAGTTCCCTTCCTGTAACACACAGTGTGGAGAAGCTGATCCCTATGGTTCTCTAGGTGTCAGGGCTACACCATTCCTTCATTTACTCACCAAACATTTGGCACCTACTGGGGACACAGCAGGAGCCACATCAGACAAAGTCCCTGCCCTCAGGGAGTGGACATTGTACCAGCAGCTCTATGATGGACCTCAAATAGGAGCAAGTGCTGTCTTGCCTGTGAGAGAAGCAGCATACTGCAGGATGGGGCAAGCAGGGGACCTGGGGGGTAGTGGAGCTCTGTGACAGGACAAAGGGAAGTCTTCCTCAGCCGGCCAGTCAGCTGGGCAGGCAGATGACGTTTCCAACTTCTGCTACACAGCCACCGAGACTGTGGGGAGGGAATGGACAGCCCTCACTTCTGAACACTCCAGACAGGATGCTCCGTGGGCCTCTGGGCTGCCTGTGGCATTCTGGAGGGCAAGGGCCGCCACACGTGCCCACCACCTCAAGTCCAGCCAAGGCCTGGGTCATGTCCAGGAGGACACTGATGGATGGAGAAAGTGACTGAGCCCCCATGTCCAGGGGAGCGACTGAATCTCCAGGCCCCCTCAGGTTCTTCTTCCCCCAACACATTTGGGCCCACGTCCCAGAAGTGAACTCAGGTGGGACTACAGACAGGGATGTGAGGCATGGCCATGGGTCAGACGGTGACTGACCGAGACGGGGTCACCCACCCCCTTGTGTAACACACTCCAACAGCAGGTAACCAAGGGTCAGAGCCCTCCTGACAGCACCACGAACTAACCAGAGAAGATGCCTCAGAGCTGGGTCCCGAGTTCAGGAACTGTACTGTCATCTGGCAGAAGGAAGTCCCAGCAGGGCCACGCCCAAATCCCTCATTCAGGATCTAGTTTTCCTGAGACCTAAAACCTTGACTTAAGGAGATTACTTTTTCTCCGGGATTATTTGCCCCTCCCTGCCTTTTCTGGAGTAGCCATAGACCATGCCCGGGGTTGCCCTATGGAACACCCGCATGCCTTGGATACAGAGTACGGGGCCAGGTGGGTTTTGCACACAGACGGACCCCATGGTGAGACGAGGAGCCCATAGCCACGTCATCTCTCTCCGGATTCTTCCAACCTTGAAACTTTACCTCAGGTCTCACAGCCACACCCTCGGTGAGGATAATAGGTTGGTGCTGAGCACGCTCCCCTCCCTTCTCATAATTCTCATGAAAAAGGCCAGAATCTATATTTGGTCACCCAAGAAACCTCCCCACACAACACGATACATACCTGGATGCAGGGACATCAAAGGTGTGTTGATCAATGCTGTGTGGGTGGCTAATGAGCTGGGGCACCCAAAGGAATCAGCAGTTCAAGGTCACAATTTGGGGCCAAAGTGGATTTTTGAAGCTGGTTAATCCCTCACTCCCAAGCCACACCAGACTCTAACCTTCATGTCTGATGAGCTCCTCCAAAGGCAGTAGGCTGTGGGGTTGTGTGAAGTGAGTTATTCAAACCTGAGCTGACTGCTAGCGGGGGCCCTGGAACATGGAAGATACTCTGACACTCGGGGATAGGTTTATAATGCGGGAGAATTGGTCATTGATCTGAAATTCAAATCTAACTGGGCGTCCTATGTTTTCATTTGCTAAATGTGGCCACCCTGGCGGTTCAATAACATCTGTGAATAAAAGAATGTAGTCATGAAACCGGAGAGCTGGAAGATTACTGAATCCAAACCAGGAATTTTACCAGTAGGAAACAGAGCTCACAGAGCCTGTAGCATGCTCGCTTCTCCCCATTAGAATAAAATCCCACTTCCTCGCCGGCCTCCGACTTAATCCCTGCCCACCAGCTTGCCAGTTGTTCTCTGCCGAGCACTGCTCCCCTCTGTCCAGAATGCTCATCCCTGGGTTGAGTCCTTGTTAAAATTCAGATCTCTCAAATCTACCTGCTCACAAGTCTCCCACCCCTGTCCTGGTCAGAGCCCTTTCCAGTCACTATGTCGCATCCCCAGTTACTTTTCTTTTTATTGGCTGCTCCACGTGGCATGTGGGATCTTAGTTCCCAGATTAGGGATTGAACCAGCACCCTCTGCAGTGGAAGCATGGAGTCATAATCACTGGACCACCAGGAAAGTCTCCCCAGTTACTTCATCCACATCTTTAATGGTTGAAATCACCTTGTTCACTTTGTTGTCAGTCTGTCCATCCCCACTCGACTTGCTCACCACAGCATCCTGAACTCCAAGACCGCAGGCCTGTGATGGCTCCAGTGGAGAACCTGGGCCCTTGCACTGAAATTCTTGCCCCAGCCCCACCTACCCCTAAGCTGCAAGCTCCTGGCTGTCTGCATCATTTGGAACAGGAGTGAAGGTTCCAGACAGGGGGCACTAGTGACTCCCCACACTAGGAAGAAGATACATTTGTTGCCAGAACTAAGCTGAAGTTGTGATTCGGCTTTGTCTAACCCCAGACATGTAGCAAGACCTCTACTCCAAGGATCCAGGAACTTTTCCCCCTCAGGCCCCAGTGCAGGGATTTCTAGGGCTTTCTATTTGTTGTTGTTCAGTCGCTAAGTCATGTGGGACTCTTTGCAACCCTTTCTATATTGAAGAGCAATGTTGGGCTAAAGATGCTCAGTTCTCAAACATTCTAGAACAGTCCCAGGTCACTCATTGAGAGGGCAACTTGAAAACTGCCCACCAGAACACTTGCTTTAAAAGATCAGAGTGTGTGATGCTGTGTGTATGGAAAACCAAAGTGGACCCTGTACATCTGCATGTGGAATAGAACCCCTGTGGAAGGACATTCAAGAGACTGGTGACAGCAGCTACCTGTGGGGGAGGGGCAGCAGGCCAGAGGGCCAAGGTCAGGGAGAGACGCCTTATGCCTGGTGCCTTTGCCCACTACTCTAACCCCACAGTGCTCAGCCCTCCTTAGGGGCCCATCAGGTATTTGTGGAATAAATGAATATACCAATGAACGACGGAACTTTTGAAAGGTTATTTGTCCAAAAGAACAAAATAAGACGGAGGCACTAAGTATGCTCTTTCATTCCATCCCCACTGCTCATCCTGCTACCACCCAAGGCCAGCCCCATGCCCGCCACAGAGAAGGAAGAGGGGAGCATCCAAGCTGACCAGACACATTCCTATAGTTCCTATATGTCTGGGAGAACGTCTGTCTCCTAACTCTCTTGTCCATGCTTCGGCAACAGCCCAGAAGAGAATTCTCATAAAGAGGACCAGGACCTTGGTGAGCAGATGTGTGAGAGGCTGACTTGCTGCAGGAAGCAGCAGAGCCTGGCAGGGTCTGGGTGGGAGCCAAAGTCAGGGAACCTTGAGGCTGCTTCCCTGCAGACTGGCATGGAGGCCTTAATATGGAGGCAGGAAGCAGCTGGGCAGTGACAAAGAAACTTCCCTCACAAAGACACGTGAGTGACCCACAGGACATGGCCTGTGACTGCCCAGAGCTCCCTGAGGACTCCTGAATTCCACTCAAGACATGAGATGGGGCGCCACCTGCTCTTCCACTGGAGTTTAGAAACTGCTTAAGTGCAGCGGCAGAGAAGGCAATGGCACCCCACTCCAGTACTCTTGCCTGGAAAATCCCATGGACGGAGGAGCCTGGTGGGCTGCAGTCCATGGGGTTGCCAAAAGTCAGACACCGACTGAGCAACTTCACTTTCACTTTTCACTTTCATGTACTGGAGAAGGAAATGGCAACCCACTCCAGTGTTCTTGCCTGGAGAATCCAAGGGACGGGGGAGCCTGGTGGGCTGCCGTCTATGGGGTCGCACAGAGTCGGACACGACTGAAGCGACTTAGCAGCAGCTAAGTGCAGCGGATCTCTGTGGACTTTGAGATTCAGGCTGGCTCTGCCAGGGGATTGGCTCAGCTCTTGCCTTGATGCCAAGCTTGCTCAAGTCATACCCTCTCTGCACTCTGCATTTGGGAAATTGAAGATGGGACTAGCTGATTGCTTAACTTCCTCTCAGTTCTAACAGTTCTTAACACTTGATTATCTACATGAAGATGTGAAGGGGAGAGATGAGCAGGCATTCAGAAAAAGCGGATGACACAGGCATTCATAGTTCGAGCATTGTGTGTGTGTATTTTTATTTTTGGCCGCACCACGTGGCATGTGGGATCTTAACTCTCCGACCAGAGATCAAACCCTGCAGTGGAAGCATGGAGTCTTAAACACTGGACCATCAGGAACGTCTCCACTGTGCGTATATTAAATGTGTGCACGTATCTATTATAAGTATTAGTATTTTGAATAATGTAGTTCTGTCCTTTGGGAATGTATTATCTAGTGGAGAGAGAGAGAAAAAGAGAAAAAAAGAAAGAGAGGGAGGGAGAGAAGGACGAGAGAGGAGGAAAAGGAGGGAGGAAGAGAAGGAAAGAGGGAAAGGCAAGCCAGCCTACATACTCTCTGTAGTGACTTAATGTAAAATGTACAAAAATGAGGATTATAAACAGAAAATGTTAGTTATCAATATGCTTATTGCCCTAGTAGGTGGAAAGACTATGAAAGTCTGAGATTTTGTTCAGAATTGGAATTTAAACCTAGGTTCTGGTTTTCTTTATTTGTGACCCTAGCTGAATAAAAACCCTTGAGCCTCAATTTTCTCCCCTCCAAAATGGGGCAGTGTACCTTGATCTCATACAACTTCCGGGAAGCGGAGAGGCAATCAGGGAGGCAGAAGCTGGCTCAGACGGGGCAACATGCCCAGCCAGCCCCATTCAAGCTATGAACCACGTGCTACTGATTTTAAGTTTGCCAGAATATTAACAGATGTTCTTAGGAAAAAGGGCTTCCCTGGTGGCTCAGCTGGTAATGAATCTGCCTGCAATGCAGGAGACCTGGGTTTGACTCCTGGGGCGGGAAGACCCCCATGGAGAAATGAACAGCTACCCGCTCCAGTCTTCTGGCCTGGAGAATTCCATGGACAGAGGAGCCTGGCAGTCCATGGGGTCACAAAGAGTCGGGCACGACTGGGTGACCTTCACTTTCACTTTAGGAAAAAAGGAAACATCACATGTTCAAGGAGGGTTGTAATATAACATAACAACATGTATTAACAATATTAAAGGCTTAGCCAAATTCTCTGGCTGAAAAAAGTTTGTTTTTTTTTTTTTAAGCAGGGAAAATCATCATAAAATCTCTACTGATATTTTGAGTCATTCTTTTTTAAGACTGTTCTTTTTTTGATGTGGACTATTTTTAAAGTTTTTATTAAATTTGTTACAATATTGCTTCTGTTGGTTTTTTGGCAGCAAGCCAAGCGGGATCTTAGCTCCCTGACCAGGGATTGAACCTGCACTCCCTGCATTGGAAGGTGTAGTGTTAACCACGGAACCACCAGGAAAAGTCCCTTGAGTCATTCTGATGTCTCCTGGAATTCAATGTGGAAAATTTTGCATTAATCAATGTAAGATAGCATTCTTGAAGAAAGCATCCAGGAAGAAACTATAGCGAAAAGAAGGGGCAAGTAGAGGGCTTAAAACATTAAGTCAGGATTCAATCTTTACCTTTGATGATGGAGATCATTAAAAAAATTTTTTTTTCTTCCTGATTTATATAAGCAATGCAATACAGTCTCTGTAAAAATCAGAGTGTTTTGAGTAGGGTGTCACGTGGTCCATGATTTAAGAGAAATTAGTCCGACAGTTTGCACACGGTAGTCCAGGCATCTGTGGTAGAAATGGAAATTGCAAAGAGTAGATAGAAAAAGGAGGGCTTCCACAGTGGTCCAGCGGTTAAGAATCTGCCTGCCAATGCATAGGACACAGCTTCTCCCCCCGCAACTCCCCAGCCCCACATAGTCCAGGCGCTATTTGACTTTCTCTTAGGGAATCAGGGAGACATCGTAGGCCAACATCTTGATTTAGTGGTGTCTATTTCTCTCTGGATACAGGGATTGCCTGTTTTTTTTTTTTTTTAATTGAAGTATAGTTGATTTACAGGGCTCCCCAGGTACTGCTTGTACTGCAGGACTTCCCTGGTAGCTCAGACGGTAAAGCGTCTGCCTACAATGCGGGAGACCCGGATTCGATCCCTGGGTCAGGAAGATCCCCTGGAGAAGGAAACGGCAACCAACTCCAGTATTCATGCCTGGAAAATCCCATGGACCTAGGAGCCTGGTGGGCTACAATCCATGGGGTCGCAAAGAGTTGGACACGACAGAGAGACTTCACTTCACTTCACTTCCAGGTACTGCTAGTGGTAAAGAACTCGCCTGCCAATGCAGGAGACATAAGAGACACTGGTGCGATCCCTGGGTTGGGAAGATCCCCAGAAGGAGGGCACGGCAGCCCAATGTGACTTAGCACAGCCCAGAACACACAGTTGACTTACAATGTTGCATTACTTTCAGGTATACAGCAAAGTGATTCAGTTATACATATACATACCTATGTATCTTTTTTTTTCAGATTCTTTTCCTTAAAGGTTATTATAGAATATTGAATATAGTTTCCTGTGCTATACAGTAGGCCCTTGTTGTTTATCTATTTTACATATACTAGAGTTAAACTGGGCTTCCACAAACTAAATAAAAAAAAAGACAAAAAGAAAGACATTTTTTTAAATGAAAAAAAAAAAAAAAAAGGGCTTCCATGGTGGCTCAAACGGTAAAGAATCTGCCTGCAATGCAGGAGACCCTGGCTCAATTCCTGGGTTGGGAAGATCCCCTGGAGGAGGGCATGGCAATCCACTTCAGTATTCTTGCCTAGAGAATCCCATGGACAGAGGAGCCTGGCGGGCTGCAGTTCACAGGGTTGCACGGAATAGCAGCAGCAGGAGTTTCAAATTCAGTGTCTGGGACTAAGATATTCCTAACTTATCCCTCCCCAAAGGAACTGACTTATTACCACCCTATCCCCGGGAGAATCAAAGCTGATTCCAGTGGACCGGCCGAATGATGCATGTTTCTGTAGACTAGCAACTCAGATATGTGAATCTCATGCGTGTGTGTGTGCTAAGTCGATTCACTTGTGTCTGACTCTTTGTGACCCTATGGAGGCCTGCGAGGCCTCTCTGTCCACGGGATTCTCCAGGCAAGAATACTGCGGTGGGTTGCCATGCCCTCCTCCAGGGGATCTTCCTGATGCAGGGATGGAAACTGAGTCACTCATGTCTCCTGCACGGGCAGGCGGGCTCTTTACCACTAGCTTTACCACCTGGGCTTCCCAGGTGGACTTCATAGTGCTTGGCAAACCCAAATGAATTAGGCAATCCAAGAATCCTAGGAGGCAATGATGGAGGGGTGTGCACCTGTGTGCTCCTGAACTGCCACAATCACTGAGCCACACTTGTGGGCTTTGATTTTCATGCTTAGTACCCTTTCTACTCACGGTCAGCTGGTACTCTTCCTTGTCCAGGACCACGACCCCAAGAGAAGGTCTCTGCAGGGTGGCAACCCCCCAGGTCCTCTGTTTTCTAACTACTGCCGAGGCCTTGCTCCCTCGCCGCTTGTGCATTCACCTGGCTCAGTTCCCATTTCCCCTATTTGGATGTGAATGTCACTTAGCCAGTTTGCCCACATGATTTCCCAGATCCAGGAAGGGACACGCCTTGATGCAGAAAGATGCAATCACTGCTACCAGTGTGGAAAGGAAAGCCCATGCTTGGTATGAGTTGAGTGCTCTTCTTTTTTAATGTCAGAAGCTGTGCTCCTGTCATCCGTTTCGGTGGGTCATTTCACTCTCTCCAACGAATGCCATTTGCCTCTGATTCTTCAAAGATATAATTTTCCAGCCAAATGGGACTCTTGTTTATGCTTAGAATTCCAGATTTCATTGACATCTCTTATTTCAACCAATATTTCCTCCTCCAGGCAATGCTTTTTTTTTTTTTTTCCTTTTCCCCAGAGAATCTGAGAAATTCTGTGCATTCTTAAAATAAAAAGGTGAGATGTAATTATATGTCCTGACATTTCCAGGGATCAATCTGGAAATTACATAGAGTAGCTCTGAAATATTAATAACCTCACTTAATTTGCAATTTCCCTTTGATAAAGTTAATTTAGGTAGCCTTGACCCTGGTCAAGGCCCCCACTTGCCCTTTTAGAACTATTTTCAGAAGCTTCTCACAATTGCCTGAGACAGAGGTTAGGCCCAGGGAATTCTGGGTTCTTCCACAACTCTGCCTTGCACAATGGATCAGGGGCACAGGTCTCCCTCCTTCTCATCTTTCCTGCACAGAGGCCAAAACAGATTAAGACGATGCAAGTTTAGGATTCAGCCGTCAAGTGCCAGTGGGATGTGAACAAGTCACAGTTGCCCTCTGGGCCTCTCAGTTTCTCCTGTATAAAATGAAGGGGTTGGACAATGAACTGCTCTTTGATCCCAGTTCAATTCAGAACTATAAAAGCACTGAGGGATTACTTAAATGAATAAGGCTGTATTCTTGCTCTCAGAAAGCATCCTGGTTAGTGACTGGAATGAAACAAAAAGCTCCCAAGTCCTATTGCACACCAGGTACCACACAAGGCACTTGGAGCTCACAAACCTCAGTGCAACCTGTAGAGAACTGGTGTTCCCTTTTTTGATATGGCTAAGGGAAGTAACTTGGAGTAGGAAATGGTAACCCACTCCAGTATTCTTGCCTGGAGAATCCCATGGCCAGAGGAGCCTGGGGGATTACGGCCCATGGGATCACAAAGAGTTGGACACGACTGAACGACTAAGCATGCATGCACGGGAAGTAACTGGCCTAGCTAGAGAGTGACAGGTGTGGGTTCGAGCCCAGCTCTGCCAGTCACCATAGTCCAAGGGTTTACTGTCCACCCAGACTGCTTTAGACACTTGTAGAATGTGGCAATGGCAACCCACTCCAGTTCTCTTGCCTGGAAAATCCCATAGACGGAGGAGCTTGGTAGGCTGCAGTCCATGGGGTTGTTACGAGTCGGATACAACTGAACGACTTCACTTTCACTTTTCACTTTCATGCACTGGAGAAGGAAATGGCAACCCACTCCAGTGTTCTTGCCTGGAGAATCCCAGGGATGGCAGAGCCTGGTGGGCTGCTGTCTATGGGGTCACACAGAGTCAGACACGACTGAAGCGACTTAGCAGCAGAATGTGGCAAGTGCTACAACAGAGGTAGAAACAAGGCACCCTGGGAACACGGTGTCTTCATGTTTCCAGAAGTTTCCCTTCCTAACCAAGGATTCTGTCAGCCTTACCACTTAGGTCCAGGCTGAGCTCACTCAGGGAATCAGGCCCCACAGGGCTCTCTGCCAAGCCTCCCATCACTTTCTCAGCATTTATTTTTTACTTTTCTCCCAGGAATGTCAGCTCACTTGTAACAATAACAATAATCCTTTCTACAAGGGAACAGTGGTTCAAGGTTTATAAAGCACTTTCACATCCATTATTTCATTTAATCACTTCCTCCTCTACATTCCTAGAACCTATTCTTGGTATCTCTTTAGTGTAACAGTCTGCCTTGTCCAATAGGCCTATTTCCCTTTATTGTGTTCATACTGGCTCCCAAGTTCCATACTGTAGTTGAGGTATCCCAGCGTCTTGCATATTTCTGTGCATAGGTCAGTGGGGTGGGTGGGTGGGGGCGATAACAGTTTGACATATTGAATCCTCAGAGTGTTGTGGATCTTTCTCATGGCTGCCTTCTTCACCCCTTCAATTCAATGGATGTCTGGCTGCATGCAAAGGGTCTAACTGGGCTCCTTGGGGATAAATCAGGGGAGGAGTTCACAAGGGCTGAGGGAAGACAGAGGTGAAAGCCTCAGACACCTGGTAGGCCATGGTGATGCTACAGCAGAGTTTAGTTACTGCTTAGTTTTGTCTGGGGACAGGTGAGAAAAAGGACTGCTTCTTGGAAGGGCCCCACTCAGTAGAGCAGAAAAGTGGAAATGAACAGCCCAATAGGGGACAGAATTAGGAAGCGCCACAGATTCAACCCTTGGGAAAGAACTGACAGCTGCTTGGAAAAATTCTCATAAAAAAAGAAAAAAGGGAAGGAGAGCTAAATGGATAACTCTTCTAGGGCAGAGGAGTCAAATGGTTGCAGTTCTTAGGAAAAGAGGAACTCTTTCTCCAACACTCAAACACTGCTTAGAAAAAGCACAGGGAGCACAACTCCTCGGCAATTATTGAGTAAAAAGGATGAGGCGCCATCAGTTTCCTGCAATTTCTCTCTGGAGAGAGGAAGGGTGCTTTAAGTTCCAAGTTTCTCCTCTGGTGGAAGGAAGGACTTGCAAGTTATGAATTTCCCAAGTTATCTTCAGAAGTGAAGGCCAAGGACATGCAACCCCCACTGGCCCTCAGACCAGGGAGGAAGGCCAGTGGCCACCACTAGGGCTCAGAAAAGAGGCAGGGTATGTTCACTAAATATTCTCCAGGAAAGGCAGAGGGCCTCCAAATTGTCCTTAGTAAAGGGGACAGGGGCCCGAATCCCTGCAAGTTTTCTTAGAACACAATCATTCTTATCCTGGCAATTCTCAGAAAAGTGGGCAAAGCAAGAATCGCTAAAACTCTTCTCAGAAGAGGGGCCAGGGGTAAGATTCCTCAAAGTTCTCCTCAGAAGAGGGTCGAACCCGTGACTCTAGTCAGAAGAGAGCCCAGGGCAACAAATCCCCTAGGGAACAAGAGCTGGCCACAGTTCGCCCAGAGTCCTTAGAGCGCGCCTCATGCGGCCCCGCCCACTGCCCGGCGTAACCGCTCCACGCCCGGCCGGCCTAAGCCGCCTCCGGTGCATTGTGGGTGGGGCGCCCCTGCTGAGCACTGCGGGGAACCCCCTGCCCAGACAGTTGTCGGCCGCCGGGTAGCCGGGCAGAACCCCCCGCCAGTGTCCGAGCAGCCGACCACGGATTGACTCGTCCTCACGCCCCGCCCTCGCGGTGTTCCTGCCCCGAAGCTAAAGCCCCGCCCCCGAAGCGCCCTCACTGGACCTGAGGTCCGCTCCACTCTCCCATTGGCAAATCGCATGTCATTCATCTTGTCCCGCCTCCTCGGGCCCGCCCAAGCCCCCGGCGCGATCCCGAGGGCCAGCCGGCCCGTATGCTCATTGGCCGCCGAATGCTGTCCGTCACTAGGCTGGCCACACCCTCTCCGGGGGGCGGATCCCGGGAAACCTGGCC
>NW_011494820.1:1346161-1346817 GCF_000754665.1 Bison bison bison | reverse complement strand
GGGGGGCGGACGCCGCGGGTGGCGGGTCCCCGGCTTCCGGTGCCCCGGGCTTCTCTGGGGCTTCCGCTTCTCCGAGGGGGCCGCTTCCATGCGTGGACCCTCTTGTCTGGGGGAACCTGCTTCTCTAAGGGACCCTGCCTCTCTGAGGGGAGCCTCCCTTCCCTGAGGGTGCCCCATCTCTTTGAGGGACCTCCTGCTTCGTTAAGGGGCCCGTTTTCTGAGGGCCCCGCGTCTCTGAGGCACCTCCTCTGAACTTCTCTAAGGGGACCCCTGCTTCTCCGAGCGGTTGCTTTTTATGTGGGACCGTCTCCTTTTCTGGGACCGACCCCCATCTTCGCTGAGGGGCCGCCACTTCTCTGAGGAGATACCCCTGTTTCTAGGGGACACTGCCCCTCAGTTCTCTGGGGGACCCCCACCTCTTTAAGGAGAACCCTGCTTCTCGGAGCTGTTGTCCCACTGTGTACTGTGTTCCTTTTTTGCCCTTGCTTTTTTGAGGCGTCCCCTACTTTTCATAGGTTCCCCTTCCTCCCTACCTTTCCGCGTTGCTCTCCCTGCTTCTCTGTCCCCAGTTCTTTGGGTGGCCTCCCCCTTGGCTCCCCTCAACTAATCTGAGGTGTTCCTGCTTCTGTCAGAATCCTTCTTGGAGGTGTTCCCCA
>NW_011494820.1:1334332-1346061 GCF_000754665.1 Bison bison bison | reverse complement strand
CACTTTTTTGAGTTGTCCCCACTTTTGATGGGACCCCTAACTTTTTGATGAGTACCTCCATTTTCCTGAGGGGCCCACTACTCCAAAGTGCTCATATTAATGACTGGATCCTCATTTGTCTGAAGAAATGTTCCCCACTTTTCCAAAACAGTTTCCATTTTGTGGGGACTCCTACTAATCTGTGGGTGCCGCAGTGTTTGGAGGGGTCCCTGGCTTCTCCAGAGGTTCTCTTCCTAAAATGAAATGTCCCACTTTATTAGGCTCCTCACATCCCTGAAGTGTGCCTCCACTCTTTCAAGATACCCTCTCTCTGATTGAAGAGGGAATGAGTTTCTTCACTTCTCTGAAGGGTCCCCCTCCATTCCCAGGGGTTCTCCTTCCACTTGCCTGAGGACATTTCCCCTTTCCTAAGGTTTCCCTCCTGATTCTTTAATGCAAAAACTCTTCCTTCACTTTTCCTTTGAGACCCCAACTTCAGACCCCTGTTTCTGTTTTTGGTACTCAACTTCTGTTCTGGAAGGAGAGATCAGAAATATGCCCCTCCCACCTTCAGTCTTCTTTCTGGCCAGATTAGGGGTATTCTCTGAATTTTTACCTCAGCTTCAGAGGACCTGGAGGGAAATTGTGGCTGGAAGGGAAATTGGGAGACAGGCAAAAAACAAAACGCTGTTTTCTCTTATCCTTTAAGGCCTGCTAGATTTGGGGGAGCAAGAGCTGTTGTCAAATGACAATTGTGGTTACTCCATGTTTGAGTTATGGGGCCACTACAGTGTTGTCAGGCCAGTGCAGAGACAGGACGGACAGGGCTGGAGCACTGTACCCCATTATCACACCTTCATGTTGTGGGACTGACCCACTTCCTGTCCCATCCTCAGTCCTCCTCTGCACGCTAGAACTCACCCCCACCCCTGCAAAAGGAGAAGAAGAAAAAAAAAAAAAACGCTCATTCAGGTCTTCCTGCTGTGTTTTCTCTCCTGAGGTCAATTCATTTACCCCTTGATCTCTAGTGGATCTTCAGTTTGTGGGACACTCTGGTTTGAAAGGCAAGGCAAGAAGCAGGAAATGGGTCACCTTCGATCAAGGAAGGGAGGAAGGGAGGCAGAGAACAGGGGATTTGAATTCATTTCTCTAAGTTAGGTGACTTCAGCTTGGCTCAAAGGAAGTTTTTACGTGGCTTTTACAAATCTCATGTGTACTTTATTTTAGTGGCCCACCCTGGATTCCAAGTTCACTCCAGTAGCTAATTTTATCTGTTTTGCCAAACGCAGAGCTCTCTGGAGCCCAAGTTGATGAATGCTGGCATTGAGAGATGGTCCAAAGGACAGGAATGAACTCAATTTGAAACCTGAGTAACTTGTAACCACTTCGTGTCCATGCACAAGTCTCAGGCTAAAAACGTGGGGAGAAATGTTCCTGGAGTTCCGAAATATAGGCTGAACTTGTTTGGTTTAGCATTTCAACCAGCTCTTCCCTCTGACTGCTAGAACTGCAGTTCACTTTACAGTTTGACTTAAGACTCTCTCTCTCCTGTTCATTTCCATCTGGGTCTTGCTTAATTTGCGTCCTTTGTGAAGACTCCTGCCGAGGCTATAATTTGAGTTCTAAATCTGTCGGTGGACCATGTGGACACAAGTTTCAACTCGAGCTATTTTCTTCTGTGGAGAAGGGCTTGGAGAGTTTCCTGGGCCCTCTGCTCCTGCAGTAGTCAAGTCCAGGCAGGAAGCTGCCCCAGACCTGGTTGCTTCTCTGCTGCCTCTTCCTGGTCAGCTGTAGGCACTGCCCTGAAGGGAAAAGGAAGATGGTGGGGAACTCAGGGCTTAAGATGTCCTGAGATAGGGCAGAGAAGTGCTGGCACATGTTTATTATTTGAAATGAAACCCACAGGACCAGCAGGGTTAGGGAAGGGGGAGCTTTGAAGTCAGAAGGACCTGATTCAGATTCTGGGCCTGTCCTTCCTAGCTGTGTGGCCTTAGATAAGTTTTGGCACAAGATTAGCACATTACTAAATATTTGAGGGGGGTCACATCTCCGTGAATATGTGTGAAGGTGCCTACAGATGGGAAGTGCTTCCTAGATGTGTGAATGAATGAATCTGGGATAATGAGCCGGAGGCAGCCAGCGCAGCATCTAGCACGTGGTTGGTGTGCAGTAAAGGTTGGGTGTTGTGCTCGGGAGACTATGGTTCTGGCCTGGACTCCCCGACCAGGAAGCATTTGATATTTTGCCAAGGCTAAATATGCCTGAAGAGCAAAGAGAAAGAAACTTGTCTCTTGCAAAATCCACTGCCTATCTGGGTCTAGCATTTTTCCACGTTCAGATAGCAGTTGTGAGATAGATTGGCTTTGTGGCAGGGGTTTGTGTTTGCCTTGGCCTTGCTTTCGCCCTCTGTAAAATGGGGTAACCTGTGAGTTAAGGACAAGGAGATATATTACTATAATTAGACCACAGGCCGGATAGAAGATTATTACAAACTTGAATTGTAGGAAGAAAAAGAAGGTGAACCATATAGGATCCTAGGCCAGATTTTGGGACCGCTTTACTGAAGGATATGCAACCCGATAAGTGATCTCTTCTTATATTAGAACCTTGGAAGACAAACCATTCTTTTTGGGTAATGGATCAGATTTGGGGACAAAAGACTGCAAACGTGATGTACAAAGGCATTTGTTGCCACACAATAATAGTACATTGAGTGTGTAGCGTAGTGCCCGTGAGATCAGAATTCACCTTGAGGTCCCAAATATCCAGAGAACTGTGGAGGTGCTAACTCAACCTCTGTGGATGGGGACTGGAATGAATGGGCAGGACACTTTTTTTTTCTGAGAAGCTGTTTTTCTTAGCAATTAGTGAAAGCCTTAAAATTGGGCCTGATGAGTTGGGCTCAGCCTTTTTCACTTATTCATGTGGGGACAGATGGCACTTGTCTCTGATAGCTACACCCTGGGTTGCAGGGGAATAGTGAGTGAGAAATCTGAGCTAGGCCTCCACTGCATTGCTCCCAAGTTAGAAGAAAAGGGTTCCCTCCAAAAAATATCCCCTCTCCCTTCCTCTGCCCTCCACTCCCCCTCTCCCTCTCTTTTTCATACACACACAGTGAATTTAACTGTTGAAGCTCAGAAATATCTGCCAGTCTTAAATTTCTCTTAATTATCTTAAGGACATTTATTCCATTATATGGGAAAAGAGCAAAGTTTATTATTTTTAAAATATAAAACACAAGGTTAAGAACTTTAAAGGGATTATTATCCCTTCTGAAATTATGTCTCTTATGTACCACAGACTTCACTTTGGTGGATGGTGGCGCCACCATCTCATCTCTTTTATCTAACAGGAAGTTTTTTAAACCTTTTTTTTTTTGAATTGAAAGATCCTTACAGCAATAAAAACCCTTGGATAGTTAGAAATGATATTGATCTAGGTACATTCATTAGATGTAATGTAACGTGGTTATCCGTTGGTAGGCTGCTCTAAAAGGCATGTGGGTCCCAACACTGCCCAGCTTCTAACTCTGGATGATAAACTGTTGATTTATGTAACTGAAATAGCTGGGGAAGTCAGGATTTCCTTCCTGTTGGAGACAGCACTGGGGGGCATTAAATCCCTGCGGGATTTTGATGATAAGAAAGAAGCTGACCTCTTTCGAAATTGGAAACTATTCTATGGAGTTGTTCTATTCAAATGAATGGATGTTGTTATTTTGAATTTCTAGTTTTAAGTTTGACATTATGCTCTCTGCACACTGTCTGCCTTTGTCTATATGGGTGTGTTGCTTGGATATGAATTTATCCCTCCAAACTGGCATATAAGGGACGTTTGAACACTCAAGTAAGGGCTTAACTTGCTACGAGTTTTCCTGTGTGGCCCTAAGGTAGGGTTTTTGTTTTTTAATGTAACTTAAATTGAATTGGAAAATAGAAAGTGTTAGATCTTCTGGCTGGTATAACTTCCTATGCCAGCAGATAATTCAGCAATAAGTGGGCGCCAGTGATGCACCAGGCACACCATGCTCGGTGCTGGAAGTCTGGCAGTGAGCTGGCTAGAGAGATGCAGTCAGGCCTCTAGGACCTTAAGTCCTGGTCAGAGACAAATAAATGAACGACTATCTCAGGGCTTCTCTGAGAATATCCCTGGATGTTGAGACTTTGGGGTAGGGTTTCTTGAAGGTTTGGAAGTGAAACCTTACTACCCTTCTAATTTCCTCACTGGACTCTTTTTTTCTGTTTCCTCCCTCTGAAAGAAGGCAGAAATTATGGTGTTTTCCCAGTTGATTGTTGGCTTTTGGCACTAGTTGATCCAGGATGACTGGGGCTATAGTCTTGGAGAAACAAAAGGGATTCTGGAACGGTTATTTCCCAGAGCATTTTCAGCTTTGCTTCTCCTGAAGCTAGTGGCAATGTGTTTTTGGAATCCCGTGGTATTTCTTCATGGCAGTGCCTATTATGCAAAGAGATGCATGCATGCATGCTAAGTTGCTTCAGTCTTGTCCAACTCTGTGCGACCCTATGGACTGTAGCCCACCAGGCTCCTCTGTCCGTGGGATTCTCCAGGCAAGAATACTGGAGTGGGCAGCAGTGCCCTTCTCCAGGGGATCTTCCCAATCCAGGGACTGAACCCATGTCTCTTCTCTCTCCTGCACTGGCAGGCAGGTTCTTTACCACTAGTGCCACCTGGGAAGCCCAGATATGCAAAGAGATACACAACTCTAAATGTCCTCTTGTGTCATTTGGAATCTCTTAAAAAAAATCAGACAAGGGTAGTACTTGGCTGTTGTTTATGGCAATGGAAAGGTGAGTTTCGAAGAGCTAAGTTGCTTTATCTTGTAGTATTCTTGGCGGAGTTCCCTCTGCCCTACGGTTCCTTCTTATACTGGGACTGGGGAAGCACTAGTTTGATTTTCCTGTGTTGTGGTCCAGATTTGATGTTAGTCCACGTAGAGCAATCATGTGACAGGTGTTTTTCTTAAGTAAGTGTATTTGTGAGGGGTGGAGCCAGAGAGCAGGGGTGGATACTCATTCAGGGCCCAGGTTCCAGAGGAGAGGGAGCATATTACAAGGAGTTCCTGGTAGTCTTCTTTTCCTTTCTCTCCACCCAAGTACTGACTTCTGAGGTGAAGAGGAAAGCGGAGGCCGGAAGTGGGCGTGGACAAGTATTGCAACTGTGCACGTGATCAGACTCCCACCTCTGGGCTCTGCTGCCCTTGGGAAGTGGATGCTTGCTCTCTCTTCACTTCCTGTTCCCTGCCCTCCAGGCTGCGTTCTTAGGCTCCAGTGTGAGCATAGAAAACATGTTAGGCTCTCACTTTTTGCTCAGTAAGCTGCTCTGTCAGAGCTGGGAGCTAGTGGACCTACACTTAGCAGGGCTGGGGGCCCAGCTCATGTACCCACAGATTCAGGACTGTCTGGCAGGGTGGTTAACAGGACAGTTTCCTGTTGCATTATCACAAGGTTCCCTGCAGTAGCTTGCCTGCAAAAGGCTGCTCTGGAGATGTGTATAGAACTTACGGAAGCGACAGTAGATAGATCCTTCTGCAAGAGTGTGTTCTTGGATAATTGTTTGCTGTTATTTGTCTTTACTGCTTGGTAAAAAGTGCCATGGGAGGCCCTGTGTGCAATAGAAACTTTAGAGCCAGAAGGCCACATTCTGCCACTTGCTGGCTCTGTGCCCTTAGGAAAGTGGCCTAACATTGGAGCCTCAGTCTCTTCATTTGCTGGTGGGGATGGTAAGCACGAAGCAAGCAGCCAGACTGTTGTAGGTGGTTAGTAAAGGTAGCTTCCTGGGTGGTTCAGTGGTAAAGAATCCGCCTGCCAAAACAGGCGATCCCCTGGAGGAGGAAATGGCAACCCACTTCAGTATTGTTGCCTGAAAAATCCCATGGACAGAGGAGCCTGGCAGGCTACAGTCCATGGGGTCGCAAAGAGTCAAACACGACTTAGCAACTAAAGAACAACAGTAAAGGTAATTGTTATAGAAGCATACCAAGGCTGGCTATTCCTCTTGAGGTTGGCACCCGATAGCTACCAATGGCAGTTAACACTGCCTAAGAGCAAACCAGTCCATGTTGGGGCCACAGGCTGCTGTTTATGACTGAGGGCCAGTGATCTAGAGCAGCAGTTCTCAATTTTTTTGGCACCAGGGGCTGGTTTCATGGAGGATCGGAGGGAAGGAGGAGGGTTCTGGGATGATTCCGGCGCGTTACATTTATTGTGCACTTTGTTTCTGTTGGTACATCGGCTCCACCTCAGATCATCAGGCATTCCCAGAGGCTGGGGACCCCTGAGCTGGAGGGTCCTGGATTGGCTGGTTTTTCCCAATGGGTTCCCTTAGTTCACTGTAGCCTTAGACTGCCCCTGCTGCTGCTGCCACCACCGCTGCATCACCTTGGTATATCCTGTGGACTTGCTGTGCCTTCTGAAGCATGACAGGGTGACTAGGAAAAAGGCCCAAACTTACACACTATGCGCCTGCAGTATGTTACAGTAAAACCCTTACCTTCGAGTGTGATGGGAGTGCTCATTTAACTTGTTAAGGGTTAGGCGCCTGGCTGGATACAGTGGCCCTCATATGCTGCTAGGAAAAGAGAGGTTCCTGAACTGGAAAGTGCAGCAAAATGCTGCAACTGGAATGTGGAAGGAGGGATGGATTGGAGAGCCTGCAAGGGAAGGGGAAATGTGGAGAGCTCCTTTTTAGGTGACTGGGCATTCACGGGAGAGGAACAGCATGGGCATCATCAAGCACCTGGATGTGAAAAACAGTCTGGTGAATTCTCTTGACCTGAGGTGGTTATGCTCACTTACAAATCAGTTTGAATGGAGCACCTTTGGCAAGAAAAGCTCAGTCACCTTCAAAAGTAGAGAGTCTTATAAAATGTGTCACAGTAGGATTCAAGATTGAACTATAAAGTTGTATTTAAATTGACCTCTGAATAAGTATTTTCAATCAGAAACCGGTGGTGGCTAGTGAAATCAGACTGTACAGACTGTCTTTGTAATAGTATGCAGTCTACATGGAGGACAGATAATGGGGACTGCTTCTGATTTTTCTTTTAACATTTATATATTTCAGCTGCACTGAGTGTTAGTTGCAGCACGCAGGAGCTTTAGTTGTGGCATGTGGAATCTAGTGCCCTGACCAGGAATAGAACCTGGGCTTCCTGCACTGGGAGCGCAGTCTTAGCCACTGGACCACCAGGGAAGTCCCTGTTTTTGAATTTTTTCTTTTCTTTGAGAATTGTCATTAAAATTTATTTTAAAAACTGTATTGATTTATTTTTGACTGTGCTGGGTCCTCATTGCCGCACAGACTTTTCTCCAGTTGTGGTGAGTGGGGCTGTGCTCTAGTTGCAGTGCCCTGGCATCTCACTGCGGAAGGCGGGTTCTGGACATGCGGGCTTCGGGAGTTGTGGCATGTTGTCTCGGTGGTTGCAGCTCCCGGGCTCTAGAGTGCGGACTCAGTAGTTGCAGTGCACCAGGTTAGTTGCTCTGTGGCATGTGGCATCTTCCTGAGTCAGGGCTTGAACCTGCGTCCCCTGCATTGACAAGTGGCTTCTCTACTACTGAGCCACTAGGGAAGCCCTAAGCTGGTCTAAAATTCTTAACATGCAGAACAGTTTTTTAACTTGCATGACATTTTCAAGGTTTAGGCTTTATATTTTATATTTATAGAGATTTCAAGTTTATTTTTATCCTCTTAAAGTATCTATACTGAAGGTTGATTTTTTAAAAATTTTATTTTTTATTGAAGGATAATTGCTTTACAGGATTTTTGTTGTTTTCTGTCAAACCTCAACATGAATCAGCCATAGGTATACATCTGTCCCCTTCCTTTTGAACCTCCCTCCCATCTCCCACCCCATCTCACTCCTCTAGGTTGATACAGAGCCCCTGTTTGAGTTTCCTGAACCATACAGCAAATCCTCATTGTCTATATATTTTACATATGGTGAAGGTTGATTTTTGACCCAAATTTGAAGAAAAGATTTTACTGGTCTCAAACCAGGAGTTGGTAAAATTGTAGGCTTGACTAGGTCAGCATGGAATAGGGCAAGCTGTGAGGGAGAAAACTAGAAAGACCCACCTCATGTATTTTCTATAGTAAAATGCTGGGCACCAGTGGAGGCGGCAAGTACTCATCCTATTAGGAAAACTTTGGGAGGAATGTTTTCCTCCTTCCTATGTCAAGTTGGAAGATCAGCCATTTAATAACTGGGAGATGGAGGTATGAACTGGATACTAAGGTTTTAAAGTATGTTTGTCTTCATGTCTAAACCAAGGATGTTTATTAGCAAATGAATGATGTGACTAACAGTTTCTTTGTTAAGCGGGTTTGAATAGATTTATTTCTAGACTTAAGACTGTCATATAGCACTTTTTTTTTTTTTCCTGGTCGTCTTCTGATTTTTTTCCCTTTTAATTCTTTAATTCATAGAAAACATGGTTCACTGACTAACTTTTCAAAGACTTAAAATAGATCTAAATTAGGTGTGCTTTTTTTTTTTGTCAGCCATGTATAGACACAAAAGAGATACTCCTTGCCAACTGGTGACACATGCAGATGAAGACAGAGTGGGAGATACACTTCCGGTTCACGGGTCACAGTGATACTTCTTAGCAGTTTGTATTTAACCCTTGAGGGAAGCACTTGTGCTCAGAACCCTGTAATAGAGGGGTATCATCAGGGTCACAGAGACTAACACACGGAGCCTGAACTCCATGTTGCATTGACACGAAGTGCTCAGAGTCGTGGTTAGAAAGGATATTCAAACACGTGTTGACAAGGCGGCTCATCTCCAGAGAGCTGCACTTCAGAGAGCTTTCCTGGGATGAGGCAAACAGGAGCTGATATCTCCCACAAACTCCAAGACTAGTGTAAAAGTGTTGTGATTGTTTTTATTTTTTTATTTTTTGTGATTGTTTTTAAACAGTGACATTTGTGGTAGCAGCTGTAATGTGTTGGGAGTCTTGTATTTTTCTTAAAGTACATCCTCTTTAACTCTTTTCTGGTCCTTGAAGAACGTACAAAAAATATCAACGTACTAGGGAAATGAAATTCACATAGAAATGAATCTTTTCCTTTCCCAACCCAATTGCTTTGTAATCTCACCATCTGAATATGAATTTGGAGTGAAATAAGAAACTTAAAAATAATCCTCTTAGAGACTGTGGTTATATTGTCTCTAAACTCAATGAAAATAGTTTTAGACTTTAGAGTACTAAAAATGCAAAGTGTGGAAAGCAGTCAGTGCTCTTTTGCTTTCTTTCTTTTTAAATAATCTTGTTTTTAACTATTTATGTCTGTGTTTATGTATTAATTTTTGGTGCATTGGGTCTTTGTTGCTGCACGCGGGCTTTCTCTAGTTGCGTTGAGCTAACTCCTCTCTGGTTGTGTTGCACTGGCTTCTCCTTGTGGCTTTTCTTTTGCAGAGCACAGGTTCCAGGGTTTGCGGGCCTCAGTAGTTGTGCACAGGATTAGCTGTCCCTCAGCATGTGGAACCGTCCCGGACCAGGGGTAGATTCTTAACCACCGGACACCAGGGAAGTCTAGTGCTCTTTGTCATAAGGGTGCCTTTTAAAAAATATGTATTTATTTTTTATTTGGCTGCACTGGGAGTTAGTTGCAGCATGTGGGAGCTAGTTCCTTGACCAGGGATCCAACCCGGGTCCCCTGCATTGGGAGCTCAGAGTCTTAGCCATTGGACCATGAGGGAAGTCCTTTTTTTTTTTTTTAAACTTGAATGAACAACCTGTTTATTCTTTGGAGAGCTTCTTAGAATACAAGTTGGAGCTTAGTATCACTGTTTGATAGCGGCAATCTGAAAATTGGTTAAAGTCTTCATAACTAGGGCTGCTTAGCTTGTGAATTTAAGCATTCTGAGAGAGAAAGCCAACTAGAAAGTTTAAAGGATAATGAATCCACCCCTTTTCAGCCCTTTCTGCGCCGAAGCCACTCCAGGAGTAGCCAGCTCTGGCCCCTTGCCTCTGCTATTCTCGGTGCCTAGGATGTCCATCCATTAAGAGCTGGCTCAAATGTCACATCCGCAAAGATTTCCCAGAGCCCTTCCCAGGGAGGGGAGCAGTCCTTTCCTCTGTGAGTCCTGTCTTTCCTACGAATGCATTTTCTGCATTGAAATCATTCTGTGTCTTTCTGTGCCACCAGCCTGTGAACTTGTTGAGCTGGTGCCTCTAGGCTCCCCAGCCTACAAAATCCAGTTCTTGTTTATCACGTAAGACATCTTAAATTTTTGTCCAGCAGAAACTTCAATTTTCTGATTAAAACCCAAAAAGTACAGTACCTTAAACATTCAGTAGGTGATGCTACTCCTTTTCAGTTTCACACTATTTTGGAGCCTTTGACGAATTTCTGCTTTATAAATGAGGACACGAACATGGAATTTGGCCCAAATTTCTTTTCGTCAGTCCCTCTGTTGTACAGGAATTTAGCTCAGATGGTGTTTGGAAGTTTATCTAATAGTACATTAGAGCGATAATTAGAATATTTCTTCAGTGGTTAGGGTGGAAGGAGGGTTGGCTATTATTAGCAAGGATCTGAACGATATGAAGTGAATTTGGCAGAAAATTTTGTTTAACCTAATAACAGAAGTGTTTTTATGTTAACTGGCATCTATAAGTATTAAGTGACTGCCTGTTCTTAGGGCAGAGGGAAAAAACTTCAAGAGAAACATAGTTCTAGCCCTACTTGTCTCTTAGTGTTTTCAGTTTTAGAATGGCATCTGCAGGTGATTGCAGCATATTTCTTAATCACCAGCTGAACTGTTTGCTGTTTAGTCCAGTACTATGGCACAAGGCCTCAAAGCCAAGCAGCATCAGCATTCACCCACCTGAGCATCTGGGACTCCAAACAGGTCTGGATTCACCATCACTTTTTCCATCTACACACTTGGTCCTCTCTTCCTATCACCCTTTGCCAGCCAGAGAAGTTGGCACTATTCTTTGGAGGACCACCTGTCACTAATTCGCATCTCAGTCCATGGGGCCGTGTCATTACTGCGTCACAGCTGATGCCTTCCTCTTTAAAACAGGATGGTTGTCACCTGGGTGATTGACACAGGGTTTGCCAGCTCAGATTCTGGGATCCCTATGTCAGGCTCAAGTCTTGGATCTCCCACCTGACCACACTTTGCTGTGTCTGTATTTAATTAAGTAGGATTAATCACGACCCAGTTGAGGAGCAGTGAGGTAATATTTTGCTTGTATTGCTTTAGTATACATCACCTGATTAATTGTTGAGTAAAGCAGTTCTCAAAATACAGAGCTGCCAAATTAGAGTGAAGATCATATTTGCTTTACCTTTGCCTCTGGGATCAGGGATTTTTCTGCATTCCTCTACCCAGTTACCTGTTTGAGAATAAAATGTTTTTGTTTGGTTTTTGAATTTGAACATTTAAATTTCTTTGTAGCAAAGCAAATTGTTGACAAAACTGGGTCAGGCAAGGTGTCTGCGGGCCAACAACTTGTATTTTGTATCATTTTTAGTTTGAGGAATGCTTCTCTTTTGGCCCTGGAGAGATTGTACCAGATATTGGCTTTAAGCCCTTGGAAGATTTTTTGGGTGGGTTGGGGGACGGGGGAGCCTGGTGGGCTGCTGTCTCTGGGGTAGCACAGAGTCTGACAGGACTGAGGTGACTTAGCAGCAGGGGGTGGAATCAGCAACAAAAAGTTGCCAGTTAGGTATGGAACTCACAATTAAAATGGGCTTTTTTGAACTTCTTATTG
>NW_011494820.1:1333094-1334232 GCF_000754665.1 Bison bison bison | reverse complement strand
TCAAGTGGTAAAGGTATGTTTGGTGAAACTTTGTTTCACTTGATGAATATGTATCAGGATGTGTTAACTAGGTGTCTCATCCTGAATTATTTGTATAAATGCCATAAAAAGAGCTTCCCTGGGCTTCCCTGGTGGCTCAGAGGGTAAAGTGTCTGCCTGTAATGCAGGAGACCTGGGTTCGATCCCTGGGTCGGGAAGATCCCCTGGAGAAGGAAATGGCAACCCACTCCAGTATTCTTGCCTGGAGAATCCCATGGACAGAGAAACCTGGTAGACTTACAGTCCACGGGATCGCAGAGTCGATACGACTGAGCGACTTGACTTTCATAAAAAGAACTTGGGAAGGGCCTTTTTGGTGATTCTTCAGAACCTAACCTTGATATTGAGAGCTTCTTGGAATACAAGATATTTTATTTTCCCTATTAAAATTGTATTTTGCTTTATGTAGTTGGATATCTCCAAAGCCCATCCTCTCGGTTTAGACTGTTTGCCGTGTTTCCTCCACGTCACTGCAGAGGGAAGGGCGCAGATTTGCTTTCTTGGGAGGTTTCACCTTCTCCTAGAGGCACGGGGCAGATTGGGAGGTAACTGGAGAAGGAAAGCAGTCATCTCTTAAGTGTTTTTAAGTGGGTGGGTCTGGCGCTTACTTTGTACAACTCTCTTTACTGAGCTGGAGGAATTATGGTTTTGCCGATCCCCTGGAGGGGAACTTCTGTGTGTCGACCCCGCGGGGGTGGCATTCGAACCTCGGTTTTCAGAAGCAGTTGCTGGATGTCTCGCAGCCCAGTTGGAGCGAGATCAGCAGTGAGCGCGCCGTGAGTCAGCCCTGGGCGCGGCCCGCTCGGCTGTGCCGCGCGGGTGAGCTGGCGACGACCCTTCGGCACTGCTACAGGAGCCCGCCCGAGCCCTCGTGGGAAACCGGCGCACGGGGCAGGGCGTCCCGTGGAGGGCGGTCGGGAGGGGCGGTGCTTCCGGGGCGGTGCCGGTCGACTGACCCCGCCCACCAATACCAGGCCCCGCCCACAAACCGTCTAGCCCCGCCCAGCCGGGCGCGGGCGGGCGGCGTCGCCTTTAAGAGCTCCCCGGTGTTTTGGGGGCCGCGGGCCGGGCGCGCTGACCTGGTGCGCATGTCCCGGGC
>NW_011494820.1:1310221-1332694 GCF_000754665.1 Bison bison bison | reverse complement strand
GTGTGGGGTGGGCAGGGTCGGAAGGTCTGGGGGCTGTGAGGGACCCCGATGCGAGCGTGGAAAAGTGAGAGCGAGCGAGTTCTACTCCTTGTATTCCGGGAGCGTCCTCCTCGCGCTGCCCTGGAAAGTTCCGCGCTCCGACGCTGCCCGGGCACGTGGGGCCGGGCCGGCGGGGTCCCAGAAAGTCGCGGCGTCGCCCCTCTTCCTCTTGCGCTTTCTCTGGGGGTCAGAGTCGGGGCCAGGTGCAGCATCCGAGCGTCCGGGACGGGCATGGGGGCAGTGGCACGTGGGCGCGCGGGGCGGGGGTCCCGGGCGGGAGACGAGGGTCGCGGGCAGGCCGGGCCGCGGCGCTGAACCCCGCGGCGACGGCGACGGCGGCTGCGGATCCCGTGTCAGAATAAGAGTCCCCGCGCGCCCACGCCTGCAGGGCTGGCCCTCCCCCCGGCTCGCGCCCTTCCTGCCTGACCCCGGGGAGCCACGGGACCCTTCCCCCTCTCTGGGTTCCGGCCTTTCTCAGGGCCTTATACTTTAAATTTGCCTCTCCATCTAGGCGTTGGCTGTATTGATTTCTTTTTTCCCACCTGGAAAGGGTTGGCATCAGTGACTAGACAGCAGCAGCTGGCCTTTTAAAGGGATTATTGCCAAGAATCGGAATTGATCACTTCAACAAGGAAAGGCTTATGGGCAGGGCCCTAGCCTAGAGCGTGACTGACACTTGGTGTGTGTGTAAACACTGGGACCCAGAAATGAATGGGGACCCCTCCCTTAGGCACTGAATGGCTTGGGAAACCTGCGTGCACGTTTCTCCCTTGCCCTGGGAATTTTGCAGGGACTGCTTAATTTTGTGTATTTGACTCTACCTTTTTACGTGTGTGGTTCATCCTTATCTTTAGAGCTTTGGATTCTTTAGATCAAAGTCCGAGTGAGTCACTTGAGCCTTTAATTTTTCTCTCTTCCTTACCCTTTTACTTCTTTCAGTTTTCTCGGAGTACACAGTACTGGTTAAGTCTGTGGTTCTTGTGTGTCCATTTCACACAGTGACACCTTCTGGCTGTGGTAGCACAGAGAAACTGCCGGACAGACAGCCTTCTGTGCAGTTCCTTCAGTCTTGGACCTACTGTCCTGTTGATATTCTTTTTCTTCTGATAGTGGTTACAAGTTTTCTTTTAAGTTCAGTTCAATTCACTCACTCAGTGATGTCCAACTCTTTCCGACCCCGTGGACTGCAACACGCCAGGCTTCTCTGTCCATCACCAACTCCTGGAGCTTGCTCAAATTCATGGCCACTAAGTTGGTGAGGCCATTGAACCATCTTATCCTCTGTCGTCCCCTTCTCCTCCTGCCTTCAATCTTGCGTGCAATGTTCGCTGGCACCAGAGTGGTGGTAGCTTGTTAGACCTGACAGCAAACTGTGGAGGAAAGATCAAACTGGCCCCGATTTGAGTGCCCACTGTATGCTAAGCTCAGTTCACAGACATATTATTTCAGTGTCACTAATAATCGGATTTGGGAAGGGAGAGTATAGTCTTCATTTTACAGGTGAGATAACTGGAGGGCAGGACTTCAGGAGGCCAGGCTGCTTGCCCAAGACTGCTGAGTAGTAGAGAGGTAGAGCTGGGCCTGCGCCTGCCCTGTGGGGCACCAGAGCCCAGGAATGCTCCCGTTTGCAAGCTGTGTATGAGGATTTTCTGGGAGCTCCCACAACACAAAGCCATGTACTTGTCCAAGCTCCAGTACACCTCTGCTTGGAGTTGGGGGATGATCTGGTAACTCTGTTTCTAGCCCTGCTTTGTCCTTGGAGAGCAGAGTTACCAGGTGGCTTTTAAGAACCAAGCCACAGAGTCACCCCATTGCTTCGCTTCTATAGCCTATAACTCAGAAAAGTTGGCCCTTTTTTGGAGGAAGCGGTTTAGATTGGGGATTTTGAGAGTGATCTGCTAGACCCTCTCCTCGCTAACTCCCCCACCCTTCAGCTTTCATCCCCTCTGCTGCCCCTAAAATTCTGAAGCTGGTTTTTGCAGAGGATTGCCTGTCATCTTGGATGTGGTGTAGAGAATGGGATTAATGTATTAATGATTTGGATGCATTGTTATTTCCATTCAGATGACATCATTTTTTTTTTAAATGTCAAGTCATCTCTATTAATGCAGTATCATTTGGCAGATCCTACAATCTTATATTTTGATAGAGAGGAAAGAAATAATGCTGCTTTTGATAGAAAAAAATCCTGGAAGGATTTGTAGCAAGATGTCAACAAAATCTTTGGGTTAGGATTAGCAGTAGTTTTTTGTTTTAAACTTTTTGGTGTCTGTATTTTACTTTTTTTTTTTTTTTTTAAGAAAGAAGACTTTTAAGTATTGAATGATAAAGCATTTAAAAGATTCCAGTTCTCAACTCTTGTAAGTAGTTTTTCTCACTTGTTTTGCATCACTTATTTTGTGACTTTGTGGCATTGCAAGTAGTGATTTCTCTATTGATTTATTCAATAAATATCAGAGTGCATACTGTGCCTCCGACACTGTGCTAGGAATCTCTCCCTGCTCAGTGGAGTTTACTGTGAGATTAATGGGAGAGCAATTGTAACAAATCTCATAAACTTGGGAAACTTAACACGGGCCAAGGATAGAAGGATGCTGTGAACTGGTAAGCAGGACTCGAGGGGGCCTCCTTCCTTCATCTGGGATCAGGGGACATGTAGGAGCTAAATAAGTGGAAAAGGGAGAGCATTTCTGGCAGAGAGAGTGTTTGGGATTGAAGGAAGATCAGTGTGGTTGGGGCAGAGAGAGACAAAAGGGCAGGTTCCAGGGCTGAGGGGGTCCGGAATTTGCCATAAGAGCAGCGGGACCCAGCTGAAGAGGGCAAGGCAAGGGCCAGTGTGATGAGGGTGCATTGAAGCTCACAGCTAGACCTCCTTGGGCCTGAGATCGCAGAGGACTAGAAGATGCACCTGAAGGACACGAGTGGGAGAGTAGTGAAGCTGTTTCTGAAATGTTGGCATTTTCTGGTGTTCTGTTGGGAGAAAATAAAAAATGACCAGCAGAGTCCTGAATGTGTCAGTTTCCAAGACGCAAAAGTGTAATACTCTTACTACTGAATCCAGTTAAGGACTGTCAGTGTGAGTGTGTTAACCTCTGAAGGCATGGGCAACTCAAATACTTGTCTTGATAACTACCTGTTTGGACTTGGGGTGTTCCTGTGCCATCAAATGGAATGGACAAGACTGTTTTCCCTGGGCTTATTTTTTTCCCCCCAATAATTGAGATAATTTATGCTCATTGTAGAAAACCAGTAAGGTTATGAAACAGGGGAGTAGGTGAGGTCTTCATGAGCCGTCGTCCTGGGGTAATAGAGCATCGTTGGGATTTCCTTATAATAGTTGTCGGGTTGGGAAGTGCCGCAGAACCAGAAGAACGAGTTGGCAGTGTCATAGTTTGAGGCTTACAGAACTGTGCTGCCAGCTAAATGTGGTTGGTTGTTAGAATGGATGCTCTTGAGTTATATGAACTGTTTTAGGAGGTGAGTTAGTCGGTCTGGCTTCAGATTGCTATTTGTTCAGCTAATGAAACTTACTTCATGTGCCAACTGTGCAAAGCTACATCTTTGTCTTGAATTAGGAAGGCGGTGTGTAAAGAAGGTGGAGGTGAAAGGCAGGGGACCTGAAGAGGTGGCAGTGAGGTGGAAGGTGGTGAGACTGTTATTGGAAATGAGTAGCAGCTGGGGACCATCTTGCATACCTGTGGGTTTTGGCAAACGTGATGCAGGACTTTTTAGTCAAGAGGAGTGTCAGACCACAGGCTTCTTGCCCCTCCCCTTGCTTTCTAGGCTGTATTTGTGACCTCTTTTTTTGTCTGATGAAAATGTAGGTTAGTCTTTTAGAAGACAAAGAAACTTACTGTAATTGAAAACCTGCAGGTCGCCTTAGGAAGTGACTGGGAATCCTCTGGAACACTCCAGGGTATGTGAGAAAGGGTCTTTGCAGCTTCAGTGCACTGCATCCACTTTCTCGCTCTCAGTCTTCACAGGGGTACCTGTTTCACAGGTGAGTTTGACAGGGATCTTGCTTTCCTGTCCTGATCCCCAGTTCTTGGATTCCTTATGTGAAAGGACTGAAGATTTGATATGTGTCTGAGGAAATCTGAGGTAGAATGTGCTGGCTGGGGTGGGCTGTACCTGCAAGGGGGCTCTCAACAAAATTGAGGCAGGAGTTTAGAGGGAAGGTTTGATGAGGTTGTAAACTTTGAGGCTGTTTGGCCTCAGGTCCAGCCATAGCTGGGGGTGGGGTAGAGGGCAGAGGCGGAGTTGGAGGCAGCGTGGGATTGGAAAGAAAGTCTTCACTTGAGGCTGAAGAATCCTTCAGCTATTCTTCCTGTGTCTCCATCTCTACACTTGACACTACTTGACCTGCCTTGATGGCCAGGTCTTTTGATTTGAACCTTCAAACCTAATTCATCCTAAACGAGGTAATGCCTTTGAGCGCTCTCTAGTACTGCTGGATTACATGCTCATCCAGCTCCTCCTGGTGTGGGGGGGGGGGCGGGGGGGGCAGGGTTCCCGGGCAGCAGGTCCCTTTAGAGGTGTCCTGGGCCAACCCTGGCTCTGCCTTAGGTTGGGTGTGGGCTCCACCCAGCCTCTTCGTAGTGACTTGACCTTGGTGAGCTTCATCCTCTGTTTCCCATTTCTTCTTCTCTTAAACATATTTGTTTTAATTACTTTATTTGGCTGTGCCAGGTGTTCGTTGTGGCGTGGGAACTCTTAGTTTCCTGACCAGGGATCGACCCCGGGGCCCCTGCGTTCAGAGTGTTAGCCACTAGGCCGCCAGGAAAGTTCCCCGTGTTTCATTTCTGAAAAGGAGGAAGTACTGTCTCCCATGATGACTGAGTTGGAAGTGAGATAATAAATGCAAAGGGGCATAGTTTAGCACCTAGTGTGTACCTGCTCTCACACTCAGGGCCACTGAGTGTGCTCTTGTGGCTGCAATAGATGAGGCAGAGCTTAAAGCTCATTGCGCTGCTTCTCACGTGTGGAGCACCGCCATGCTTGTGGAACAGATGTCGCTGTCTGCCCCTGAGAACCGCAGCCTGTCTGCACGTTTGAGATGGAAGAAGGTGAAGCCCCTACAGAGGGTGATGCTTGCCAGGGTCACCTTTTGCTGGGTTTTCTACATCTGGGACTGGGCCCCAGCTTTTCTAATCTCAGACTGAATGTTTCTTCCGTCAGCTTTGGTGCCTCCCTGGCAGTACAGAACGCCTGGGTTGGTGATGTCTCATCGGGGCAAAGGGGACACAGCCCCTCTTCCTGACCCTGGGCTTTCTGAACCTCACATTTTGATTTTCAGGGGGCTGCTCTTCCATTTGTAAGATGTTCACCAGGCAGATCCTCATGGGGTCCTGCCGTTGAGAACCAAGAGGGGCTTCTGTACGTCTGGCCTTATCATCGAGTTCTCTTTGGCCAGGGATTGGAAATGGGTTGCTTGATGGTGCTTGCAGTGACTAATGGGAGAGTTTGGGCCTGAACCCTGTCTGTCTTCTGCACTTAGGCTGCTTGGGAATCTGAAGATCTGACAACAATTTACCATTTTTCAGCTGTGGGCAGGTTGCCTGGCCACCTGGCCTCAGCTTCCCCACCTGTAGATGGGCACTGTGTTTTTAACCTCATGGGATGGTTGCAAGGACAACTGAGAAATGTTTGAAAAAGTAGTTAGGGGTATCCTAACTCTTAGCCCTCCATTTACTTCTGAGATCAAACTCCTCCCCTGAGGGAATTCCCTGGTGGTCCAGTGGTTAGGATTCTTGGCCCTCCAATGCAGGGAGCGTAGGTTCCATCACTGGTTGGGGAACTAAGATCCAAAAACAAGCCAAAAACCAAAATCCTCCTCTGCCCAGAGGACAATTACAGGAATATCCCCCCCCAGTTTTACATCTCAGTTATCAAGCACAATGAAACACTCAGATGGAGGAGCTAGATTTTCTTTATAACAAAATTCTACCACAGCCTAACAATTTGGAGGTCTTCTGAACTCATTGTAAGGAGATCTCACCTAAAAAGGTCAGTCAGGTTGCCCAGAAGGGAATTAAAAAACGCCTTGTGGTCTTAACTCTGCATATAATCCCAATATAACATTTCCTCCAATTCCAGTTATTCTATGCAATTACCCTTTGAGTCTGTGGCTGTTAAACTTGACCCAACACATTTTTACCTAAGAGGAAGGTTCTCACCAGGACCTTGGAGGTGAGCAGGTTTCCAGGCCAGTTTTTCCTTACTTGAGTTTACTTTTGTTGGGCTTTTGTGGCAGTGACAACAGATTTAGTATTGTGTGTTTTGGGCAGGCTCTCACTGCTAGCCAGCCAGTTGTGAAAATTTTGCTGCTGCAACTTTTATTCACCCATGGGGGAAAGTTTTTTTTCTCCCCCAGTTGTTCAGTGCTGTGGGGAAAGTAGGAGCATGGCAAACAGAATCCTTGGTTTGAAGGTGTTGGTTGCATTGGTTGAGTCACTCCAGACCTGTGATATTCTCAGGGCTTGCTTATCATTGACAGAACACTTTAACTTCTTTTCTTTCCTGTATTATTGTGTATGTAAAAGCTTAATGCATTCCTTCAATGGCAAGTGATTCTTTCAGAGGATTCTGGAGTCAGATCCCTCCCTGGGATTCTTTTTCGTGCACTGGGGAGATTTTGAGGGTTTGGTTAGTGTTTTCCTTGACACTTGTTTGATTAGCTGACCTTTTCAGCAGTTTGTGTGTTGGTCATCTGTCTCCTGCCTCTTTCCCCAGACCTTTAAGGTTTTTATTGTTGAGGCTTTCTGTCTCTTTCAACCCCACAAGTAACATTTCCTGATACTAAAGTCTGGGGAGAAGGTGGGAGTCTCAGTTGTCAGTAGTAGTCATGCCCTGGTCTGCTTTTGAAGTTTTCTTGGTTAAGGATATTAACAGACTCGAGTCTGGATTGAAATATCATTGCAGCCTACTGTCAATTTCGGTCTGTCAGGAAGAGCGTTAGAAATGTAACTATTTTTGGTCCTTGGGCAGCAGACAAGTTTTAATATTCACCTGGGACTAGCTTCTGTGTACTGTTTTGCTGAACCCAGCAGGCGGCTTACAGTCTTCCAGATGAGTGGGGCGGGGCTTGATGTTACAAACTGGAAACTGAGGCCTGAGAGGGGGAGTGGCCCGCCCTGTGTTAACTTGCAGAAGAAAGAAGGAGGCAGAGCTCTATTCCCTCCTGGAGCCTCCTGGTCTGATGCTTTATCCTTACTTCTTTATGGCTTGGTTAGTTTCACAATTTTTGTTTTGTTTTAGGTTTCTCTTCCCTTTATTTATGTAGTGTAGGTCCACTGGCAAATTTCCTTCCTCAGGACCTTGTCTTTTGAGGTCATCACGGTATCTAACGTGAGGATGGGACAGGACACAGGCAAGAATTAAGGCTGCTTCTGGAGTCTCTGGGCTGCATTTAAAAGCCAGCAAACGAAACAGACTGTAGCTATGTTTCTTGTTCTGGAATTGAGTGGTTGATGGCTTTTAGTTTTAAGAGCATTAAACTGCTTTTCCCTATCTATTAAAAAACAAGAGATGGCACTCATTATTTAGGCATCCTCCAGATGAATCATTTTGAGTGACCATTTCAGGATTCAGAAAAGCTGGACATCAGATCCTGTATCAGGCTCTGCTAGTCTAGGGCAGGAGGGACAGTCCTTAACACTCAGGTAAGGGTGAGTCTAGAACAGCACAGGCTGGCTGCTGAAAAGCTTTGAGAGAGGTTATTTCTCACTTACCCTTTATATGTGGGGTGAGTCTGCTCTGCCTGCTGAAGTCATCTTTAAGCTGTTTCACAGGTGAGCTGGTTATAGGGATTGAATGTGTTCTTGGATGAGAGAAGATTGGGGTAGGGGGTGCTGAGGGGTTCCAGGAGGAATGTTGGTGATTTGGGAATCTTGGCTCAGGATTGGACAGTTGTCCTTTCCTGTTGCTGTTGCCATCACGTACCCACTCAGCCCCCTCAGGGAGGATGGAAGGGGTTCCTCTTAACTTTCCAGGGATAAAATCAGGTGGCTCTGCCATGACATGCAGCGAAAGTGGAAGGTCCCTGGGGAAGGTGCTCTGCATCGGGTGAGCACAAGAGAGACCTGCACGCACCTTCTGTGAATTTAAGATGGTGGGAGCATGCCCACTTTGTTGCCTTGGTTTACTGCAGAAAGGAGAAGGAAACTTAAATTGTAACCAGTCTTCTGTGAACCATTGTTGGCTGCTGCTTTTTCTTTTTTTAAGTTATTTTTTAAAAAGTTAGCCCGTTGACATTTAAGAGCCTAAGTTACTCTAGTAGGTGACCCATGGAGTGAAATGCAGTGCAGACGTCTCATCACTGCACAGTGAGTTGGTGACTCATACTTGGGCACACACTCAGGCCACGGCACGAGTTGCGGGCTCTGAGATTCCCTAAGGAGAGATGCTGAGCTGGGTGACAGAGATGTCCAGATGTCCTCAGGCCCAGGTGGCCCCAGCCCAGCTCCTCAGTGAGTTGCCCTCATATTACTGAAGTGCACTGTGCACATATAATTTTTGTTACATGTCATGACATGAGAAAGATGGGGCATCTGATCTGTGCTTGCCATGCACACCATTCTGAGAAGAGACGATTTCCTTGGTCTTGGGGGTCTTAACAGCTATTGTGAAGCAGGTTCGTTGTGTGGGACTGGACTGTTGGAGGGAGTGTTCCCTGCACTGGAGTGTCAGGGAGGGATGGCACTGGCAAATCACTGTCCTGGACCTCAGGGTTTATGGAAAGTCTTAGTGGGAAATAAGTTTGAAAAATGATTATCGTTGATGACCTTAAATGGAGGGCTGATGACACTTGATACTAAAAGCACGGAGAGCCCTCCGGTTTGTGAGGAGGAATATACTGACTTGAATTGGGTAGGGAAGCCGGTGAGGTAAAAGGGCCACTGATAAGAGGCAGGCATGAGCTGACGTTGCCTTGAATTTGCCTGATGGGGAGTAAAAAGCAGGGACAGGTGCCAGAGATCCTGTGCGTGAAGATAGGGTAGGGATTAACTGGATACCAGGGGCTGAGGACAAGTCATCTGTTCATTCAGCAACTGGGGTCCCTTCTCTGCCTGACCTGTGCTGTGCCCCTGGGTTCTGGCAATGGGTGAGATGGCTGGCTCCTGTCCTCGGGGGTCTTAACTCTTCATGGGGAGATAGGGCGCGGTGCTCTGGGAAAGAGGAAGGGTGGGCAGGAGCGTGTCCAGGTGGTGGCTCCCGAGTGGGGACTGGAGGGTGGCGCAGGCCCTGAGATGGTGGGCCTTAAGTTTTCAGGTGCTGAGTTTGAGCTAAGGTGAGGTGAGCTGGGTCCTAGAGAAGTGTGGTCTGAGATCGTGTCTCCTTCCTGGGAGAAGTCAGGCATTGTGAGACAGCTCAGCCTGTGGGCCTGGATGGCCGCTCTCTGCTTCACTGGGATTCATAGTGGATTGAGGTATGGGGGGTCGTGTGTGGTCATCAGGACCCAGGACCCTCATGAACTGAGGGGTGTGTGTCTTTGACCCTTCTCTGGGGGCTGGGTGGGAACTTGATTTGTCCTTGTGTCTCCTCCTCCCCAAACTAGCAGTGCTTTGTGTTAGATGAAAGTGTGGTAAATAACAGATAAAAGAATAAAATATCTGAGGGATGGTCCCGTATATGAACAGTTTGTTCTGCTGTGTTCCCAAGAGTGAAGTAGTGATGAGTGGATTGAAATTAGGAGGACATGGCCCTTAACTTCGTCTGAGAAAGAGCTTTGTAGTAGTTAAGAGGGACCAAGAAGAGGCTCAGTGTGATTCCTGTGCCCCAAGAGCTGGTTGGTAATCAGCATTTTCTAAAGTCTGAGAATTTTCCAGCTTGAGGCTTTGGACACTTTTCCAGACAGACCTAGAGCGATTAAGACACTTCCCTGAAACATCCACATGAATTTTTCCAACAGCTGCTACTTTCTAGTTTGAAAAAGTTACCCTGTTTCATGCATTGCTCAAATGCTTTCAAATCCTGACTCTTCTGGCAGAGTTCAGGGAAGAAGACAGGTGGATGTCCTGCCAAATGACAGTACGGGTTTTGAGAGTAGGGAGGCGTTGTGGACGCAGGAAGGAAGGGGGCCTTGGAGACTTGGCCCTTGGAAAGAATGACTTGGTTCTGAGAGTGGCATCTGCCTGATGATGGCCAGGGGTCCCAGTTTTGAGGTTAAGGGTGGGAGTGAGGAATCAGGAGAGTTAGGCTGAGGGCATCAGACTGGTGCCTCGTGCACAGAGCTGGGCGGGCCAGCATGCGTCCCGGCCTCCAGCCACCTCAGGAATCCCTCCCTTCAGGGCCCGGGCTGCCCCCGGCTCCATGCTCCGTGGGCTGGGGAGACTGCCGAGTCAGTGACCAGAGGACCTGTCTCCTTCCCCGGTCTGTGTCTGCTCTGTCTCCTGCCCACTGTGAGCACTTTGCTCTTCCGATGGAAGGAGAGCAGCTCAGTCTGCACGAGTCCTCTCCGCGGGCCCCAGGTCTGCTTGGTGGATGCTGAGTGTGGTTGGCGTATGTGTACATCTCACACAATGGAAAAGACGAAAGGGTCTTCATTTATATTTACGGCCCGGGCTGGCAGTGTTGATCAGGTCCTCTTCCCTTAGCTTGTGTGTACCCTGGCAGGTAGGCGCTTAGAAATCTGTGCTTCAGCACCCTCCGAGGGTTTTAGTGCCTCTCATAGAAGGTGAAGACCCACATAAGTCCCTGAATTTGCTGTATGGTTCGTGGAATGGGGTTTGCACAGCGAGGATTCCTGAAATTCAGGAAAGGGTTAAGTTAGTGTGCTCTATTAAGAGGAACGGAGGTTGTACTGACCTTTGCTTTAGGACGTTCTCCCAGAACCTTGGGAAGGATCCAGCCTTAGGATGGCCTTAGTTAGAGACAGGCTGCTCCCCAAGGTGTCATGGTTGAGATTGGAGCCTGGGTCTGGATCCCCATTTAACCCTGTAACCCTGGCCAATCACCATGACTTCTCTCAGCCTGTTTTCTCACCTGTCAAGTGTTCGGTGTGACGTGTGGGTGACGTTGGCCGTCCCCCCGTGTGAAGTGTGGGTAGTGTTAGCGGTACCTGTGTGGAGTACGGGTAGCATTGGTAGTACCTCATTCTGTGGTTATGAGGATTAAATGAAATCAGGCATGTAAGGTACTGGCACCATGCCTGGCACCAAATAAAGAATTTAATAATTGTTAGCCACTGTTACACTTTTTTTTTCCTCCTTTAGTAACAAAATCTCTTGTCAGTGTGCTAAAGGTGGTTCTCTGGATGTTCCCGCCTTTGTCAGCAGTGGGCTTTTTTTTCTGCAGCAGTTTGAATCTGTGTGCCCAGCGGTGGCTTTGTCAATGAAGAGTCAGGCCCTCCCCTTCCCATGCCACCAAAACTTGATGAACACTGGAAGGAGTCCTGGACCACGGGGGACCGCGGAGCCCCCACTTCCAGCAGTCGTGTCACTGGGGCCTTGGGGACAGAGCTGCAGTGACTGGGACCTAGGTCTGTGTGAGGTGGCTGGTGACAGAGCATGGCAGTGGGGTGGGCCGTGGAGGAGGCCAGAGGGGTCCTGCAAGGTGCGCCCAGTAAAGGGGAGGTGACTGGACACTTCGCTCTTGCCTCCCTGGCACTCCTCCTCCTCCCCCCTCTTCACCCCTTTTGGTCTGAGAGGGCTGGGGACCTGGGACTCGAAGTGACTTCCCAGAGGATTTCTTGCTTAGGTTGGCTTATGTTGGCAGGACTTGTGTCATTGGGACGAGATGGACTTGTGGGCTCCTTGGGGCCACTTAGCACCGTGTTTCTCTAGAATGTGTGGTCTGCGCTCTCAACAACTGACAGCTTCGAAGTGTACCTTTGCCTGGAAGATAAAGTGTGTGCTGGCTGGTGTGTGTGCCCACGTGCTCGTGCTTGTGCACCCGTGTGAAGGCTCTGTGTGTGCTGTGTGTGCCTGCTGGCTGGCGTAGAGCCCGACCCAAGCAGGCACTCTGCTGTTTGCAAATGGAGCAAAGACATTTCAGTCAGTGTTGGATGTGGACTTTGTGTGGCAGAGTCCTGCCTTTTGTGGGGTCCCTGGCTTACTCTGGGGTGAGTTTCAGGTACAGGCAAAGTCCCCCTGAGGGCACAACCCACAGGCTCTTTGGACTTCTTATCTTAAGGCAGAGATTCACATGGCGTTTGCATTGTACCTCACAGCCCATCAGTGTAGACTAAAGTCTACCACCAAGGCAAATTCCGATTTGCAGCAGAGGACAAAGCAAAGCATATTTCAAAATTCTGGTCTCACCGCTGCACCCCTGGAGGTAGGCACTCTCCTGAAGCCTTGGTAGGGGAGGGGCCCCGGTGCCTCTCTCCTGGAGCCACTCCTCCAGGTGTCCATGTCCCTAGTGCAGTTTCCTTCCTGTCTGCTCCCCAGATGCTGGCTTCTTGGCCGAGTGGAGCAGGACTCTTCCCAGCCAGCGAGGCACCTCCTCTCCGCATTGGCCCTTCTGTGAGGAGGAAGCACTGACGGCCACAGAAGTGGGTGTCACCCCGCTCCCTTCTTGCCCGCCTCCTCTAAGACCTTGGGGGCTTGCTTCTCCATCTTGGGCTCCACTTACCCTGTAAGGGCTGGGGGCAGTGGACAGTTGGACGGTCCCCTGAAACACCCTCCCTTAGAAACCCCTCTATCCTGACGCTCTCTGAGCGTACCTTTATTGTCGGGTACGTTGTCAGGAAGATGCAGTGTATGTTCATGTCATCTCTGTTTATTTTTAATTGGCTTGTGTACTGCAGGCTTGTGTGTAGGACTTCCCCGGTGGCTCAGATGGTAAAGAATCTGCATGCAGTGCAGGAGACCTAGGTTTGATCCTTGGGTTGGGAAAATCCCCTGGAGGAGGGCATGGCAACCTACTCTAGTATTCTTGCCTGGAAAATCCCACGAACAGAGGAACCTGGTGAGCTACAGCCCATGGGGTTGCAGAGAGTCGGACACGACTGAGCGAGTAAGCACAGCCCAGTGCAGGGCCACAGTTCACTGGTGGGTGTTGCCATTGTGGTTTCTTTTTTGAAACTTTGCAGCATTCTAATCAGTTGTGCAATTTAAAAGAATTATTTTTCTTTATGGCTACGCTGTTTGTTGATGTGTGTGAGTTTTCTCTAGTTGTGGCAAGTGGGCACCACTCTGTAACTGTGGTGCTTGAGCTTCTTACTGTGGTGGTTTCTCGTGTTGCGGAGTGTGGGCTGAGTAGTTACGGCACATGGGCTTAGTTGCTCCATGGCATATGGGGTCTTCCCAGACCAGGGATCGAACCCGTGTCTCCTACATTGGCAGGTGGATTCTTTACTCCTGAGCCACCAGGGAAGCCCTTGCCAGTATTTTTTTGTGCAGTTTATTTGGGGAGTGGAGGGAAGGACTGAGTGATAGTGAAGCATGTCAGGGACTTGGGCCTGGTCTGGGAAGCAAGTTTCTAGAATTGTACTTGTAGCTGTGGGTATACCAGCCCCATGGGATTTGTTCTGTACACAGGCCTCAAAATGTTAGAATGATGTTGTTCTGCCTCGGAAGAGGCGTTGTGTTGAGTGAAATAAACCAGACAATAAAGCACAAGTACTGCATGATTTCTACTTAAATGAGATGCTTAGAGTAGTCAGATTCATAGAAACAGAAAGTAGGATGGTGGGTGCCTGGACGGGGTGTGAGGGAGGGAAGAATGGGTGATTAGTGTGTAATGGGGACAGAGTTTCAGTTTTGCAAGGTGAAGGGGTTCTGGAGATGGGTGGTGCTGATGGCTGCACAGCAGTGTGAGTGTACTTAATGCCACTAAACTGTGCACTTCAAATGACTAAGACCAGAAAAATGACTAAGTCAGTCAGTGTTACATATATTTTATTAATACCACATTGAGGAAGAAAAACAAAAGGGAACCTTTGTGAATATAGAAATATCCTGCATCTTTATGAGAGCATTATTTTTATCCTCCAAATGTTAGCTTAGAGAGAAATGAACAAAGGCACTCCCATTTTGATGGTCTGCCTTATGTCAGATACTAGGGGCTTTAAAAAGATACGCATAGTTCTAGAAGGCTCATTGTAACATCATCTTGGGAGCATGATTCCGTGGGTGTTCTTTGGTCCCTAGGAGGGTGGGGCCTGGATGCTCTTCTCCCCTCGGTGGGGTGACATAGGACTGGGGTCTGCAGGAGGTTAGGGGGGCAGTGTCCTGGAACACCTGAGGTCTCCCCCCCCGTGCCTGAAGAGGCTGAAGGTACCCCTTGTTTCCCGTGGCCCTTTGTCAGAGAACCCCTCAGGGTGGCGCGTATTTACGGGCGTGCACACAAGGGGGACTCGGGTTCGTAGGTCCTCGCTGCCAACACCGAAGTTGTTTCGTCTTTTGTTCTGACATTTTCTTCAGGGTGTCCTTTCATAACGTAACGCACTAATGGTAAACCCTTCAAACACTAGTCTCAGGTCTGTCTAGAGGTGGACATTTGATTCCTGTGCATTTTAAATATGGGGGGAGGTGGTTTCTCTGATGTTTTGAATGTACCTGCAAGGTGGATTGCTTGGGCAGCTGCTAGGGAGTGAGCGTGAAGACACTGAAATGCTACTGCTAAGTCGCTTCAGTCGTGTGTGACTCTGTGACCCCATAGACGGGAAACCCACCAGGGATTCTCCAGGCAAGAACACCGGAGTGGGTTGCCATTTCCTTCTCCAATGCATGAAAGTGAAAAGTGAAAGTGACGTTGCTCAGTCGTGTCTGACTCTTAGTGACCTCATGGACTGCAGCCCACCAGGCTCCTCTGTCCATGGGGTTTTCCAGGCATGAGTACTGGAGTGGGGTGCCACTGCCTTCTCCAAGGACCCTCATTATAAGGAGGCTTAGGATTTTGAGGAACAGCAGTAATCATAGTCAAAGAACTAGTTGCTTCTGTTGGAGAGCCTGCCTGGAGCCAGGCTCTGTCGCTTGGTCCTCAGGCTGATCTTGAGTCCTAAGGGGTAAGCGAGCCCCCAGGGGCACAGTCGGATTTGGCCCCAGAGTGTTTGAATTGTCAGGAGAGTCGGGGCCGAGTAGTTGGTTGTGTGTGATTCATCAGGAGGACTCTGTCCATCATCATCAGGGTGGTCTGGTGGTGTGAAAGGGAGGGATATCCAGAATGCTTAGGAGAGACGAGGGGGGTTGTGGAGTCAAGTCTTCAGGAGGGCATGGGTCTGTTGGAAAGATTGTTGATGGTATTTTTTCAAGTGAAGTCGCTCAGTCGTGTTCGACTCCTTGCGACCCGTGGACTGTAGCCCACCAAGCTCCTCTGTCCATGGGATTCTCCAGGCAAGAATACTGGAGTGGGTTGCCATTTCCTTCTCCAGGGGATCTTCCCGACCCAGGGATGGAAGAGATGCAAAAGGAGAAGGGGGCGGCAGAGGGTGAAATGGTTAGAAGATCTCATCGACGCAATGGACGTAAGTTTGAGCAAACTCCGGGAGGGGGTGGACAGAGGAGCCTGGCTTTCAGCAGTCCATGGGGTTGCAAAGAGTTGGACGTTGACTGAGTGACTGAACAACTACAACAAAATAGAGTTTTGGCCATGAGAAAGAGGGAGGGGATGTTGGTGAATGGGTGCTGGGGTAGCGCTCACTTCTCAGCAGTGACAGGGAGGCGCTTCTGACACAAGGCCAGTGAGGACTGTGGGAGTCTCCAAGCACCTTTCTCCAAACAGCCGTGTGAGGGAGTCGCGGGAGCGCCTCCCCCGGGAAGCCCTGGCCCCCAGGGGCTGTGGCGATGCTGTGGCCTTGCCTGTCTCCACGTGTTGTTTATTCCTAATGTTATTTATATTGTTATGTTTTTCCATCAAGTTGGTGGTGAAAACAGGCTTCCCAAGTGGCTCAGTGGTAAAGAATCTGCCTGCCAATCCAGGAGACATAGAGACGTGGTTTGATCCCTGGGTTGAGAAGATCCCCTGGAGAAGGAAAGGGCTACCCAGCCCAGTGTTCTTGCCATGGGGTCACAGAAGAGCTGGGCACGGCTCAGCGCCTGAGCACAGTGGCGAGAGCGCAGTGGCTGGGTGCTTGTGACCGGCGTAGAATGCCGTGGTGTCGTCTCTTCTGCATTCCTTGTTGGGCCTTGGATAGGATGAACAGGAGCCCTTCCTCTTGTGGTACGTGGAGTGTTTGGAGGAGAGAACCGAGTGGGATGCTTGTCAGATGTCAAGGTCAGCCATGCCAAGTGATGGGGTTTTAACCCTTGGGGATGAAAGGGAGAGGGTTTCTGAGTAATACGTGTTTTGAGTCTGACAGATGAGTTGGGGGAAGGAAGTACTTTCCCAGGAGTGAGAATAGCATGTGGAAAGTCCGGGTCATAGAGGAAGGCAGATATGGTGGGTAAAGGAAACAAGAGCGGTGTGGTTGGAGGCAGGAGTATGGTGTATGTACCCACACGTACGTGCATGCCTATACATACATGCACGCCAGGTGACTTCCTGGGGTCGCCTGCCTAAACAGGCAGGGTCCTAAAGGCTGTGGTGAGGTGTTGGGAGCTTTAAGGAGCTTCAGGAAGGGATGGTGTGGGGACACAGTCCGTCTCTTGGTGAGGCCATGGTTGCTGTGGCTGAGGGGGGACAGGCAGGGGCCCTTCAGAGGTCTGGGGGGCATGTACTGCTTGTTACCCCAGTGGGTCCTCTGGCTTGACGGTGGAGATCGTCCAGCTCTGGTTGCCAAGGATAGGCTTGTGCAGCTGGCCTCACTGTCAGCTCCGTGGCCCTCGTGGGGCTGAGTCTCCCTCTCCAGTCTGCCTAGTCATGCTCTCCCTGCCTCTGTGGGGATACAGGGTTAATGAGGCTCTGGGCCTGGGGGAGAGCAGGTACTGCTTGGTCCCGGGGGGTGTAGAGCCAGAGCACACCCTCGCTGCGCCTGCGCTCTGATCTTGTCTCAGGCAGGCAGCTTTGACCGAGTCACCTCTGTCCCGGGAATGCTGAGCGGAGCCCACCAGCTCGGTCTTGTTGGCTTTTGGGGTCCACGTTGTCTTTGTCACTGCTGTTCAGCTTTGCCCTGTGGACGAAACCAGCCCTAGACAGGCTGACCCCGGGTGGATGCGGCTGTGTCCTAGGAAACCCATTTCCTAGAGCAGGCCCAGGCCGGAGTTTGTGATCCTGGATTAGGGAATTGACTCTGAGCCAAGTTAATCTTTCCCTAGCCAGGCAGCACATGTTGGAACAGTGTGACCTTTGGGCTTCCCTGGGGTAATCCACTGTTGGCCTGCCTCAGTTTCTCCCTTTCTCATAGGGCTGGCTGGGGATTTCGTCTCCTTGACAAGTAGCAGTGCAGTTGCTTCGATTGTTGGCAGAAGGGTCTAGGGTAGCCCTTTGTTTCCGGAGGTGGTGCTTGGACCTAGGGGTGGGAGACAGTGAATGGGATTGTTGGGTTTCACCTTGGCGGTTTTTTGGGTTTAATACCATGTTCTTGGGCCTGGATTGGAGCTAGGGTGGTTAAATGTTTGGATGAGAACAACTGAGGAATTTCAGAGGCAGCACAAGTGTTTGAGTGCAGACAGTGCTGAGGAGGAGACCAGAGGCGTGAGGCTTCCACAGGACCAGGCCTCGGAAGGGGCGCTGTGGCCCTCGGGGGAGCCCCTCAGAGAGCCCAGGCTTCCCCGGCAGGTGCCCTTGGCCCCTGAGAGCTGTCCCTGGGCTGGCCGTGGGCACTGCAACTTCAGTGTCTCTGAGGAACACTGGAGCTCCCTAGACAGCAGCCAGTGTCTGGCCGGGGCCTCCTCACCTCAAGTTCGAAGGGCGCGGACCTCACTTGCCTGACCTGGAAAGGAAGTGGCAGCAGTGGGCTTCTGTTCCCTGAAGTGCAGTGGCTTGATTTCATGTAAATCACCAGTCACTGCCTCCTCACCAAGTGAGATCTCCCTCAGGTTGGGAAATCGTTCGGGTAGGTCGAAGGTTTGGGGTGTTGAGTGTGTGCATGTTAAGTGGAGTACCTAGGTGCAGGGTCAGAGCCAAACCATAATGATTTATCAAGGGAGCGGAAGAGTCTCTTATGAGTTGGTAATTGTGTACTTAAGGGTTACTCGATACTGTTTTAAATGTATGGGTTGGAAATAAAAATAGTAAAAACTCTCTAAACCCCGGCCAATGTGGGGTCAATGGCACAGCAGCCCAAAGGATACATCCGTGAAAACTGATTACGGTTTCTTTTAGAGAGGTGCTCCCAGTTCTGTTGGTGCTAAGGGGTCTCTGCTTGGTTTCTGCTCCTTCCTGAATTTTGCACTAATTGTATCAAGGGGTGATTGCCTATGAACTCCTCAGGTTGATTCCTTCTCCTTTAGTGTTAAACCATCTCTGCTCATTCATTCCATAAACATTTATTGAGTGCCAGACATGCTGCAGGTGCTTGAAATGAAATTAGGCCCCAGGCAGATAGCCCTTTCCTTGTGGCGTCTTTGTTCTTCCTCTGAGAAAGTCCATAGACATGGTAACTATGTTGTGTGCAGTTTGAGGAGGGCTTGGGGTGTGGGAGAGAAGGGGCAGAGTGAGCAAGGTGGGCCTCTTTGAGGGAGACATTTGAGCAGTGATTTGGGGGTAAAGGGAGGAGTCAGTCCTCGGAGTGAGAGTGATTGAGGCAGAGAGAGCAGCTAGCACAAATGGTCTAACAAGTACAGTTGGAACAGACTGTATACAGACATTTCTGAGAAATCGTGTGAAGCCGAATATGGACTGGGCATTTGTTGACATTTAGGGCTTATTGTATGGTAGTTATGTCTTCAAAGGCCATTTTCAACTTGGGCTGCAAACTGAAGACTTGATTGTTTAAAATGATAGCATATCTGGGATTTTGTTGAAGATCTTAAAGGACCCCAAGGCAGAAGAGTGCATGGTGTGTTGGAGGCCAGCATGACTGGGAGGTGGGGTGGACATGCCTCTGGGATCAGGAGAGGACAGGACTTCACTCTGAGTGAGAATGCAGGGCCTTCGGGGGGTTTTGAGCTGAGGAGTAAAAGCAGGAGCTCCAGTTTGCAGACCTCCGCCCTACTGCTGGAGGATGGTGTGGCCAGTGGAGGTGTGAGAGGTGGGTGGACCCCACATGTGCTTGACAGCAGAATCAGTAGGATTTCCTGATGGACTGGATGATGGGTAAGGTGATTAAGAACGTAACACCAGATTTTAATCTGAGCGTCTTGAAAGACTGAATTTGCTGTGAGGTAAAGTGGGGAATGACAGAATGTGGTCCACTGGAGAAGGGAATGGCAAACCACTTCAGTATTCTTGCCTTGAGAACCTCATGAACAGTATGAAAAGGCAAAATGATAGGATACTGAAAGAGGAACTCCCCAGGTCAGTAGGTGCCCAACATGCTATTGGAGATCAGTGGAGAAATAACTCCAGAAAGAATGAAGGGATGGAGCCAAAGCAAAAACGGTACCCAGTTGTAGATGTGACTGGTGATAGAACCAAGGTCCGATGCTATAAAGAGCAGTATTGCATAGGAACCTGGAATGTCAGGTCCATGAATCAAGGCAAATTGGAAGTGGTCAAACAGGAGATGGCAAGAGTGAATGTCGACATTCTAGGAATCAGTGATCTAAAATGCACTGGAATGGGTGAATTTAACTCAGATGACCATTATATCTACTCCTGTGGGCAGGAATCCCTTAGAAAAAAATGGAGTAGCCATCATGGTCAACAAGAGTCCGAAATGCAGTACTTGGATGCAATCTCAAAAACGACAGAATGATCTCTGTTCGTTTCCAAGGCAAACCATTCAATATCACAGTAATCCAGCCTATGCCCCAATCAGTAACGCTGAAGAAGCTGAAGTTGAATGGTTCTATGAAGACCTACAAGACCTTTTAGAACTAACACCCCAAAAAGATGTCCTTTTCATTATAGGGGACTGGAATGCAAAAGTAGGAAGTCAAGAAACACCTGGAGTAACAGGCAAATTTGGCCTTGGAATACGGAATGAAGCAGGGCAAAGACTAATAGAGTTTTGCCAAGAAAATGCACTGGTCATAACAAACACCCCTTCCAACAACACAAAAGAAGACTCTCTACACATGGACATCACCAGATGGTCAACACCGAAATCAGATTGATTATATCCTTTGCAGCCAAAGATGGAGAAGCTCTATACAGTCAGCAAAAACAAGACCGGGAGCTGACTGTGGCTCAGATCAGGAACTCCTTATTGCCAAATTCAAACTTAAATTGAAGAAAGTAGGGAAAACCACTAGACCATTCAGGTATGACCTAAATCAAATCCCTTATGATTGTACAGTGGAAGTGAGAAGTAGATTTAAGGGCCTAGATCTGATAGACAGAGTGCCTGATGAACTATGGATGGAGGTTCATGACATTGTACAGGAGACTGGGATCAAGACCATCCCCATGGAAAAGAAATGCAAAAAAGCAAAATGGCTGTCTGGGGAGGCCTTACAAATAGCTGTGAAAAGAAGAGAAGCAAAAAGCAAGGGAGAAAAGGAAAGATATAAGCATCTGAATGCAGAGTTCCAAAGAATAGCAAGGGAGAGATAAGAAAGCCTTCCTCAGTGATCAATGCAAAGAAATAGGGGAAAACAACAGAATGGGAAACACTAGAGATCTCTTCAAGAAAATTAGAGATACCAAGGGAACATTTCATGCAAAGATGGGCTCAATAAAGGACAGAAATGGTATGGACCTAACAGAAGCAGAAGATATTAAGAAGAGGGGCAAGAATACACAGAAGAACTGTACAAAAAAGATCTTCATGACCCAGATAATCACGATGGTGTGATCACTCACCTAGACATCCTGGAATGTGAAGTCAAGGGGGCCTTAGAAAGCATCACTACGAACAAAGCTACGACAAACAAAGCTAGTGGAGGTGATGGAATTCCAGTTGAGCTATTTCAAATCCTGAAAGATGATGCTGTGAAAGTGCTGCACTCAGTATGCCAGCAAATCTGGAAAACTCAGCAGGGGCCACAGGACTGGAAAAGGTCCGTTTTCATTCCAATCCCAAAGAAAGGCAATGCCAAAGAATGCTCAAACTGCCGCACAATTGCATTCTTCTCACACACTAGTAAAGTAATGCTCAAAATTCTCCCAAATCAGGCTTCAGCAATATGTGAACCGTCAACTTCCAGATGCTCAAGCTGGTTTTAGTAAAGACAGAGGAACCAGAGATCAAATTGCCAACATCTGCTGGATCATCAAAAAAGCAAGAGAGTTCCAGAAAAACATCTATTTCTGCTTTATTGACTATGCCAAAGCCTTTGACTTTGTGGATCACAATAAACTGTGGAAAATTCTTCAAGAGATGGGAATACCAGATCACCTGACCTGCCTCTTGAGAAACCTATATGCAGGTCAGGAAGCAGCAGTTAGAACTGGACATGGAACAACAGACTGGTTCCGAATAGGAAAAGGAGTATGTCAAGGCTGTATATTGTCACCCTGCTTATTTAACTTCTATGCGGAGTTCATCATGAGAAACGCTGGGCTGGAGGAAGCACAAGCTGGACTCAAGATTGCCGGGAGAAATATCAATAACCTCAGATATGCAGATGACACCACCCTTATGGCAGAAAGTGAAGAGGAACTAAAAAGCCTCTTGATGAAAGTGAAAGAGGAGAGTGAAAAAGTTGGCTTAAAGCTCAACATTCAGAAAACTTCAGATCATGGCATCTGGTCCCATCACTTCATGGCAAATAGATGGGGAAAACAGTGGAAATGGTGTTAGATTTATTTTTTTGAGCTCCAAAATCACTGCTGATGGTGATTGTAGCCATGAAATTAAAAGACGCTTACTCCTTGGAAGAAAAGTTATGACTGATAGCATATTAAAAACCAGAGACATTACTTTGCCAGCAGAAGTCCGTCTAGTCAAGGCTATGGTTTTTCCTGTGGTCATGTATGGATGTGAGAGTTGAACTGTGGAGAAAGCTGAGCGCCGAAGAATTGGTGCTTTTGAACTGTGGTGTTGGAGAAGACTCTTGAGAGTCCCATGGACTGCAAGGAGATCCAACCAGTCCATTCTAAAGGAGATCAGTCCTGGGTGTTCATTGGAAGGACTGATGCTGAAGCTGAAACTCCAGTACTTTGGCCACCTCATGCGAAGAGTTGACTCATTGGAAAAGACTCTGATGCTGGGAGGGATTGGGGGCAGGAGGAGAAGGGGGCGACAGAGGATGAGATGGCTGGATGGCATCACTGACTCAATGGATGTGAGTCTCGATGAACTCTGGGAGTTGGTGATGGACAGGGAGGCCTGGCGTGTTGCGATTCTTGGGGTCGCAAAGAGTCGGACATGACTCAGCAACTGAACTGAAAGTGGGGAAGGTTGTGGTTCAGGGTGAAAGTCTGAGATGACCTGAAAACGTCTTATATGTTGCATAGTGTCCATTATGCACTGTGTGCACTACTATAGCAGGTTAAGGGACTTGGCATTCGCCCCTTAGGAAGATGTCCAGTGTGTCTTACGGTTTCAGAGTTGGGGTACTGGGT
>NW_011494820.1:1305930-1310121 GCF_000754665.1 Bison bison bison | reverse complement strand
TGTTGCAAATCATCTGTCCACATGAGCGTGGGTGTGTTCTGTTCATTTATCTGCTCATCTGCTTTTACCTGCATGTCACGCTCTTGGTTACATACTTGATGGTATGTCTCCAGATTTGTTTCATTTTCAGTGTTTCATTATTCTAGGTCTTTTGCATCTCCATATAAATTTTGGAATCAGCCTGTTTTTTTCCCAGCGAAACATGCTGGCAAATTTTTGATTGGGGCTTTGCATCAATAGGGGAGAACTGACAACTTTCTGATCCATGGAATAGTCATCTCTCTATTTGGGTTTTCTCTCACTAATCTTGGTGACATCTTACTGTAATTCAGGTTACAGGTCTTGTCCATGTTTTTAAAAATCAGGTTTATCCTTAGGTATTTTACATTTATGCTTTATTAATTATTACTGTTTTTTTTAGAGCTTTGCGTTTGTTTTTTCCCCCAAAGATTTATTACCTCGTTCCTTGTCTGTGGTGGATCTTTGTTGCTGTGCACAGGCTTTTCTCTGTTCGTGGGCAGGGACTGCTCTTAGTTGTGACGCACAGGCTTCTTACTGTGCTGACTTTTCTTGTTTCGGAGCATGGGCTCTAGGTGTGCAGGCTTCAGTAGTTGTGGTGCTCGGGCTTAGTTGCTCCTTGGCGTGTGGTTCTTCCTGGACCAGGATCCAACCTGTGTCCCCTGAATTGGCAGGCAGATTCTAAACCATTGGACCAGCAGGGCAGTCCGAGCCTTGGGCTTTAAAAAACTTTATTTACTTATTTGGCTGCGCAGGGTCTTAGTTGTGGCATGTGAGATCTAGTTCCCTGACCAGGGATTAAACTTGGTCCCTAAGAGCAGGGAATCTTAGCCACTGGACCGCCACAGAAGTTCTGAATTTTGATTGTTTGTTGCCATTGCGTGGAAATACCTCTGACTTTTGTATATTGACCATGATCCTGAAGAGAGCAGGTGCTTGGAAAAGCCCCGGACTACTCCTGAGGTTTCCCTCTCCGAGGCAGAGAGAGGTGTTGGCTCCAGGGAATTAATGGTATCTACTGCATTTCCCAGACTGAATAGGGTCTAAAAAAGTGACAGAAAGGGCCCCTCTCCCTAGGAGCTAGCCCTAATGGTGGCTGTAGCCAGCTCTGGGCCCCACTGAGGAGGGCTCTGTGTGCTCCTTGGTGCCCAAAGATCTTTCCATATGATGTTTGCTTATTTTGCAAGTTCTCCTGTGGGAGTGTTTCTCGACATCCATGAGCTGTGAATTTCTGTGAACCCAGTTTAAATATAAAGGTTTCATACCAGAGTGAGCTCCTGGTAGTCATGTGGGTGCAAAGAATGACAGCAGAGGTGACACTGACAATATTTGGCAAGCTACAACTGACAGCTGCCGGGGAGGCTGAGATTTGGCTGGTTCCCTGGCTTGAGCCTGTGTGCCCATTGCACTGGACATCTAACCTCACAAAGGAGGGAAACTCATGCTGTCTCTGTGACCTTGGGAGAGTTCCTGAACGTTCTTGAGCCTTAGTTTTTGGGTCTGTAAAACGAGGCAGCCCCTTTTTGCCTGGGCCGTGTAAGCCTTTTAGAGCTGATTCCTGGGTAAAACTTCTAGTTGCCCTGTGGCAGATGAAGTTTATCCATCCTTGGGCACCTCATGTCCCCAGCTTCATGAGGGCAAACTCTGCCCTGCCTGTAATAGTGGGTGGTTTTCTTGGGGTCTGTGTTTAGGTGTGGGGACTGGAGAGGGGAGAGGTCACCTCGGAAGAGGGAGATGTGGTGACCTTGGACAAGTTCCTGAATATCACATATGTCAGATCCCTTAGCTGTCAAATGGGAATGATTTTGTAACTTAACCCTGAAACTGTCCAGGGGATTCAAAGAGGTAACTGAATTTTAACGTAGTACCTGGAACTCACTACTGAACATCTATTAAATGCTAGTATGTCTGTTTTTGCTGTTAATGTCATTACTATTATAATCACAACCTTGAGCCGTTTTTTGTGTGTTCAGTATGTTGGCTTGTGGTTGTGTACCACCTATTGTCTCTATCCATATTGTTTAAGATGGGATCTTTCGTGTCTGAGATCTTCGTGTTGACTGGTTAGTGCACCATACTGGGTCATACAGACAGAGACTGATAGAAATTGATTTCTTCAGCTTGCCCTTCTGTGGAAGGGTGCAGTCACAGAGCTCTGGCTGAAATCTAGAATTTTGCTGTGTAATTCCAGGGATTGGAGACATTTAAAATTGTCACTATGTACCAGTAACTTTTTTTGGAAACTCAATGTTTCTTCCTCTGTTCTTTGTTTTAGGTTGGCCAGCACGTTGACAGAAGTTGCCTTTTGACATAGCTCCCACCATGGCCGGCTGGTAGGACCGCTGTCCCATGCCCAGAAGCCAGGTGAGTGCAAGGTATCTCGCATCTGTGGAATGGAGGCTGGCTTACCCCATAGGCCCATTGAGGTCCTTGGACATTGACACAGCACTGCTTCGGAAGCTGATGGCCACCTCCTAGCGAGGGAAGAAGGCCGGCACCTCGGGTTTTGCACATTGGGAGATCTCCTCGGGGCTGCCCAGGCCCTGCCTTCTCCGGATGGCCTTTTGCTCTCTTCTTATGTCTCACAGGTCACTTGTTTGAAAAGCCCAGGCCGCAGTAGAATGAGCCGTCCTCTGTGAGGATCAGGGGCAGAGCATAATCCTGGCCAGGTGGCCTTTGCCCTCTGGCCATTCCTGTGGTTTTCCAATGCCACGATTAGAGTTTATCCTTAACCACCCGTGCTTGGAGCGCATTGACCTTCCTGCACTCTGCGTCTGTGGGGAAACTGAGCCATCCCCCCCACTGCTTTGGGGTCTCAGGTGGAGACTGTCCAGGGCTTTTAGGACCCAACAGGACCGAGCCCAGAGCCGGGTAGTATTTTGTCTGTTACTATCAGGGTCTGGCTAGTGATGTTTTGGGCCAGGGCTGCTTAACTGGAGAAGGTAGGACTGAAAGACGTCTTAGAAGATGAAGACACCTTGGAGACCTCCTCCTGGGTCAGTGAGCCGCTTCCTCTTGTAGGCTGGCCGGCCGGTGACTTTCCGAGGGGTGTATGCCCTTGAAACAGTGGCACAACCGCATGGGGCGAGACCTGGCTGCAGGGACACCTCTGCTGGGTGAGCAGGACATGTGACAAGGGTTGGGTGTTGGTTTGTGAGGTTTCAGCTCTTACCTACATAGAGCAACAAAGTATGGGAATGGTCAAGTAATCCTGGGGTCAGGAAAACATTTCCAGAATGCTTCCCCAGCAAAAATAAATTTTCCTGGTGTTTAAAAATTTTTAATTGAGATAATTTGTATATCATCTAATTCACCCGTGTGTAGTATACAATTCAGTGATGTTTCGTGTGTTCAGGAGTTGTGCAGATGTCACCTTTGTGTAGTTAGGGAACAGTTTCCTCACCCCCCAAAAAACCCCATACCTATTAGCAGTCCATCTCCAGTCCCTCTTCCTCAGCCCCCAGCAGCCACTCCTCTCCTTTATATCTCTGAATTTGCCTGTTCTGGACATTTCTTATCAATGGAGTCAGTCTATATGACCTTGTGCGTCTCACTTCTCATACTTAGCATGTTTTCAGGGCTCAGGGTTCGTCCACTCTGTAGCGTGAGTCAGTGCTTCGTCTGTTTTTGTGGGTGAGCGTATTCGATTGCATGGCTCGACTCCGTTTTGTTTATCTATTACCATCTGGGATAAAGTTGGGCTCTCCCCACCTCTTGGTAACTATGACAGTGCTGTGAAGATTTATGCATGCAGATTTGTGGAGGTGTGCTTTGAGGTCCTCTGGACGTGCACCTTGGAGTGGAATTGTTGGATCACGAGTCTAATATTCTGAGGAAATGCCAGACTGTTGTCATGGCAGCTGCACCATTTTACACCCCCACCCTACCCCCCCAGCCCTACCCAGGGACCCTATAGCTCTGGTGAAAATGTCTCAAAGAGTCTGTGCCGGTTTCTTAGAGCTAGTTGAGGATCATTGGTGTTAATGGTGCTCGTTACCTGGTGCTGGTGGCAGCGTGCAGTAGGCTGGCCACCTAGAAAGTGGGTTTGGCCCATGGTTGTCAGCAGGCTTTCTTTGAACGTTAGCATTTAAAATTCATGGTACTTTATGTCTAGAAAAGGTCTCACTGCAGCCCAGGGTGAGGTGAGTGACCATCACTTGTCTAGTAGCCTAG
>NW_011494820.1:1279773-1305830 GCF_000754665.1 Bison bison bison | reverse complement strand
TAGCCTAGGGCATTGTCTGAAGGCAGAGGGCTGGCTCAGGATTCTTTGAGGTCCTAGGCTGGATGACCTCATACCTGTCTGGCCCTTTGTTTTGTTTTGTTTTCAATTTTGACCATGGTTTGGCATGTAGGATCTTGGTTCGCTGACCAGGGATTGAACCTGCACTCTGCAGTGCAAGTGCACCATCTCAAACACTGGACTGCCAGGAAAGTCCCTGCCTGGCCCCTTGTTTCCTGGGAAGCACATGGTCCGAGCAGTAAGTTCTTGGTGAGAGAATGAATGAAAGAAAACTCCTCCTTTCCTATCACAGGGCCAGCAAGGAAGACATAGCCATAGCATTAGAAAGCAGTCAGGTTGGGGATCTGGGAGGGAATTTCTGGAAGCCACCTCAGGTGTTCCCTGTGGTCCTGCCTCTCTGTACCTGCTGTGTGAAGGGCTTGATGGGAAAATATGGTCTGCAGATGGCGGTGGCCGGTGATGGTCAATGTCAAACAGGCAAAAGCACCCTTGAGCAATTATTTTTAAAAAATGTATAAATACATCAGCTTGTGTACTTTTGGTCATGGGTGTAAGTCAGCCGAACAGATTGATTGATTGATTGATTGTTCCACTTTCCACTGAACCGTGGCCTGTGGTCAGCTGGGGTCTTCTCATTCCTGCTGCCTGGGACTCAGTGGGCATGGAGAAAGAGCAAGGCGGGAGAGGGGCCGCGTCCTGGAGAGTCTTCCGACGCGCACACAGCCCGCACACCACACCCCGCGTTGTACGTGGCTGTCAGTGTGCACACTGAGGGTCAGTCTGCTTGCCTGGGCTGATGGAATTGGTGTCTGCCCTTGACTTCTGCCAGTCAGGTGTCTTGTCGTTCGGCAGCTGCAGACACTGCTCGTGTGCCCAGAGACTGGCCTCATGCTTGGTGTTAAGGACCAGAACGGGTACGACTTGCAGAAAAACAAACAGGGAAAAGCAAATGCAGATGACCTGTAAGCGAGGCAGGAAAGAGACTCCAGTTTTTCCCAGTACTGGGAATAGTGCTCACTGGAGCTTCCCTAGGACGCTTCTGACCCTTGGTCTCGAGAGGTGGAGACTGTTCTCTTGGTGGGAACCGGGCACCACCGTATGTTGCGTTGGGAGGTTCGCAACACCTCAGAGAGGGATTTGCTCCAGTGAGTTCACTTCTCAAAAAGGATCCTGAAGATACTGTCAAAAGTAAGGATTGTGGCTGGGCTGTTCTCTACAACATTCTGAAGTAGCAATCTGGAACTCACCTAGCTGTTTGTCAGTTGGGGCCAGGACTGATGGGGCTGGGTCTGCCAGCGGGGCGGAGTTGAGCCCCTGAGGGAAAGAAGGGATGGCTTCATGTCACTGTGATGGGATTTCTAGGGTGAATTAAGTAGAAACAATAACAAACTGAAGGGTAGATGTATTGTACTCACTTTCATTCCCCATGATAAAAGGTTAGGGGTGGGATGGAGACATAATGTGTATTTGTTTTTATTTTATTTTTTAGAATGGATATACAAACCATAGATGAACTACATGGTCACCTCCAGAGGCATGATGAAAAGAGGATAGGATTATTGGGAGACTCCTCCAGGTTTCCTTTCTGTGTCGCACCAGATGCTTGTTTTATATAATTAGAAAATAAAGTTATGTCATGTTGGGGGAGAGGAACCCCTAAAAGCCATACGCAAAAGCAAGCTGAAATGAATCTAGGTACATACCAGTTGTTACTCAAGTGGGTAATTTAACCTCCCAGAGGATTTATTTTACATGGCTTTAAAGCATTGTAGTTTTGGAGACTTCCTGGTGGTCCAGCGTTAACAATCCTCCTGCCAAGGCAGGGGACACATGCAGCAGGATGACTAAGTCCATGCACCTCAACCACTGATGCCTGTGTGCCTGGAGTCCATGCTTTGCCACCGGAGAAGGGCCGCGTGCAACAGCAAAGACCCTGTGCGGCCATAAATAAATACAATTGGAAAAATGGTAGTTTTTGAACACAAGGTACGAGATAATGCCATAAAGGTAAGAATTAGGAAAAAATCTTTAACTGCTTTTAGGAATCATATTTTTGGTTTCAGGTCAACAATGCCAGTAGTCTTATTATTATATATTGTAGGAGAAAACAAGTTGATCGATGTCTTTAAGAACCAAAATTGGGAATTCCCTGGCTGTCCAGTGGTTAGGACTCCGTGCCTCCATTGCAGGGGGCCCAGGTTTGATCCCTGGTCAGGAAACTAGAATCCCACTAGCCCTGTGGTGTGGTCAAAAAAAAAATTTTTTTTTTTTTTTTTTTAAGGACAAAAGACATGTAAGTGAAAGATCAAAGCACTTAAGTGAAAATGTTTTAATTCTGAATTTGCATTGGCAATGTCCCAGTTGTGAAAGATCCTGCCAGGGTTGTATCAGAAGGACCCACAGGACCCCCCTGGCCCCCACTCCCGGCCAAGGGTGGGGCAAGGGAATGTGAATGAAAATTAGTTCCCTGGGTTGGAGCATCAAATGTGTTTAAAAAAAAAATCCAGGGTTTGTATTGATGATTAGAGGAAAGGAAGAAACTCATGAGTGCCCTTCAAAAAGTGTTAGGGAATCAACTCATTTTGAAAAATTGGTAGAGTGAAGAAAAGCATTTACTTCTACAGCTGAACTTGCAAGGAACAAAATAGTGGGTGAGGGCTACTTTCCCTCAAAGGTAGATTCGAGCTGCCAGAATTTTCCAGTACGCTCTACTCATACTGTCTGATGTGGTACCTGGAATATTGTGATTGAGAAAGTCAAATTTTAGTTTTATTTGATTTAAGTCTTTTTAAATAGCCACATGTGGCTAACAGACAGTGTAGCTATTGACGCTCTGGCTAATGAGTATGGAACATGAAATTATAAGTTCATACACTTGCAGACACCTAATAAAATGGTGGGTCTAGACAGTGGTCCTCAGTAGCTGCCAGCCCTCCACCCCCACCCCCAAGGAAGGGTGCATGTGCTTTCAGAGGGATGTATGCTTGATTTGGCCTCAAAATCTAGTTTATAGGAAACTGGGGGTGTGTTCCTGGTGTGTATCTCTGGTGACTCAGATGGTGAAGAATCTGCCTGTAGTGCAAGAGAACTGGGTTCGATCCCTGGGTTGGGAAGATCCCCTGGAGAAGGGAATGGCTCCCCACTCAGTTTTCTTGCCTGAAGAATTCCATGGACAGAGAAGTTGAGCAGGCTACAGTCCATGGGGCCACAAAAAGTCAGATATGACTGGGTGAGTGACAACTTTTCACACTTTCTGTTATACCACAAGGAGGCCCCTTGCAAAGCCCAGTCAAGGGAAATGGGACAGATGACCTGATTTCTTCAACATATGATTGAAAAGAATGCAATGGGGGAACCTGTGTATTTTAGACAAGTGTGACTTTGACAAAGATTGAGGAGTAATTGTTTAATTGTTGATGGTATGATCATGGAATTGTGATTTTGTGTCCTGTAGTGATAAATACTGTTCATTCATAAATACATGTTGAATGGTATTTGCTTCTTAAAGAGCCTAGCAGACGTGAGGTGGGTGAAAGACTGTGGTTGGTTGTCTGATGACCTTGGGATCTGGGTGGTGGGCATGTGCAATTTATGCAGCTTCTTTGGGCATGGTTGCAGTTTTCCATAAAATAATTTATTTTCCATAAAATAAATTTGGAAGATGAGTGTAACCCAGGCCTTCCTTCAGGGAGCTTTATGATGCGTGTCACCCAGAGCAGGAAAAGTACCACTTATGAAAGTGAGGATGGTGGCTGCTTGTGGTTGGTTTAAGTTCAAGCAGAAGCCCTTCAGCAGAGGTTCTGGCATTGCTGTGGGGGTGTGACAGTGGCCCATCAGCGGTGCAGCTTCCTGGTGAAGCATTCTTTCTTCTGTAATAGCAGCACTGACCGTACCTTCGTGGAGCCGTGTTAGTGATAGAGTGGGTGTGTTCCCATTTCACAGGTGAGGAAGGTGAGGGGTGGAGGTGAGCCGGGTGTTCTGGGCTCGGCCTGGTGGAGGGTGGCGCTGGTAGCCCTGGCTGTTCTGTGCGCACCTCCCCCTGCCGCCCCCAGAACCCAGAGCGCACCGATCACTGCGTGTGCTGCTTCACTTCAGTACCCTGATGCCGCGATGTCCCATATGTTGTTTTCTGACACAAATTAATATATTATTCATTAGAAATCAATCTCACCTCTCCATTGGTGGTGTCTGTCCAGAGCAGCCATAGCCAATTAGTCTGGATAAAGTAGGTAGTTAGCTGGTCTTCAACGTGACTTTGTCTTATAAAAAAAGAAGTGCTTTATAAATTTGAGCCATAAGTGTGGTCCAGGGTTTATGACAGCTCCAGTGTGGGAGGGGCCTTTGCCCTATGTCTCAGCCTGCTGTGTTCACAGCCCGCCCCATACATCTGTGTGTGTCCCCAGGGGCTTCCTCGGACTGTGCTGCTACGGATGGCAGGCCTTTTGTTGGAGCCCTCAGTCAGCCCCTGGTCCGTGGTAGAAACTAAGCAAGTGTTAGGGTGAATGAGTGAGTGACGTGTCTGTGAGTCTGAGGCGCTGACACAAGCCCAGTGTGGGGCCAGTGACAGGCCTGACTTAAATTCTGCTCTACACTGGTGGCCTGTGTGACGGCTGCCCTTGGAGGTCTTGGCTTCTCACAGAGTTGGTTCCCTTTTGGTAAATTGTCCCATTTGTGTCCCATGTGGTCCCACTCTGGATCACGGGCTTGCTGCGGCCTCCTTGGCTGCTGTGAGAAGCTGATGAGGGACTACACTCCAGTGGACAGTGGCTCTTGGGTTGTTGGCGATCTTGTTACACAAAGGAGTCTTTCCTTGAGGACCATTTTCAAGTCCTGTTGGGATCAGAGTAAGCCTGCTTTTCCCTTTTAGTAGTTAAGCAGCTCTAGAGGGGCTGTGGCTCTTGAGGTTAAGATTATTTTGTTTTTGTTTTCCTGCCTTAATAAGATAATGTTCACATAACATGAAATTCACCATTTTAACCCTTTTAAAGTGTACATTGGCATTTAATATAGTCATAATATTGTGCAGCTATCACCTCTAATTCTAGAACATTTTCATCACCCCAGAGAGAAACCTGTATGTATTAGCCTCTACTCCCCCACCTCTGTGCCCCCATTCCCTAACAACCGTTAGTCTACTTTCTGTCTCTAGATTTTTTTTTCTTTGTCTCTAGATTTGCATGGTTCTGGGCATCTCAGAAAAATGGAATCATATACTGCGTGAGCTTTTGTGTCTGCTAAACATGCTAAATACTTACTGTGTTCTCACGGTTCATCTGCATTGTGGCAGGGATCAGAAATTTATTCCTTCTTATGTCTGAATAATATTCCATTGTATGGATATACCACATTTTGTTGATTCACCCACTGGTGAACATTTGGGTTGTTCTTGGTGGTGGTTGTGAATAGTTCTGCTTTTTAACACTTGTATACAATTTTTTTTTTTTTTAATGAACACATCTCTTGGATATATCTAGGAGTAGAATTGTTGGGTCATAAGGGTAATTCTGTATTTATCTGTATTTAACTTTTCAAGGAGCTGCCAGACTTTTCCACATCACAGCAACATTTTACATTCCCACCAACAGTTTACGGTGGTTCCAGTTTCTTTATGTCCTCAACAGCACTTATTTTCCTTTTTTTTCTCTAAATAGCCGTCCTAATGGGTGAGAGCTGGTTTTGATTTGCGTCTCCCTAATGATTGGTGATGCTGAATATCTTTTCATGTGCTTATCAGCCATTTGTATGTCATCTTTGGAGGAATGTCTTTTCAAATCTTTTGCCTGTTTTTTTGAATTGGGTTTCTTGCTAAATTCTAATAGTTTTTTATATATTCTGGACATGAGACCATTATTAGAGATATGATTTGAAATATTTTTTCCCCACTCTGTTGATTTTTTTCACAATCTTCTGCACAAAAGAATTTAAATAAATTTGATGAAGTCTAATTTATTTTTTTCCTTTGTTGATATGGAGCTTTTGGTGTATCTAAGCATTTCTTGCCAAATTGAGGGTCCTGATTTTACCCTTATATACTCTTCTTCTAAGAGTTTTATAGGTTTAGCTTTTAATCTTTAGGTCTTTGGCCAATTTTGAGTTGGTTTTTCATGTATGGTATGAAGTAAGCGTTTTGTTTTATTAATTAATTTTACTTATGTTTTGGCTGCTCTGGGTCGTCGTTGCTGTGCATGGCCTTTCTCAGGTTGCGGCGAGTGGAGGCTGCTCCTTGGCACAGTGTGCGGGCCTCTCGTTGCGGTGATTTCTCTTGTTGCCAAGCCCGGGCTCTGAACTGTGTGGGCTTAAGTAGTTGTGACTCCCATGGTCTAGAACGAGGACTCAGTGGTTGCAGCTCACTGGCCTAGTGCTCTTGTGTCCTGTGGGATCTTCCTGGACCAGAGATCGAACCTGTACTCCCTGCACTGACAGGCGGATTTTTAACCACAGGGCTACCAGGGAAGTCCCTGTTTTGCTTGGTTTTGATCATTTTATTTTCTATTGACATGAAGAGTTTGGGACTTATTTAATGAGGGAGGGTAGCGCCATAGTTGGGAGCACTGAAAGTACTTTTTCCTGTCTGTTTAACAAGTATGTATTGAACACCTATTCTGTCCTGGGCCCTGGGCTAGTATCACCGAACAGAGAGACAGTCTGTGTTCTTGTGGGGGTTGAGAGGAGGGGGACACAGATGGAGAGATGAGTAATTAGCATGTCTAGTGGTGATGAGGTGGGAAAGGGAGTAGAGACCCCCCGAGTCACGTATGTGGGGGGAGATCATGTCACTTTGCTGTTTCTGCTGAAGGAGAGAATGCTGTACAGAGATTCCGGGAAGGACCTAGCAGGAAGGACAGAGGCCCTGAGGTGGGAGTAAACTTGGCTTTCAGAGGAGCAGCTGGGATGTCTGAGTGGCTGGAGCTGAAAGAATGGGGTCGAGGGGTAGGGGGTACGTGAGAGGGGTGGTAGTAGACAGGTCAGAGGGGCTCTCAGGGCCTTGGCTGAGGCGAGATCTTGCTTTTGCCTTGAGTAGCATGTTGTACAAAATGACCACTCATGTGATATCCTTTAGGTCAGCCTAGCTATTTCTTGGAGGTTGTGATAGGTGTCTGTACCCAGAACAACCCTCTGCCCAAGGGGGAGATTTCTACTTACAGGATGGAGGAGAGAAGGAAGATTACTGTTCCAGCTCTCGCAGCTGTGCAGGAAGTGCTGGAGGAACTGTTCATCAGTAGGAACTGTTTCTTAGGCCCATGGGCTTCATTGAGACCAGAAACTTATTTAGTCCTAGACGTAGGTTTCCCTGCTGGCTCTGATCCTTCTGGGGCTGCCGGCCCTGCTGCCACAGGATGCGTGTGGGGAGGAGCTGACAAGGGAGCTCGGGCAGGGCCTCCAGGCCCATGTCACCACATTGCTGGGTGCGCGTTTGGTTCTCCCTCTTTCCACTCCCATCTCCTCCTGAGGATGCAGAAGGCTTTTCTGGCCCTTCCTGGGAATTTCTGTGTAAAATCTCCTGCCATTTCCAGCTCGGTGGAGCTGGTGGTCAGGGCTGCTTTCTCAGCCAGGTCCTGAGGGAGGCAGCCCTGGAAGGGTTAAGGCCTCCCATTTGGTGATGTGACACCCGCTGGGCACATTGCAGATGGCAGGGAATTGGCAGGCGTAACCCTTTGTGGGCTGAGGAGGCTCAGTGACACATCTCTCAGTGACGTCCTGCGCCAGAGGGCCCCTGGCCACCGGTTCCCTGTGCGTATTTAATATCGTTCACATCCCCCTCACAGGTAGCGTCTTTATTTCCGTGTCGCCTTCTCTTCTGGTAACGTTTGTTTCTCTCTCTGGGGTTGCACTTGGGCTTCGGGTGCAGGCCCCAGCTATCAGAGGCTCAGAAACCCCTGTGGGGCCACTTGCAGGTGGGCGGTGTTGGGTAGTTACTGAGCACTTCTGAGAACAGAAACACAAAATCCAAGCCCCCTTCTCCAGAGTGAGCCCGGGGTGCTATCAAGTTTTAAAAACATTTGCTGCTGTCTCTCCCCCTCTTAAAGCATGGTCAGTTTAGGTGTGGTTTGTTCTGCCTGCTGTATGCTTGAACGTGGACATGTGGACAGGCTTTCCTCTACTGTTACTGGGAAGGGATACTCAGGCCAAGGCATGAGACTGAGGTGCAGACTGACTTCAGTGGTATCTGCGTGGCCTGGCTGGTCCGTGGTGGTCCCTGTTTTCAGAAGTTTCAAGAGATGGTCTGTGTCTGGGAAAGATAAAAACATACTCCCCACCTACCCCAGCTTACCCGACGGGACCTCTGCTTTCTCTGGCTGCCCCTCCCCGTGACTCCAGGGAGGGAGGAAGATGTTGCGGTCTGGAGACTCGGCTGTCCCAGGCCTGGCCCTGTGTGTCTCCAGGGTGAGTCTGAGTGGCTGGGCAGGCCACCAGAGGGCTGGCTGTTACTGTGGCATTGCCCCATTGAAGTCAGTGACCATCGATTTTTCTGGAGATGACTGGTCCCCAAACCTGCTCTGTTCCCTCAAGCAGTACTGGGGTGAGGTGCTGCCACCATCTTTCTCCAGGTCTGCGTGGCGTTGGCCTTTAGGAATCTGAAGACCTTTGAGGTTTTATTTGTAAAATGTTGGTGGTTGCTACCTGAGTATATTAAAATTTCTGCTTTCCGGATTAATTTTATTAAATATATCCCAAAAAAGCATTATTTCAGAAGCTGCATTTACATGTCCTCTACCTTAAAAAGGCTTCCCTGGTAGCTCAGCTGGTGAAGAATCTGCCTGCAATGCAGGAGACTCCAGTTCGATTCCTGGGTCAGGAAGATCTCCTGAAGGAAGGGATAGGCTACCCACTCGTGTTCTTGGGCTTCCCTGGTGGCTTAGACAGTGAAGAATCCACTTGCAATGAGAGAGACCTGGGTTCCATCCCTGGGTTGGGAAGATCCCCTGGAGGAGGGCATCACAACCCAAAACTAATCAGATTGTAAATGTGTGTTTATTTGTAACTGTAAGAGCCCAGGGTGTTTTATATATGGCTTTTTTCTCTTTCCAGTGTTAACAGTCTGCATATCTACATATCTGAGTGGTTATTGCACCAAGGGCTGAAGGTGACCTGATAGGACGGCTGCCTTGGTCTGACTGTGCCTTGCATGATGCCTGAGTGGTGATGGCCGTATATTTGATGTGTCATTATCATTTCAGATGGACGTGGTGTCTGGGCACGCTTGGCATGAAAGAAGTGCCCTGTTAGGAGGAGACTAAGATGCTCCTGAACTTAACCTTCACCTTTCACTCCCTAATCTGAGTTGAATCCCGCATTCTTAAATGTTGTCTCTTCCCTGAAGGATTAGGTAGAGCACACCTCTGGGGACTAGGGTCAGAGAGTCCCCTGTGGAGAGCGTCGGTACTCAGATTGATTAGTTTGATGGAGTGACTGGAGGCACTTGATTGAAATTGCGTGCGCACTCAGGCCTTTGGGAGCACACTCTGTGCTCTCAGCACTTCCTCCCCTGTCCTTCAGGATCTAATGAAAGGTTCCAGCCCTCCTCACGCTCACAGGCTGGTGGCTGGCCAGGACCTCCGCCCCATCCCCAGTCCCAGACACCGCAGCCTGGGAGGCCCAGTCACCACTGCTAGCATGTAAGTGGCCTTACTGTCATGGGGGGATGTTTTCTCCTTCTAAGCAACCTCATGCCTTTAAAAAGTTGTTAAAAGTTTTGATCCCCTTTTATTTGGTTTCATGTGCCTACTTGGGGATGGGTTTTCACGTGCCACTTTATATATTTCTGCCACTTTACCTTTTCTGCTGCCATTGCTTTCTCCTCTTCCATCTCTACAACTCCAGATTCTGCTCATGGGGCCTACCTCTAATGAAACATTTCTAGATACTCCCCCTCCTGCTCCGGACCAGCAGAGCGGATTTCTTTTCCATTGTTGGCTTGTAACAAAATGATGATAGACACATGTATCTCACAGTCCTTACTGGGTCTTTGCTCTCATGAAGGCCAGTGATCCCCAAAGTGCTGCTCCTGCCTTCCACAGAGGTGGGACCCCCAGGTCACTGGCCCCTTGAGGTCACTGACTGGCACAGAATCAGTGTTTGACATCCATGTCCTGGATCAGACAGGCTGTGAACTAGGAGAAGGGTATCCCTGGTTGCTAGTAACTGACCAGGCTCCTCAGTACTGCCGAAGTTCCCTTCCAGGTTCAGGCATCACTCAGATATTAACAGCAGTAAACAGCAGTTGGTTCTTTGCCTTCTTTGGAAGTTTAAATTACTGTGTGCACAAAGTAGTAAAAATGAGCGTGGTTGCAGGTGCTAGTGATTTTTAAAACGCTCTCTTGTTCTACCCAGGTGTGACAGTATTTGTCTCAGAGGAAGTGTGGGTTGAAGTGGTGGAGGTGTGCAGGGGTCTACACAGGGCCCTGCAGGGATTTTGCACGGCTTGTGGGCTCCTTCACTTGCTTCAGAAGTTGGTGGTTCTGGACCCTGTGTCTCATCTCATTTTCAGAATGGTTTTCCTTCCCGACAGTTGGTTCTGGAGCCCAGTGGACAGTGATCACGCATAAGAACTGCTATTCTTTTGCTCATAAATGAATTACACAGAAAAGAAAGACCTTTTCTAAGATGATTGGATAAGATTTGGAAGTGGGAGGAAGGGATGAAAACTGTACAGACATGAGTGTGTGTAGGGGCACGTGTCTGAGTGTGGGTACACACGTGTGTATTTGTGTGACGCAAGGTTGCTTGGTGTTCAGCTAGCCTGGTGTATTGGATTTTGGGGAACAGGGAGGTATCTGCTGACACCCCGGTTTCCTGAGCCCCTCCTCTGCCAGTAAGTAGGGTGTCCATCAAGTAGGGTCAGATGCTCCCACGTCTGGAGCACCACGTGTTCATCTCTTTTACACCCTTCTCTCTGCATACCCAGAGACTAGGCACCGCTGGCCACCGTTAGAGGCCAGCGATGACATCGCCTACCTTGTGCGAAACCTTTAAAAGAGCAAGTGAGCTCCTTTAATATGACAGAAGTGTTTGTTGGTCAAGACTTTAATTTTTGTAAAGTGGTTGTTTATCTGGCAAACAACGCTGGCTTCTCTTAACATTAAGCAGGAGGCTCAGAAAACCTGCATTGAGTCCCCAGGTCCAGGGAGCTCCAGCGGGATGGACACAATGCTGTCAGGTTGGAAGTGAGGTGGTGTGCCTGCCAGTCAGACCTAGCGTTCACATAAAGGTCAGGAGACTTGAAGGACCAAGGTGCTGACTGGGTGAAGGCTGAGCCCAGTGGCTGTTCCCGAAGCTGTTGTGGTGTCTCCAGGCTGGGGCTGAGCTGTGGAAGTACGGTTGTAGGCAGAATGCATCGAGGTTTATTCCGGATGCAAGGAGCAGGGCTGTGATGGCATTGCCTAACCTGCCCTGGAGTAGGACAGTGGGGGGCAGTGTGGTGTGAACCTGTGTCCTCCCGGACCCCACCCTGTCCCCCGCTGCCGCCAAACCAGTTGAAGTGCGCTTCTTAGGGTTTCTCTGACACAGACTGCACCCTCCCGCGCCAGCCCTCCAGGGCAAAGTTAAGTCGGTTACCTGGAGAGAAACCTGATCCCGAGGCTCTTCCCAGGGACCCCTCCCCTCTCCACCCCAGGTCTTTAGCAACTCGGCTCCAGTGGACTTGATTTGCACTTTCTTTCCTGGCGGCTCAGATGGTAGAGCGTCTGCTTGCAATGCCGGAGACCTGGGTTCAGTCCCTGGGTGGGAAAGATCCGTTGGAGAAGAAAATGGCAACCCACTCCAGTACTCTTGCCTGGAAAATCCCATGGACGGGGGAGCCTGGTGGGCTGCAGTCTATGGGGTCGCACAGAGTTGGACACAACTGAGCGACTTCACTTTTTTTCTTTTCCTGGCTTAATCCTGCCCTGCCAGCCCCCACCCCAACCCCCGGTCCTCAGGCACGTGTGCTTAGGAACCATTTGTTTCTGTAACTGGGTTAAAGTTTCATCTGCTTCAGTAATTGAGTTTATAGCATGTAATTTCCTTCTATAAGGGGCCTATTTATCTCGAGAGTGTGTAGGGCTTTTAGAATGATGTAAATTTGACCCATGTAGTTGGGACAGACTGACCGTGCAGTAACCAGGATGCACTTGACACTTCTTGAAACTAAATTTCTTCTGATTTGTCAAAAGGGTTAACCTTGAGTCCTGGGCTTGGATTGAATTAACACATTCACATCCTTTTTTTGAAACCAGTTCTCTCTGTAGTCAGTTCTGCTGTAATGCTTGTTTGGAAAAGCAGATGTGTTCTAACACTGCTGGTACAAGGGCACGCGGTTTTGTTACATGAAATTTTGTCCAGGAGAAATGCTAGGTCTGGGGGCTTGGGAGCCTATGGCCCACAGGCTGGTGGCCTCTTTGGGTAAATAAAGTTTGATTGGAACACAGCCATGCCCATTTGAGAACAAACTGTCACAGTTGCAGGGCTTGAGTGACCATGGCTGAATGGCCTGCAGAGCTGAAAATACTTACTGTGTCTCTTTAAGAAAGTTTGCTGACTCCTGTATGAGATGAATCCAGAAAACTGCTCGCAGCTAAAAGAGCACCTTCTGGGACCCAAAGCAGAGTGCACGGACCTGAGATGTGCACCACACCACGCCCATCCCCTTCTGGGTTAGACAGCCTCCTTCCTCCTGAGTTACTGTTGCAGTAACTCAGAAGCTGCACCCCACCCACAGTCACAGCAAACACCAGCTCTCCCCCAAGTGAGACATAGGCTTCAGGCAGCATTTGTGTGTTTCTTAGCTATTTAACACATAACCGTTTAAATATCAGTTTCCAGACTCTCTTTTTACTGTTACTGGTGAAGTTTTGTGGTACTGCTCCATCATTTGTACAAGCCCTGTGTTTTGACTGCATGATTTTGCACCGTGTGGCAGTTTTTAGGAATGTATATCCTGTACTCCAGCAGAATTTCTGTGCCCTGAAAGCAAACAGCAAAAGGCGTGGTTTCACTGATAACACTCAATAAAGTTGTGAACATTTAATATCTCATTTGGACCTCAGGGGCCAGAGCGAGCGGTCCGACCCCACTTCCTGCCTGTGAGGAGCTTCCTGTGTCCTTTGGACACGCCTGACTCTGGGTGGTTGATGGGCGTGTTTCAGTGGGCACTGCGCAGAGGAGCCTGGGCTTCCGTTCCCAGCGCCGTCCCTCCCACTTGCTGTGTGACTTTCACCTGCCTCAGTTTCCCTTCCTGTAAATCAGGGGCTGATGATAGCACTCACCTTGCACCTGAGATGACCCATGCGCGGCACATAAATGCCCAGTGTGAGCCATCTTGTCTGTAAACGAAGACCCCACATTTCTGTAAACAGAGGAGCATTAACCTTGGGTTGGGATCTGAAAGTGCCAGTGTTGAAAGGGAGCCCATGCTCCCCAACCTCCACCCCGGCCCCTTGGCTGGCGCCCCTCTGGAGCTGGGGACACACCAGGCAGGCAGCAGTGGCAGCTGACGCCAGGGGGCTCAGACCTTGCCGTTGCGGGGCTCTTCCTGGCCAGACCTCCCCACGGGTGCCTCTGTAGCCACTGGCAGGGCAAGTCTTAGTTCTCTGAAGTGGGGCCGCCACGGAGGCATGAGGACGGCTGTCCCACTGGTGTCATTTCAGGCCCACCTTGTGCTTGTCTCTCCAAGGTGAGGGGAAAAGAAGATTTAAGCATGATTAACAAAAGGCCTTTAGATTGTACGGTGGAATGTTCCATGGTGGGCAGCTGATAAGTATGCCAAGTAGAAGACTGTTGAACCTGGTTGCAGGCCCACTGGACTCGGATTTCCCCCCGTGTGGGATGACTGACTGGCCTTCTACCCACAGAGACTCTTGGTGAGTGGCACCTGCCCTCACGTGTGTGGGTGTGGTCGGTGCCCACCCGCATTCCTGGGCTGCAGCAGGGAGAGCCTGTTGTCCCTTGAAGGCCCATGGAACTTTTAGCCAGGTGGCCGGGCCAGGGGCCCTTCTGATGATATAGAAGAGAAAACATGCACATTTCTGGAGTGTCTTTAAGTTTTCAGACCACTAAGGGTTCAGATGGCACCCCACTCCAGTACTCTTGCCTGGAAAATCCCATGGACGGAGGAGCCTGGTAGGCTGCAGTCCATGGGGCTGCTAAGAGTTGGACATGACTGAGCGACTTTACTTTCACTTTTCACTTTCATGCATTGGAGAAGGAAATGGCAACCCACTCCAGTGTTCTTGCCTGGAGAATCCCAGGGACAGGGCAGCCTAGCGGGCTGCCGCCGTCTATGGGGTCGCACAGAGTCGGACACGACTGAAGCGACTTAGCAGCAGCAGCAGCAAGGGTTCAGATGCTTTTGAACTGTCATGTTGGAGAAGACTCTTGAGAGTCCCTTGGACAGCAACGAAATCAAATCAGTCAATCCTGAAGAAAATCACTCCTGAATATTCATTGGGAGGACCGATGCTGAAGCTGAAACTCCAGTATTTTAGCCACCTGATGCGAAGAACTGACTCATTGGAAAAGGCCCTGATGCTGGGAAAGATTGAAGGCGGGAGGAGAAAGGGATGACAGAGGATGAGATGGTTTGGATGGCATCACTGACTCCATGGACATGAATTTGAGTGAACTCTGTGAGTTGGTGATGGACAGGGAGGCCTGGTGTGCTGCAGTCCATGGGGTCTCAAAGAGTTGGACACGACTAAGCGACTGAACTGAAGGGTTCAGAACTCAGCTTCAGTCAGTCAGTATGACTTGGGTTTCTTTTTGAGGATATCTTTTGCACAGGACTAACTGTGGCCCCTCTCCCTCTGTCTGAGATTCCCAGCTCAGCTGCTTTGGCCTATGCTGTTCCTCTACCTGAACCATCTCCCTGGATTCCTGTTCCTGCCTTGGCCTCAATCTGTGAGGCTCCATCTCGGTACACTTGCCTTCCAGAAAGTCAGAATGCAGGGGTTTTTAATTAAAGCCCTTGACTGACTTGCTACATTTTGCCATGTAAGCCATCTCCAAGAGTCACCCCCTTCATGAGGCTGATTAACAGAAATGTAGGTCTAACTCAGCAGCCCGTCCTGAACCCATACTGCTCGCTCACAATGAAGATGAAGACAAATGGGGGATATCAGCCGTGGGGGAGGTGACGCCCCTGAGCATTGTGGGATTTGCTGCTGTGGGCTGTCTCAGTGAGGAGTCCTTTCAGGGAGAGCCTGCTCTGATGCTGTGGCCTGATGTCCCCTGGGGACAGCTAGTGATCCAGGTGGAAGGTGGGCTGTGGAGATGAAATAACGGGCTCAGGTTTACTGCTTAGAACTCAGAAGTTGCAAGTGGGCCAGAAGGTGGACTTGAAAGCTGCCAGTAACAAGTGGGAAGGTGGCAGCGGCATCCACTCTCCGTCCGTTGAAGGTCGCGGTTCCTCTTGGGCTCTTTGTTTGCCTGTTGGAGGAGCTGGGCTCCTCCCTCCACGAGGACCGACTCCCCTCACCGCACCTCGTGCCTCTCGTTCTGTCAGTTCTCACCCTCTGCAGTGGGCATGTTTGTTTAACTCTTCTTTTTATCTTTGTTTTCTTTGACTACAAAGAAGCTGATTGTCACTGTTAAGAGGAATAATTCAGTACAGAAATGCTTAATATAGACAGTGAAAGTTTCAGAGGGTGAGTGTTGTGGATTTTAGTCCAATTTCTTTCAGTTTCGATTTTAGTGCGCTTTTAGTATCTTTTTCTGCAGGTTGTAACTAAGCTTTGTAAAACTGTGAATGGTATCATACCATTCTGCAACTTGATTTTCTCACTCAAGGTTTTACTGATGTCACTGTTTCTCTTCACCCAGCACATGTGTGAGTTGTGGAGGGGAAACTGAGGCTCAGGAAGTAACAAGCTCCCTTGCCAGTTGCTCCCTAAGGTTCATCCTTGTTCTCTGCTGTATCTGGTGGGGGCTGGCCGTTGGGATCAATTTTTTATTTCCCAAGTTAAATTGCATCCCTTATATTTGGCCTTAATGAGGTTTGACATGATTTAAAACTCAAGAGCTGGTGTTTTTGGTGTGAGTTCCTTCCAGAACACAGCTGCTGCATCTCTGCCACTGTCTCTGAGAGACAGGCATCAGGAAGTAGCTCAGGCCGAGAGCAGAGTAAGGTCTCTGTGCTGGATGGGGAGACGTGTGTCTGTCAGCCAGGGGTTGTGGAGGGTGTGGAGCTTGGCCGCTGCCCAGTGCGGCTGGCATCTGGACCCTGTTGTCACTCAGCTCCGTGGCAGTCGCTGCACAAGCTCAGCCCCTTCTCTCCGCATGTCCCTGAGGACAGCGGCTGCGCCGTGTGCAGGCCCCACCTGTCCTCACGCTCCTAGCCTTTGTGCGCGCCGGCCCATCTCACTCCCACGTTCTTCCTCCAGATCTGCTCCATCTCTGTCCCACAAAGTCAAGTCCATCTTTTCTCAGCTGCTCAGACAAAAATTAAGAACAGCAACAAAACAGCCCTCTCTCACCTCCTGTCCAGCCGTTGGTTTGTTATGTTGTCCAAATCCTCTGAAGTTCACCCATCATTTGGTCATATCTCCCTGCTGCTCTGCCCCAGTGTGTCCCCAGATCAACCACATGATCGTTTAGAACAGATTGGACCCCTCTCCCCCTGACTTACCCTGTCCTCCATGCTCCACCTGAGGTCAGTCTGCACTCAGCATCCTCTTCCTGCCACCACCTTGATTTCACGCCCTTCTTTGGGCTCTGGAAAAAGCACCCCACGTCATCTGCTTTTCAGAGCATCAGCTCTTGTCACTTCTCCCAAACACATACTCCTAAGTCTCACTTTGCTCATGCCTGAAACAAGAGTATTACTAGTAATGTTCTTGCTGTTATGTTAGTAACAGTATACATAGCGTTTCCTAGTACAGAGAGTATTAATGATAACCTCAGGGTTAAGACTCTGACTTACACCTCTCTAAACCTCCCCTCTCCCAAATGAACCAGCCTGTGTGGGGTGCTGGTCCCCAGAGTCCTGTTTAAAAATATTGGTTCCTGCCATTGCACAATCACCCTTTTGGAGTTATTTATTTATTTATTTTTTGGAGTTATTTTAGAATATATTTTCCACCTGAGGTCCTCAGACCAGTTGGAAGGTGACATTTAACTAAAAGCATCTTTTGGTAGAAGCAGTTGACATCTGCACCCCTCCCAGAGCCCTGTGTTAGCATTCTGCCTAGGACTTGGTGTAGCCCCCATGCTGGGATTTGTCTGTGCTGGGTGCTTGGGAAGCCTCTAGTGTAGCTGGAGCTTGTCCCTCTTGGGCCCAAGGACTACTTGGGCTGCGTCCTGCTGACCAGCCAGGTTTTGCCTGGAGAGAGTGAGAAGGGGGACGGAAGCCCCCTGGGTCCCGGCCCTGCTCCCCAGGTGGCAGCCTGTGCCCCGGGCAGCCTTGCGCCCTGGTGATGCCTCTTTTCGGCTGGCTGGCTGCTCTTGGGCTCTGCCGTGCAGGCAGCAGCCGGCTCGGATCCTGCCTCAGTTAGAGGGGCTGCTCTCTGCGGGCCAGCGGGTCTCCTCCAGCCTGTGGTGGAACTTAGGCGCTGTCACCTGTCACTGCTACTCTGCTATCCATCCCTTCGTCCTCTTCCCCTCACTCTCCAGGAGTTTTGAAGCAGATCCTAATTTGCCGGCTGGGGCGATATATCCTCTTCAGCTGCTCTTCAGAAAGCACCCTAGCGCTCTTCCTCGCTGCGTCTTGCAGAAATTGTCCGTCCTGCTTCATTCCTAGGTCACTCTTCGTTCCTCAAGGCTGGTTTCTTCCTCACAACCTCCCCCCACCCCCCTACCGTGCCTGCAGGGCGGTGGCCGCCAGCCCTGATGTGCTGGATTGGGTCACAGGTCCTTCCTGCTGAGAGGAGGGTGGGGCCCCTCCTTACTCGCACCTGCCCTCCCCAGGAGCAGTTGCCTGGCGGGATGGAGATTGGCTGACGGCAGGCCCCATGTGGGCACTAAGGCAACCGCCTTGTAGTGGTGGAGGAGGCTCCACCCAAGGAGGGGGAGGTCAGAGCCTGAGACTTCATCCCCCTCCACCCCACTGCTGTCCCCGCCCCCTCCAGCTGTGCACGTCCTTCGTGTCATGGGGGAAGGGTGCAGCAGCCGGGGCCCCCAACCCCAGCAGCCTGCCAGAGGCCCAGGGAGTGTCTGGGGTTGGCAGAGTTCCAGCCCCTCGGCTTCCAAGTGAGCTGCCCTGACGCTGCACACTGAGCACAAGCAGACGGGTCTCCCAGGTCCTCGGCTGGGGACCCTGACCAGACTGAGTCTGGAGAGAGCAGCCCCTTGGGACCACTTGTCCCACACCCGTGACGGTGAAATGAGGTCACTGGGGCACTGCCTCGCTGGTCTGATGGCCTCATGCAGAGCGACCTCCTTGTCCTCACTCCCCAGCTCTCCCCAGCCCCAACCTTGTTCTTCATATTGACAGTTGGGAGGAAGGGCTTCAGGCTGAAACTGGGGTTCAGATGAGCTTTATGGATTGGAGCCTGGGGCTTACCGCTCTGGAGGCTGTCCTGGCGGGGGGGCCCTCTGGGCTGGCCAGACCGAGAGCCTCTTCCCTAAGGGACAGAATTTCCTCTGACAGCACTGGGGGACCTCCTTGCCTGAGATCCTGGACGCGCCACATCTTTACGCCCAGTAGGCTCCTCTCTGGTCCTGGAAGCACAGGTACCCACTACTCAAAGTGACCACTGAAATCTCTGCTCTCATCCAATTCCCCAAATGTTGGAGCAGCTCCTGTTGTTTAGGCAGTGCCCCAAAGGAAAGTGACCGGTCCCTCCCACGATGAAGGAGAGGAAGGGAGGGTGACTTCCATTCAGGGCGTTGACTTGTCTGTAGCTCACAGGGAAACAGGACAGACTCAGCAGTCTGACAGTTTGTGCGATCTAGGGGGCTGAGGTGGGGTGGCAGGTGCAGGCTGGGGTGCCAGGAGGGTTTGGGGGCAGATCGAGGCCAAGCTGATAGCCTGTGCCCTTGAGCTTCAGAGTTCTCAAGCTCTGCCTGGAATGGGGAGCACCCTGGGGGGTCACATGGTCGTCGGGAAACCTTCTTCATTCCACCCTTTTGGACTGCCTGTGGGAGCAGATGTCTGAGTGCCCAGGCTCGGCCACGCTGGCCTAACACGTGTCAGACGGGCGCTCTGCCTCCTGCGCCAGGAGCATGGAGCAGCTGTCACTTCCCTTCCTTTCCGTTTGAGTCCAAGGCAGTGCCTTGCGCTGTTGCTCATTTGTGAAGTCGGCTCCTTTAAAGAGGTGGCAGATGAGTTGCCTCAGGAGTGTGTCCCACATACAGCGATGTGGCTCCTTCCCTGCCCTGTACCACCCCCCAGATTCCAGAAGTTGGGCTCTGAACTGATCCTGCCTGGCCCTACCCAGGACAGGCCTCCCAGGGGTTTTGCTGGGGAGAAACCCAGGTTCTGGGTGCCCTGCCTGCGTGGACACAGCCAGGAGGTCTTCAGTGTGGGCACACTGCGGGGGTGGTTGGGGTTCCCCAAGGGGCTACGTGTTGGTAGGTGTGGGCATTGACTGTCCTGTGAACTGGTACTCCGGGAGTGGAGGGGCCTGGCAGCTAGATTCTTTTTTGTCCTGTGATGAACTCTCGCGTGGCTTCTTAGATCCTGACCATTGGAACTCTGGTTTCCAGTGTCCTGCCCTGTTGGAACATCAAGGCTGGTCTCTGAGCAGCCCCTTTAAGAGCAAGTACCTGTCCCAGACTGGGTTGTGGAATGCCAGCAGTCTCCCTGCAAACATCACTGCGGTCTTCCTTCACTGTCTCTGTGAGGGTTAACAACACTTCAGCTTGTTGTCTGGAACCGGTTCAGACTGGTTTTCTGGAAAGTGCTTTGTCTCTCAGACTGAATCCTGGGAAGGGTCATGTGGAGCCCAGTGATGTCATGGGATCAAAACCTGACTCAGCGTTTTTTGTTTTTTTTTTTTTTCCCCTTCTTCTTTTCTTTCTTGTTTCAATCAAGATATGTGTGTGCTGCAGGTACAGAGTGCTGGCGGGGTGCTGGGCCAGGCCTCACCCCATTCAGAGTTCACTTTGTTGGCAGTCAAAGGGTTAAATGTGATCGGGTTGCGGGGGGTGGGGGGTGAGGTGAGCAGGCAGTGAGGGCTGCCCCTGGCTGAAGGGGGAGAAGGGTCACCCTCACCAGGGCAGGGCAGGGCTGGGCTTGGGCTGTGGCCCTGCTCCTGGGCCAGCACGTGCCCCCTCTTGGATTCCAGATCGCTCACGTCCAGTGCGCTTGATCCCGCCGGAGGGGGTCAGACCTAGAACAGTTTCCTCTATTTGCTCTTGAGTCTGGAATGCAGAGATTACCCCTTCTTTCTGACAAGCAGCCACCTTCCCTTGTTCCTGTCCCGGTCCCTGTAGGCTTCTGGTCCCGGACAGGGCAGTACATAGCTTGGCTTCCCAGATGCTCTGTTGCTCCTGCTCAAGGCCGCGAAGAAATGTTCTGGGCACGCTTTGTGGGCCCTTCATTTGTTGTGCCCACTTCTGCCATTGTCACGTGGTAGGGCAAACACTCCAAGCTGACATTGGGAAAAGTTTGAGAAGATAGCTACTTGGTCGTGCCAAGTTTAAATGTCGTGTTTTCCCCTTCCCCTAAAGTTCAGAATGACTGAAGAAGCATGCCGAACACGGAGTCAGAAGCGAGCGCTTGAGCGGGACCCAGTGGAGGACGATGTGGAGAGCAAGAAGATAAAAATGGAGAGAGGAGTGTTGGCCTCAGATTTAAACGCTGACGGAGACACGCGAGTGACGCCTGAGTCGGGAGCAGGCCCTGCCCAAGGGCTGCTGAGGGGGACAGAGGCGACGGCCATGGGCAGAGGCGAAGGGCAGGTGGGCGACGGGCCTGTGGACATGCGAACCACGCACAGGTGAGCGAGAGGGGCCGGGCACCGGGGACGGCCGGGGTGAGCAGGTGGAGGCGAAGCTGCCCGTCGGGCCTGCGGGAAGCAGCTTTTGGTGGGTGGTCGTGGAGACGGCTGTGGGCTACAGCTCTGACACCTGCCCACTGTCCTGGCCAAGGGACCTTCGTCCTGGGGCCCAGGCATCTGTAGTGTGGGGTGGGTGTCACAGGATGGAGCGGTAGCCTCCGTCAGCTCCCCTGCTGGGCAGCAGGTCTTAACTGAACGTGTACCTGTGTCCAGCTCTGTGCTTCTGGTTTATAGGGAAACTTGAGCTTTTCATTTGGTCCTGCCTCCCTGCTTTTCACGTCTAGGGCACCCGGGGCCAGAGATGCTGCCGCCCCCTGCCTGGGTCACTGGGCTGTGGGCAGTCTGGAGCCACCACTCCTCCTAGGCGGGGGATGTGGGAAGGGAAGCCCCTCTCTTCCCAAGTTCGGTACCATGTGCTTCACTGGTTTCCCCTTAATCAGTACTGACGGCTTCAAGAGTAACTTCCCCAATCCTCAACTTCAAAGAAATAAGACTCAGCTCACCTACCGCCGCATTTCTTCTCTCCCTATGAAAAGAATTGCAGCGCCCCACCCCTCCCCCTCCCTTCCCGGGTCCTCCCTTGAGCTCAGGTGAGCTCTGCTCTCTGCGGTGTTCACCCCTCTGTCCCGTGAGCCCCCCGCTGGTGGGCATGTGCGTGCACTGGTGGGCGTGTGCATGCGGCTACAGCCTCTGGGCAGCCCCTCAGCCGCCTGAGTGCATCTCCTGTCCTCCCCAGCACGTCCTCTGCTCTCTCCCTCCCGGCTCTGTTCGCCTGGGGTGGGGGAGGGGGCAGTAGGTGGGAGGTGCAGCTCTGGAGAGCCTGGGTGCTCTTCTCTTTCTTGTGCTGACTGATCCCACAGAGGGACCCCAGCCTGCAGGCTTTGTGTTAAACTCACTGGGGGTCCAGACGGTTGGTGTTCTAAGGACTTCAGAGATGGTCTGACTCGATATTTCTCAGCTTTAAAAATTTTACCTCCTCGAGATAAATGGAGAACTTAACTTCCTCCTGCTGGGGAAGCCCGTTAGTTGGGATGGTATGCTTTGTGTTCTTGCTACCCAGAAAGGCCTTTTCTGTCTGACTCTGCCTTCTGCCCTCCCTGTTTTGAAACCAGAGGCCTCTCTTAAAGTTCTGGAAATTAAATTGTGAGTTTGGGTCTGCTTTCCTTTCAACAGTGTCACATGTGGGTGAAGAGGGGGAATAGCCCGCATTTATGGAGGTTTGCTGGGTCCCTCTTATGTTCTAGGCGGCAGTGGTTTAGTCATTAAGTTGTGACTGGACTATTGGAACCCCATGGACCTAACCCACCAGGCTCCTCTGTCCAAGGCATTTCCCAGGCAAGAGTAGTGAAGTGATTGCCATTGCCTTCTCCAGGGGATCTTTCTGACTCAGGGATCAAACCTGCATCTCTCGCATTGCAGACAGTCTCCTGCATTGTAGGCGGATTCTTTACCACTGAGCTGCTAGGGAAGCTCTGTTTCTAGTTGTCTGGTCTGCATTTTTTCCCTGTAATCACCATGCTCCCCTGTAGGGCAGGCCAGGGAATTGTGAGGGCATTGTGAGGTTACGTGAAGGAGCATAGAAGAATGTGGAGAGCAAGCGGCAGACTAGCCCAGGCACACAGAGCAGGGGTCCTCCTTCGGGACGAGACACATGCTGGTGTCTCCAGACGTGAGGCAGTGTGAGGTGTGGAGAGTCTGGTGTTGGCAGAGTGGGGGTCAGCTCACACTCCCTGGCTGACCTTGGGTGGATGACCTTAGTCTGTGGTTCTTCATTTGTAGAATGGGTGATAATGTCTGCTTTGCATCTCTAGGTAACAGATGTGTACGCAGAAATTGACCATGGTGTGTGGCATGAGAAGTGTTGGTGACAAGTACTCTTCAGTTTTAAACTTAAAATAAGATGTCCCATAGAGAGCTTAGTGTCTCCTTGAGTGCCCACACAGAATGTTCTGTCTGGTTTGTTGGAGAGTTTTGACAGACTAATAGGATCAAGTCTAGCCCAGAACCATTCTAGAACTAATCATTTTTGGGGTGGGTGGCCATGGTTTCTGTGTTAGAAGCTGGTAGTCTTTGGATCCTCCTTGAGAGCATCTGGCTCATCCCTTGGGAACCTCCATACAGAGAATTTCATTTGATGGAGGTGTAGCATGCGTGATAAAAAGTAGACATGTGCCACTTGGTATGTCACAAACCGATCTCTTTCTTGTAGCTCGAATCAAGAAATGTAATGTTATTTACCCCCTCATACCCTCTTGTTGTCATTACCCTCTGAGTAACCACTCTCTTGACTTCGAACAGCAGAGGTTAGTTTTTCCACTTTAAATAATTGGAGTTATGTAGTCTCTAGCCTTTGCTTACTTTCATTCAGCATAGTGTTTGTGAAGTTTACTTATGTTGCTGCCTTTAATGTTTTACTTATTTTTGAGTCTTAGTTGCGCATGTGGCTCTTTCATTGTGGTGTGTGGGCTTAGTTCCCCTGCGGCCTGTGGGATCTTAGTTCCCCGCAGGGACTGAACCCATGTCCTCTGCACTGGAAGGCAGATTCTTAACCAGGGGACCACCACGGAAGTCCCCGAGTTACTTGTGTTATTGAATGTTGGAATAATCTTTTTTTCAGTGCCATGTAGTATTTTTCTAGAATTTCTGTTTGGCTCTTTTCATTTTATTAATGAATTCTTATTGTAGTATAATTGTTTTACAGTGTTCAGTTAGCTTCTACTGCTTAGTGAGATGAGCCAGCCATACATTCACATACATCCCTTCCCTTTCGGGCTTCCGTCCTATTTAGGACACCACAGTGCATTAAGTAGAGTTCCCTGTGCTGTGTCGTGTGTTCCGATCAGTTGTCTATTTTATATAGCATATCAGTAGTGTATATGTCTTAATCCCAGTCTCCCAGTTCATCCAGTACACCCCTTTCCCCTTGGTCTGGCTCTTTTCAAAACCTGCTTCTTTCTTTCATGCTGTTCTATTCTTATGATCCAGTTTAGGCATATTGAAGACTAGAGGGAGTTTCTGGTGGCTTCTAGCAGAGAGAATTTCCTTTTTCTTTAAGGAAGTGGCTGGTGAATTTAAATCAAGATACAATTTAAAAAACAAACTGCTCTGGGGGATTTCGAGCATGTGGAGATTGGTGAAGAGGCAGCAGGATGAGTTTCCTCTGTCTCTTCGGTTCCTCTTTTCATCTCTGGCATTTTTTTCTGACATAGTCTTCCAGTGTGTATGTTTTATTTTCAAAATGAGTCAAGACTGGAAGGCAGCTTCCAGCAGTGATTGAGTAAAGAGAGATTGTCAAATCCTTTCCCCCACCAAAAACAGCTCTAAAGCAGGACAGAATTGACGGCCCAGCCCTCCCTCCTTCCCTGAATCAACTATTTCAGCATCCTGGAAATGGACCAGAAGCATGCAACAATCTGAGAAGGGTTTATGCTTAAGAAACTGCTGAAATTTGGGGTTAAAATGGTGAAAATTTGTGCCACTTAACCTGATGCTGCTCTCATGGCCTCTGCCCAGCTCTGTTCGTAGGGAGGTTCTGCCTAGCCAGCGCAGGCTGTAACGGTGAGAAGGAACTCACTCAGTTTAGAGTGGCAGGCAACAGCCTTGGTGGCTGAAGTGACAGTTTTGAAGATGAACACTTGGGGAGGGACAGTAGCCCTGTTAGCCCACATTTGCAGGCATATTTGGGGCAAGAGAGAAAACCTGCTTGAAGGAAGAATCCCTAGAAATGTATTTGAGGAGAAGCTTATCCAGGAAGCTCAACAAATCTCAGGTAGCATATATGCAGAGAGATCTGTGCCTGGCACATCATAGTCCAACTGTCACAAGGCACAGAAAAAGAGAAAAATCAAAAGTAGCAAGAGAAGAGCAACTCATGACATAAAAGGGAAGCATTAATATAATTAACAGCTGACTTCTCACCTGAGACATTCAAATGGAAACCAAAACGGAACTGAATGCATTCAAAGCACTAAAAGAAGAAAACTATCCACCCAGAATTCTCAGTGCATCAAAACTGTCCCTCAGAAGCGAAAGCAGAAAGACATTTTCAGATAAACAGAGACTAAGAGGATTTGTTGCTGGCAGATCTGCTGGTTCTTCAAGCTGAGAGGAAATGACATGGTGGTAACTTACGTTCACAGGAAGAAGTAAAGAGCTCTGGAAAAGGTAAATGTGGGCTACTGTAAAACATTTTCCCTCATTTCTTCTTAGTTAAAAGACATAACATCATCTAAAGCATTAACTATAACACTGGGTAGAATTGACAAAAATGACCATAGCTCTTTGGCAGTTGATCAAAAGTACATAACAATCTGTTGTATTTATAACATATAGAGATATATAATATATGGGACAACAGTAGTACAGAAGGAATGAAATGGAGCTGTATGGGATTAAAGTTTTTCCATTTTACCAGGATCAGGTTAGTGTTAATCTGAAGCAGATTGTGATCTTAGTAAAATGCTGATTGTAATCCCTAGAGCAAAGATCCCCTGGAGAAGGAAATGGCAGCCCACTCCAGTATTCTTGCCTGGAGAATCCCATGAACAGAAAAGCCTGGCGGCCTACAATCTATGGGGTCGCAAGAGTCAGACATGACTGAGCGACTAAGCACAGCACACAGAGCAACTATTAAGAAAATCACTTTAAAATATTGTTTAAAAAATCAACAGAAGAATTTAGTGGTACATTAAATATTTGACACAAAAGAAAGCAGTCAGTGAGGAACAGAAGAACGAAAAAGAAGGAAGACATGTAGAAAACCAATAGCAAAGTGATAAATGTGTAAATCCACCCAGATCAAAAATATAGTAAATGTGAATGGTTTAAATACTTCTATCAAAAGGCAGAGATTGTCAGACCAGATAAAAAGGCAAGATAAAGCTTAATTATATATTGTCTATAAGAGACACTCCTTAGATCCTTACATAAAAGGATAAGGAAGAGACACCATAAATAACCATAAGAAAACTAGAATGACTGTATTAATTTCAGATAAAATTAACTTTGGCTTCCCAGGTGGCACAGTGGTAAAGAATCCAGCTGCCAGTGCAGGAGATTTGTTAAGAGATGCCAGTTTGATACTTGGGTCAGGAAGATCCCCTGGAGGAGGAAATGGCAACCCAGTAT
>NW_011494820.1:1262972-1279673 GCF_000754665.1 Bison bison bison | reverse complement strand
GGAGCAGCCTAAAGGGCTACAATCCATGGGGTCACAAAGAGTTGGGATGTGCCTGAGCGTGTGTGCATACACGCACACACAATCGAGTTTAAGACAAAAAATATTCCTAAAGCCAAAGAGGGATTTTTTTGTTTGTTTGTTTGTTTTTTAATGTGGACCATTTTTAAGTTTTTGTTGGATTTGTTACAACATTGCTTCTGTTTTATGTTTTGGTTTTTGGCCACAAGGTTCCCCGACCAGAAATCGAACCCACACCTCTCTCAACCAGAGAACCACCAAGGAAGTCGCAAAGAGGGTCATTTTTTTTTTTAATGGCACAGCAGGAAGTTGTAACAGTCACAAATGTACATGTACTGAACGATAGAGTCCCAGAATAGCTGAAGCATAAACTGACAGTCTTGCTAATAGAAATAGATAATTCATAAATTGTAGTCAGAGACTTCATACTTCTCTTTAAGTAATTGGTAGAGCAACTAAGCTGAAAATTGGCAAGATTCTGGAAGACTTGAAGAGCACTGATTCTGTTTGGCAAAAGGGTGTCTATAGAATACTGGGAAATAATAACATCTCATATGCACGTGGCACAGGGTGGATCGTAGGCTAGGCATGAAACAAGTCTCAAGGGTGGCTGTATTAAAAAAGACAATAACAGGTGTTGGTGGGGATATGGAGAGGTTGAAACCCTTATACGTGGCTGGTGGGAATGTAAAATGACATGAGCAGTTTGGGAGTTTCTTAAAAAGTTAGATGTGACCAAGTTAGCACATGACCCAACAATCTCTCCAAGGAACGTACCTGAGAAAGTACATCTGCACAAAGACAAGTGCACGGGCATCGTAACAGCAGCATTTTGGGGTAAGGGACGTTTTCTAAGCTTTGATTGTAGGGATGGTTGCACAACTCTAAATTTACTTAAAAATCATTGAATTATACTTTTATAGTGAATGAATTTTGCGGTATGTAAATTATGTCTCAGTGTGGAAGAGTTGACTCATTGGAAAAGACTCTGATGCTGGGAGGGATTGGGGGCAGGAGGAGAAGGGGACGACAGAGGATGAGATGGCTGGATGGCATCACCGACTCGATGGACGTGAGTCTGAGTGAACTCCAGGAGTTGGTGATGGACAGGGAGGCCTGGCCTGCTGCGATTCATGGGGTCGCAAAGAGTCGGACACGACTGAGCGACTGAACTGAACTGATGGGTGTTTAAAATTTAAAAATGGGGTTAAAATAGTTCAGTTTCCTTTATGGCCTCCATAAATGTGCTCATGGAAAAACAGAATCCCACAGAGGTGGAAGTCGAGCCTGTTGGTCTTGTGAGACCAGCCCAAAGGTCATAACCTGTGCTGCCCTCCCCCCACCCCAAGTCCAGACTGTTGGATGTGGCTGGAGCTGGGACAGACAGAGGAAGCTGTTTGGGGGTTCTCTCTCTTTTTTCCTCTCTAAGATAAATAGACTCCATTCCTACACTTTGCTATAAAGGAGACTCTGTCACAAATTGATCTTCAGAAGTAATCTAGGCCCACACAGGTGAGAATAGCTTTGTTTTTCCTCTCTTGGGTGGAGGTACATTTAACTCAGTAAAATAATAAGCCTCTTTGCCAGGCCTTCTCCACCTGAAAGGCTAGGATGGGGTCCCTCGGCTCCCCTGAGTGTGTGAGGTGGGAGGTGCATGCTTACACCCCCATGTTTCACTGAAAGCATCTGTGTGTGCCTTTTTCTGAGTTGCCAGCTCGCCCTTGATTCTCTGGCAGGTCCTGTGCTGGTCCTTGGGGGCAGAAGTGATGGGACAGGGTTTTCTAGAGTACCATAGTGTGGTCATGCATTGGAGGATGAAGTGGCAACCCACTCCAGTGTTCTTGCCTGGAGAATCCCAGGGACGGCAGAGCCTGGTGGGCTGCCATCTATGGGGTCACACAGAGTCAGACACGACTGAAGCGACTTAGCAGCATAGTATGGTCAGAGAACCTGCAGAGGTGTTGGGAGCCTTGATTTTAGGAGTGTGGCTCGCAAGGGCTGAAAGTCACTGGGCACCTGAGCAGACCATCTCTATTTCCTTATTTTACCTTGGGGGGAAACAAAGCTAGGGTTCCTCGGTCTCGGGCACAGCAGGGGCAGACTTGGAGCCCCATTTCTACTTCTCTCCAACCAGCCCTGTGGGCCCTGAGTGGATATGTGGGGTGGGTGCCATGGTGGCTGCCTTTGCTGGCTTCCACTAGGTACGTGGTCTTCAGGCAGCTGCTTCACCTGTTCTTCCTTCCCCATTTTGCGTTGTGTGTCTCTCTTGCTCTGGGACAGAGCTTTACTTGGACCAGTGGTGTGCCCTGTGGCGTGGATGCGAGGCACTCGGATGTGTGTTCTTATCCCCACCAAGGTGCCCGCAAAGCAGGCCACCTTTGAAGCGGGTATCCTTGATGACAGAATCACTGCCCCGTCCTTCTTTGAGACTCTGATAGTGGTGGGCGACACTCTGTATAGAAGCCAGGGTTCTCAGATCATTTGCCGGTAAGACAGGACTTAGCCACCCATAGTGGTGAGTGGTTTGTGGGAGCACGCCATCCACACCCAGGTTCATGCTCGAGTCCTCTTCCAAAGTGAATATGAATCTGAGGGTAGCATGATAGTGCTTGTGCCTGTCGTCTGTAGCGTGGGCTTGTGTGGATGGCCTTGTTCTGTTCTGAGCAGGAAGTGAGTCCATGGGACCAGGTGTGTGTGTCCCTGACTGTTCATGGGTTGTGGAGCCCTTGTTTGTTCGCACCTGCTTTACCAGCAGTCTTTAGGAGAGGGTGTACACAGTAGACACTGGGGTTGGCATTGCTCGGCCAGGAGCGCTGCTGGTACCGGCTGCGGATGCCTCTCCTGCCGCGGTTTTCACGTGTGTATCCACCTGTGTAGTCCGAAGGCTTACCAGGGTACAGACCCTTCGCACCCCAGATGGTTCACTGGAGACTTCCGCACATACACTGCCCTTCCTGACGGGATGTATTCTCCCACTTACCATCAGTCTTGCTTCTTCTCAAGCCTCCTAGAAATAGTGTGTCCTTGGAGGGTCTACCGTCTCTGACTCCGTGTGATTGGGATTCATCCCTGTGGTGTGTATCAGCATCTCACTGAGCAACTCCTGTGTGGATATGCGTAGTCGCCCACTCACCTGTCCACGGATACTAGGCAGTCTCCAGGTTGGGGCTGCTGGGAGCATTCCTGTGGAAATCTTCACGTGAACGTGGATCATCTTGTTAAATAGGGATCAGATTGCTGGCGTCACAGGGTAGGTCAGTATTGAGTTGTTTTAAAAGAAGTTGCTGCTATACCTTTCCTCTAAAACGTCTGAGTGGTTTTACTTTTGTATGGAGATTTGGCTACTTGATCCTCACTGAGTGTCACGTCTTCACAGTTTTAGCCATGAGGTCTCCAGAGAGGTCTGAGCCCACGTCCTGGTCTGCGTGTGTGACCACCAGCCCTCTCCTTTCCGTGACAGGGTTGAGGCCAGTGCAGTTGCCACGCCAGCTTCTGTGCGGGGTGGTGGGGGTCCTCCATGGCCGTGTGCAGCCCCGAGCCCCCTCCTGCCCCGTCCTCCCCACTGTGCCCCACTGCAGCTGTGCCTGACCCTCCGGCCAGCTGTCTGCTGGAATGCGCGTCCTTGAGTGATTTGGGGGAATGTGACACGGCTGTGGGCCTGTGAGGGCTCTGCAAAGGGCTCTGGTTCTCACAGCCCAAGTAGGTGTGGTGGCCCTCACCTCGGCTCTCCACAGTTGCCAGCGGTTGACCCCCGTCTCTCCCGTACCGTGTATGAGAGCTCTGGGAGTCCTGTAGCCTGGACCTGTTCTTTGTGGCCCTCATGTCCCTTAGGTGGGGGCTCTGATACTCCGTGGAGCCCAGCCCCTCCCCAGCCACCTGTTGTGGGCTGGCCTTTCATTTGCTAATTCTCTGTCTGCCGCTGGGCGACTTCCAGGAGAGGCCAGGCAGGCTGCGGAGCAGCTCTGTCAGCTTCAACTGAAGTCCATAGCTTGCTTGCATTTCAGCATGTGGAACCGAGGGGTGTGTGCCTTCAGAAATCAGTTCCTCATTCTGTACTCCTGGCCTCAGCTGCCACCTCCCCGAACCTCTGTGACTTCTCTCCATCTCCTCCTCGTCCTCTGCTTCTCCCCTTCCCTCGGGGCTGCTCATCCCAGTTCTTCTCTATCCGACCACATCTTATCACAGGTTTGTAATTGAAATTTGAGGGAGTTCACCTGTACTTCTAAAAATCATTATTTTTGGATGGCAGCGTGACGGACTTGAGGTGCCTTGTTTTCTAACTCTCAGAGTGACCTAGGGGCATATTGTGAGCCAGCCTGGTCAGCTAAGGAGCCCCACAGTTTTGCCACTTCCCTGTCGCCTTCACGGCGCCCTCGTCTGGCTGTGGAGGGCATGGCTTCTCACTGGATAGTGCCAGCCTTCTGGGGATATTACTGTGTGACTGCCCCACCAGGAACCAGAGGCTCCTGTGTACATCATCTAGGTAAGCAGCTGGGAATTACCAGGTGGTGCTTGTGTTAAAAGAACCTGCTTGCTGATGCAGGAAATGCTGGCTTGATCTCTGAATCAGGAAGATTCCCCTGGAGGAGGGCATGGCAACCCACTCCAGTATTCTTGCCTGGAGAAACCCATGGACATAGAAGCCTGGTGGGCTGCAGTCCATAGGGTTACAAACAGTCAGACGTGACTGATGCGACTTTGCACGCACAAGGAACTTTTGGCCTCACACACATGTGAGTTAAGCAGATTGGCCGATTAAGCAGATCACTTCCTTACTTTGAAATGACTCAGTCTCATTCTGCAGCCACAGCTTCTGATGTCCGCGCATGGTGTGTGTTCCTGCTGGAGCTGTGTCCTCACAGCAGTGGGTCGTTGACGCATTCTACCTATGGGGGTTCATGAGGGAGGGTCTCCGACCAGCCCTCCGCTGTGGAGGCTCTGCTTTTGTATGCGTTGCTTTTTATCTTGCAGCTGGTATCTCTGACCTGATGAAAACAGGTGTACCAGAACCTTAACCAGCCCTGGGGGTAGGGATGGCGTATGTGCCAGCCCGAGGGATCCCATCTTGACCCTTCAGCCACCTAACCCAGTGAAGAAGTGGGCTGAAGGGAGCTCTGTGTCTGACCCCGGGCCAGCGGGGGTGACACACCAGGAGAGGGACATTTCCCCAGCAGAGTGTGCCCTGAGGGAAGGCAGAGCTGGCCTGATTGCCAAGAGATTTCTGGGTTTTTTTTTCCCTTAAGATGAGCATTTGAATTGTAATTTGTGAGCCTGAAAGGGAGTGGGAATGGCAGGTGGTTTAAAAAAAAAAAAGAATGTGGGTCTGACAGCTCAATTTCACTCACACTCCGGGGTAGCCCAGGACAGGCCTCTCCACCCTCGGAGTCCACCCTCTGCTGTGAAGTGAGGTTGGTCATACTCAAACCGCAGAAGGTCCAGCATCATTCAGTCAGGTTTGTCCCAGTGCTGGTGGGAAGGAGCCTTGGGACTCACGGGTGTCCAAGAGTGAGGGAGGGGGAACTAAGTTCTCTTGTAACTCTGTGGGCCCACCTGAGGGAGGGGAGTGCAGAGGAGGCAGGGAGTGTCTGATGGGTGGAGAAATGGGAGACATACCAGACGTTGCTGCGTGTCCCATCCCTTAGGTCCCAAGCTGTCAGAGAGCTTATTTTTAGAGCTTTAATCTTGAAAATAGTTGTGATGTAATCACACGGAAAAGCTTCGGGTCTTAGGGGTCTGAGACCTGGTGACATACAGAGTTTCTTGAGGCAGGCCCTTGACCGCTTTCAAAAGCAGCTTCAGCACAGTAGTGCTCTAAGGAGACCAGCCAGTCCAGGCACGCTGTGTGCCCTTCCTTCAGGAGGACTTGGGTACCCATCCGTGGGCAGTATGGGCAAGAGCAGTCTGGGGGCAGGCTCTGGGATCTCACGGCCCAGAAATAGGGGTGCTCAGGTGTCCAGGTCCCTGGAGCCCGCTGGGTTTGCCTGGAGTCAGGGCCAGAGAAGGCCCATCGTGGTGGGAGTAGGGTCGGCTTGTTGGGGTGGAAGTGCAGGCCGTGGACCACCCTCTGGAGCAGGGAGAGTTGACGCTCTGGGTGTGGGTGAAGCCCAGAAGCATGCCGGATGCCTGCTGTGAGAGCAGAGGTGCTGGAGGAGGGAGGTGCCTTTGCCTGGAGGACAGTGTAAGCAGGGAGTGCGGCGTGAGATGCAGGGCAGTTTCCCGGCGTGGGAACTGGGGTCCCCGACCTGCCTCCACAGGACGCCAGTGCTTCGCCTGCCCCTCCGCAGATGCGGGGCTTCCCAGCCGCCCCGGGCAGTGGCAGATTCTCTGTGAACTGGCAAACTGTGGGGCTGGTACAGTTGCTGCTTTTCAAGGCCTCAAGAACAAGATTACCTGTTCTTATAAGACAAGCATCCTGGTCTTATAACCGAATAGGTTTTACAGAGAAATTACAGTGTTACATGTGAGGTGAGTCCTATTAAATTTTTAGCACACCTTGCTTTTCAAAACACAGCTTTGGCAACAAGAAAGAAACAGATGGGTTGTGGCATGTCAGGAGGACTCCATTTGGGGGGACTCTGCTCAGACTGGCTGGCATCTTCCTTCGATGGGGACAGAAAACCCTTTGCTGGAAGCGCTGACCTGGCCCCTTTTCCATCTCTGGACCCCAGAGAAGCTTAGTTGTGTGGAAAATATGTTGACATTTACTGTGTTAGAAAAATTTGAAAATACTTGTTTATTTTTAAATAATAATAATGAACAATAATGAACCAATTCCATGTTAGCATAAAGAACATTTTTCATTTAAAAAAAAGCTATTTTGCAGCTCTCTCTAATAAGCAGACAGCTGGATTCTCCTATCTGCTTCTCCGTTTAGTCTCTCGTGCTAAGTTGTTAGGGGTGAAGCATGTGAAGGAAGTCCAGCCTCACACAGACAGGCAGGTTGGGGCAGGAGGAGTGTTTGCTTGTCGCTTTGCATAATTGTGTGTTTCTGCTTTTAGCGCAAGACACAGAGTGGCCATTCCCAACAGTTAGTTGCACTGTGGACTCTAAAACCTTGATTAGTTTTTGTACTCGGTTACATTAAAATCTATCAGTCCCTCTTGTACTTTGAACAGAAACAATTTTTAAAAAATTTTAAGATTGCTTTAGACTTAACAGAAAAGTTGTGAAGACCATTCCTACACACCCCTTCCCAGTCGTCCATTGCTAACAGACTGTTGGGGAACATTTGTCCCAAGTAGTCCTCTTGCCTGGAAAACCCCATGGACGGAGGAGCCTGGTGGGCTGCAGTCCATGGGGTCTCTAGGAGTCGGACATGACTGAGCGACTTCACTTTCACTTTTCACTTTCATGCATTGGAGAAGGAAATGGCAACCCACTCCAGTGTTCTTGCCTGGAGAATCCCAGGGATGGGGGAGCCTGGTGGGCTGCCGTCTATGGGGTCGCACAGAGTCGGACACGACTGAAGCGACTTAGCAGCAGCAGCAGCAGTTACTACTAACCACAGCCTGTATTGTCTGTTCTGATTTCCTGTTTCCAGTTTTTACCTTTTCTGTCCCACAATCCCACATGACATTTTGTCGTCATGTCTCTTTCGTCTCCTTTGGGCTGAAACAGTTTCTTAGACTTTCTTGGTTTTTATGACCTTGACGGTTGGGAGTCAGGTGTTCTGTAGGGTGGCCCTCAGTTGAGATTCGTCTGCTGTTTTTCTCATGGTTGAGCTGGGTTTTGGAGAGGACCACAGAGGGGAGGTGCCCTTCTCATCACACCCGTGTCCAGGGCACGTCCCATCGGTGTGAGTTGTCACTGTGGTGTTGATCTCCTGGGTGTCTGTCGGGTGTCTTCACCATAAAGTTACTTTCTTCCTCCCTTTCTGTGCTGTGCCCTCTGGAAGGAAGTGACTGTTTACAGCTCATAAAGGGTGAAGCATCAGGGTGTTCTGTTTCTTCTCTCCCTGAATGATCCTTTACTCATATTTGAGTGTGTAGTCATACCACTGAACATTAGAAAATATTAGTTGACTAAGTTACAGAGATCTTTCAAATTCTGATACATTTTATTTTTCAGTATTGCAGAAAATCAGATTAGTTAATTATCTGATCTGTTGGGAAGCTGCTGGGCTCACAAGTTTTCCAAAATTCTACATTTTGCTTGTTGGGAGCTCAGACAGTATCATTGGTGATACATTATTGGTTGTTTTCCTGTCGGTGAACCAGCTTTGCTCTAACCATTTTGGGGAAAGTGCATGCCGGACACCCGCGTCTGAATGGACATGTCTGTCCGTGGACATGCACGGACAGCATGTCTGTCCATCCTTCCTTCGAACGTGGCAAATGCCCAAATGTGTTTTTTTTTTTTTTTTTCCCCTACATGGCTCTTCTGCTTTGGTATGCAGCAGGAGTGCTTTATGTTGTCACAGAATATTAAAAAGACATGTGTACTCAAATGCTGAGTTTTAATAAAATCAATAGCTTGTACTTCATCCAAGGCATTGCCTACAGTATGACGATGATGTGGATCTTGGCACAGTTTGCTGCAGCTGTTCTGATTTGGTACAAAAGGCAAATGTCGTCTCCATATTACAACAACCTGGCAGAAGCCCCGAAGGGGTCCTGAGGCCCACTCTGGGGGGCCCTGGCGGGCTATCCAGGGTGGGCACAGGCACAGATGCCTGGCAGGACTCCGAGCTCACATCACAGGCAGGACAGTGGTTAACGGCCTGATGGGGTCAGAAAGTGGGGGTAAGAGAGGCCCTCAGCTGGGGACCTTGTCACCAGAGACCTCGAATTGCAGGGCAGGTGGCCAAATGAATTGATTCAGAGCTACATTGTAGCAGAAAAGGTGATGGGAGCTGCCCTGAGTGTGCATGCACAGTACATTCTGTGAGCCTGGAGGAGGGAGGCGGGGTGATCATCCGTTGACTGGATGCACTTTCTGTGCCCGCTGCACTTCACAGCATCCTCTCAAGGTCAGTGGCATCCCATCCTGCAGATGAAGAAACTAAAGCTCTTTGAGGCTTGGTAACTGGCCCAGCCCCCCACAGCCCTCATGGCTGACCTGGGTGGAGCCTCACAGCAGCTTTGCTCAGAGCAGCTGGAGCAGGTCTGGTGGGGGTGGCGGACTCCAGAGCCTTGCTGGGAGGACATCCCCTGGGGTTTGCCAGGGCGTGGTGGGGGAAGATCCAGCAGTTCGAAACACAAGAAACTTACAGGCAAACAAAGCACTTTCCATTTATCACAAGAGTTTGTGAAGGTGTTGCAAGCTGGAAAGCAGTGTTTGTTTCTTGAGTGTGGTTTCATCTGTGCACAGCTGGCTTTTTTCTTGCTGTGAGTCGATTAGGAAGCTGATCCTAGGGGGTGTGTTTGGGCTCATCTGCTGTAGGGGGTCCCCCCATGCTGCAGAGTGCTCCTGAATTGCTCCCTAGAGGAAGGTTGGCCTGGCACATGGGTACAGTGACAGAGGGAAGAACAGATGCTAGCGATGGTGGTGTGGCTGGCAGAGGGTCCCACACTCCTTTGACCTTCACTCCCCAGGCCCAGGCCCTTTGGAAGCGTGAGTTCCCGAGTGCTGAAACATCACCCAGCTTCTTTGAGTAGACAGCGGTCCACATGTAGCAAGAGCTGGTTCTCAGATAAGTCTGAGGGCCACACCTGCGTCCTTGCTCTGTTATCTCTTTATCACCTCAGGGACTCAGCATGCAGATGCTGCTGACTATCCAGGATCTTGCAGGTGTAAATGAAAATATTTTCCCCTTTAACCTAGTCCAAAAATGGTATTTGATAAGCTGAGTAGAGGCCTCACCTGATGGTTGTGTGAAACCCGCCCTCTCTCGCCCTGCACCCTCTTTTCTAGGGTGCCATTTAGCCCTCTGCAGGCTCCAGGTGTCCAGCTGCTCTGAGCAGATGGGGGCTCGGGTCCCAGTGCAGTGTGGGGTGCGCGTGGCAGACCTTGGTGTGCCAGAGTTGAGCAGACCTGCTGTGGGCCCAGGTTATCTGCAGGCCTTGGGGCTGTGACCTCAGGAAGTCACTCTGAAGACCCCCTCCTCGCCTGTGGGTATAGGTGACAGTTGAGAGGATCGTACAGAGGCATGCATCTTGGTGGTGGGCACAGAGGTGGCCACCATAAAAGGTCAGCAAACGTCCAAATCTGACACAGGCCAGCATTTCAGTTCTGTGACTGTGGTTGTTTCCTGACAAGTGCCCCTTCCCAGATTTCTGAGCAGAGCACGTGCTGAATCGAGTTTAGCCTTCCTGGTGGTGCCCCGACTGGAGCGTGTTCCTGGCTGGCAGGCCGTGCTGCAGTGACTGTGGATGGGCTGACCCTGCAGGCTGCCCCATTGCCGTTTGGAGGTCAGGGTCTTTCTGTGGGTCTCTGCCAGTTGTGGCTCAGGGAACACTCCCTTCTGCCTGTCCTTGACTTGTTTCTCCAGTGATTTTTCATGCCCCCATACCTGGCCCCCATCTCTGCTTCCAGTCCCAGGAAGGTCCTCTTGGTTCCCCTGGCCAGACTGAGTGACTTCAGGGGCTCCTGTGTTCCTAGAAGGAGCCCCCGGCAGGACAGGCCGGATGCCTCCTGGCTTTACTGATGGCACAGTGCTCTTCCGCTGCAGCTGCCTCTGCCCCCCTCTGCTCTGGGGGCCTTGGTGGGGGATGGGCTCTTGGGGCCAGACCCTGGTCACACGTATTCCCTTCCTTCCTTCTGAGATCCTTGGCCATAATGGAGTCCCGGAGCAATAGCTGGACTTGAGTCTCCAGGAAGAATTTTGGCTGGGTTTCAAAACTCCCATCTCAGCTGCTCACCTCCATGGCCTCTGTGGCCTAGAAGCACGATGTATTCTGACTTCCTGGCCCCCACAAAGCAGGCTCTGGGCTTTTGTCTTGACATCCCAGCCAACCGGGTGTCAAGTTACAGGGCTGGGAGAGGTGGTAATGGATGCCAAGAAGGGGAGCCGAGGGAGTCTCAGAAGAGCTGGGGCAGGCGGGGAGCAGGTGGGCTCCGGGGGTGCTGCAGGGACCCCGCACTTGTCAGTGCCTGCCAGTCCCCAGGGCAGGCAAGTGTTGGGCTTCGGGGCGCAGCCTGTGTCTGCATATGGCAGTTCCCTCTCTGATAACGCCGAGTGTGTCTGAGTGGATGGGACCTCTTGGGAAGGGAGGGTCCGTGTGGGGTCCCAGTGAGTAGCTCTCACGCCCAGGTGACTGTGAAAGATCCCAGTGGTGTGTGTCCACTGAGACAAACAGCGTGCAACTGGAAACTGCCAGTGAAACATTACCAGGCAGTAGGACTAACCTGGAAACTGGTGATAAACGTCTTACTTTTCTCTCTTTAGAAGTTTCCTAGAAGTGCTTCTGAAATAGGGGTGCTCCCTGGCTTAAGTCTATGGAATTGCTTTCCAACATTGGCTCAGACAGCCTTCCCGGCAGTGCCCGAAGCCGCCTGTGGTGGCTCCCAGGCCTGAGGATGGCCCCCTGCTCCCCTGGGACTCCCCATGCACCCCTTTCTCTGTTGGGCCGGGCCGTCCCTGAGCTGTACACCAGTCTCCTCCTGAGTGGGCATCTGCCCCGGGGCACCCTCTGTGTTCGCAGAACTGCGCTCCTCCTTTCAGGGGAGGAGAAGGGGCTTTGAAGTTCAGCGGGGGTGGCTACTTGGATAAGCCCTTTCTTTCTCGCCTTCTCGCTCCCAGGGTAGTGTAGTGTCTGGAGTGGCCAGCCTCGTTGAGGACAGTCTGCGGGAGGCCGTAGAGCCACACTGGCATTGGCTGGCTCTCGGGGGCAGAGCTGTGCTGCCAGCCCCAGGAGTCGAGTGGCTTAAAGTACCTGTGATGCCTAGCATTGGCTGTCAGCTCTGCTGGCTGACTGGTCCCAGCTGAGCGTAGCTTCTTGGGTTCTCCTCTCCAGGGGCTTTGTTGCTCGTGTTGCGGGGCTGGGGCCATCTCTGTCTGTCTCTGTGACCCTCTTGCCAAACAGCTAGTTCGGCGTCCTTCTGTGAGGGGTGGTCTGTCAGAGCACATGTTCTCAGGGCCCAAGGGGAATCTTTAGAGCCTGTGACCTTGCTTTAGAGCTTGTGCTGCTGCTTCCTCTCTGCTCCTCACTGGAGGCCGCAGGGAGTGAGCTGCCTTCAGGGCGCACTGCAGCCTGAGTGGGCGGCTTCAGAAGGGTGTGGTGCAGTGGTCCTTTGCACAGCGTTTTGGCAACTAGGAGTGTTAGGACGCCTCATTAACATCGATCAGAGTCCTGGGCTCGCGGGAAGTGGATTTCTAGGGCCTGGTGCTTGAAAATACATAATGACGCGATTCAGAAATCCTTTGATTTCTGAGTTGACCTCGCACCTCTTTGAGCAGCGTAGTATCTGTGCATGTGGAAAGACCTCCCACAGGCGCACGGTGATCAGTCTACAGGTGTTGTGGATTCTTCGTGAACTCAGACTCTCATGGAGCCAGGTACAGGCAAGAGGAGGAGGTCGGTGCACACCAGGGACGTCACCTGAGCACCCAGAGAGCAGACTCAACACCTGTCTTCACTGGGTTTGGCTGTTACCTGATTGTCCGCTGTCTGCCGAATTCACCTTCACAGCGAGCAGCTCCTTACTGCCTCAGGGGAGGTTGGGGTCCGAACTGCCCCAGTGACCTCCTAAGGCATCTGAACCTTCTTGGCATTGAGGTCTCACCTCACCCAGCAAAGCTGAGGGGCAGTAGGGCAGGAATTACTGTCCCCAACCTTGTAGGAGGCACAGAGAGGGAATGTCCTACCCTGGGCTTCTCACTTGTAAGCGGCAGGACCAAGTGGGGCAGTTTTGCAGGAGTGTGACCCCCCCCTTCCCTCAGCACGCGCAGGCTTGGTGCACCGTGCCTGCTCTGAGAGGAGGCCCTGTGGCCTGTCCACCAGCCAGCATGGTGCCAGGAGGAGAGTCCTGCCCCTCTGGCTCAGGGGGCCTCAGCCCCTTTTCCGGGGCTGTGGCATCGCACCAGGGCTGGACCCCTGTTTTTGCCCTTGTCACAGCGCCCTGGGAACATCCTGGCCGTCACCGGGAGCTGCAGTGCCCCACCTTTCTGGAGAGAGGGTCTAAGTGGGAACACCGGTCCCTGGCCCCAGCCCTGGGTTGGGGCACCCACCTGTCGAGTAGGCAGTGGCAGTGTCACCCTGGGAGGCTGAGGGAGGGTGGCCCCTTGTAGGAAGGCCAGGGCGCTGTCCTTGGACGAGCTTGTGGAGTTGAGGGGTGAGCGAGCTGGGCTCTAGCGGGGCAGGGCCTCTGCTCAGGCTCTTGCCGCCCTTCAGTGTAAGGCCCCAGTGTTTTGCCCTGAGCTCCCTGCTGAGGGTGGGCAGTTTGGGGGTAGAACTAAGCAGCCTTCCCCCGACTGTGTGCCGCTGGGGGACGGTCCCCTGAGTGCAGTGGGGTAGTGCTGACTCCTTCCAGGCGCCATTCAAGAAGGGCATCTTCCAGTGTGAGTTGGGTCTGTCACAGGGGGGATGAGAATATGATGGAGGGACATTCCTTGGAGTGGATGGTGGTGAAGGTGGGGGCAGCTCAGGAGCAGGAGCTTGGGGTCCAGGGGTTTGGTACTGGAGAGACCTGTGGGCCTGGAGGGTGTGAATGGGCCCTAGTGGGAGGAATGCCCAGGGAGAGGGTCTGGTGGGGCCAAGACGAGTGTTTGCTTGGTCTAGCAAAGCCTCCCCCACCCGCCTAAACAGTTAGCAACTACCTGCCTCTCCTCACCCAGCCGGGGCCAAAAGATGGGGGGAAGAGGGAGGGTTCTGGCAGGGACTAGTTGGCTACCAGCCCTGCTTCTCTGCCCCACGTTAGCCCCAAGGAGCAGTTTGTTGTCCTGAGACCTCACTGGGCCCACAGCTGCCCCCGACTTCACTCGTGTGTGCAAGCGTCTCAAGGATCTTACAAAAACTTAGGCTTCGGTCAAACAAGTCTGGGGCACTGATGCCCTCTGGTGAAGCCGGGTGGGCGGTGGTCTACTCCCGCGTGCCCCTGTCACTCCTGGTGTTGGATCTGTCCCTCCTGGCTGACCCTAAAGACAGAACTGCTTTTATCCAGGGGTTTGTCCCCACTGCTGGACACACCACCCACTTCTTAGGTTGGCTTCCAGCAGCTAGGAGTGAGTAAATAGATGAGTGAGTGTGGATCAAGTGCACCTTTCCCGGACATCAGGCAGGCACATATAGAGAACAGCAAAGGTCAGGGCTGCGTTCCCTTGATGAAAACTGCTTCCCCGGCACAGGCCAGTGAGACACTCAATGTTAACCCCGCACTGACCACTGATGGGTAAGCACCTGGGATGGTGGTGCTGTGAATGCAGAGAGCTTGTTTTGAGTTAAGTTTTAATCTCCAGGAAACTTCACGGAAGTTCCGGGCATGTAACAGAATTTTTGTTTGTTTAGCCTCGGGTGGCAAACAAGGGAGGAGGGTAGTGAGAACGTTTTCACGAACAGCCTGGCTTGCTTCCAGGTCACATAAAATCTCTTCTGATCATAATTTATATCAGGATTCCCAAGATGGGCAGGCTAGGCTGAATGCATTTGCCCTGAAATCATAGCTTTCAAATAAATGTGGTGCCCAGGCAGCCTCCCTGGACCGAAATAATACACGTGGCCACTACACTGTTTCCCTGGCATGTTGGGCTAGATGGTTTTATAATTTAAAATACGTTTTTTTAAAAAAAGAATGCCCATGATAATCTTGAGCCGTTGTCAAATGATTGTCCTTTTCCTTGAATTAAAAGAACTCTCTGGGAAAGTACTGAGAAATTTGAAGCACCTTTGTGTTAGAATTGAGCTTTAGGAAAGTTTTCCTTGTTGGAAACTAGTTGGGGCTGGTGGCCCTTCTGCGTTTGGAAGAGGCAACCCAGGTCCCTGTAACAGGCGAACAGTCCCCTGAGGGCCGGTGCCACACAGGAAGTGCCTGCAGCCCCGCAGCCCCAGGGAGAGCTGGCGCCTCCATTTCCTGACAGCACCTGAACCCTACCTCACTTCTCAAAATGAAGGCTGCATGTCACAAACTGGTTAGAACTGGCTGTTGCCATGGTTTTCACGTTGGAAGGCACAGTTAAAGGGTCACATGACCAAAGAGGGAAATGCCTTTGTCACATGACTTTTTGGTGGCCTGATTAGCATACAGGAAGTTCACTCCCTGCTGGCTGCTGGGATGCTGAGTGATCACTGATGGGAGGTGATGTCATCTCTTGGACGAGTTATTGATTAGTCTCGGTCCAAGATGGGACCTGGGAGAGCTCTGGTCACAGTGGTCATCTCAGGAAGCTTCAGCTTCCATGTGGTCCAGCCCCTAACCCTGCCCTCTTACCTCAGGCAGATTTGAGCTGTATTAGGCATCTCACCTTTGGGAGATGGGCACGTGCTCCATGAGATGGTAAAAAGTGATAAATCCCCGTAGGTTACTGGTGCCTCCATTTGCCCTTGCTCAGGAAGCACGGGCAGTCTGTAACTCTAGATGTGGTTCTGCCGAGGCTGCTGCTCTGCTGTGCAGCCGCCTGGGAGCCCGCCTGGGCTGCGACCAGCGGCTGCAGCTCCCGTGCCAGAGCCTTGTGTCTGCGCAGTGCCTGTGCGCATGCCCACAGAACCTGGATTGGAGCCCCGGGGTCATCTTTTATGTGGATCTTGGGCAGAGTTGGCAGCCAGCAGGGAGACACAGACTTGAAATTGAAAGAGTAGTGGTTCCTGAACTGCATTGGTTTTTGGTTTGTTGAGGCCCTAGTAAGACATCCTGGGTTATTTTATAGACAGCCAGCCAATTCCTGGACTTGAAAACGTGGGCTGCTAACCCCAGAGAGGGGGTTCTGTACCTTGAAATGGGCGCCTCCTGACTGCTCGTGGAAGCCCACCCAGTAGCTGTACCTGAGGTGGTTCTATCGCATCAGGGCTGGGCTTGCTGCGGTGCGGCAGCTCTGCTGCTCTGAGAGCTGGGATAAGGATGGCCCAAGGGAGAGCCCTGCGGGTTGAGGGGTTGGGGGCGTCAGTGAACCCGGAGTGCGGTCCTCTGTGCCCCCCCTTCCCTGAAGACATAGCTCACTCTGAGAGTGGAAAGGGCCGTTCAGTGGGCTGTTAAAATACCAGTTTCCCATCTCTTAACTCTGCTCCCCACTCAGCTGAAAGGAATGGGACAACTTTGAGCTGTTGTTATTCCCAGTTAACCTAACCGAGTTTGTTCTTTGGGTCATAGTGCCACCTAGTGGGTGAATTCAGTCCTTGGCTGGCTTTCCTGCTGATCTGATTCTTTCAACACAGATGCTGAGGCTAGATCTTAAGGGAGAGTTTACATTATGTCCTTAGCAAATGGAGCGGCTTGGCTTGGCACTAAGCACTGTCTCTAAGACCCGTTGGTCCTTATATATGTGGTCAGCAATGCCGTTAGCGGAAGCCTAGCACTTCATGGGAAATAGATGGGGAAACAGTGGAAACAGTGTCAGACTGTATTTTTTGGCGCTCCAAAATCACTGCAGATGGTGACTACAGCCATGAAATTAAAAGATGCTTACTCCTTGGAAGGAAAGTTATGACCAACCTAGATAGCATATTGAAAAGCAGAGACATTACTTTGCCAACAAAGGTCCATCTGGTCAAGGCTATGGTTTTTCCAGTGGTCATGTATGGATGTGAGAGTTGGACTGTGAAGAAAGCTGAGTGCCGAAGAATTAATGCTTTTGAACTGTGGTGTTGGAGAAGA
>NW_011494820.1:1258935-1262872 GCF_000754665.1 Bison bison bison | reverse complement strand
GAACTGTGGTGTTGGAGAAGACTCTTGAGAGTCCCTTGGACTGCAAGGAGATCCAACCAGTCCATTCTAAAGGAGATCAGTGCTGGGTGTTCTTTGGAAGGAATGATGCTAAAGCTGAAACTCTAGTACTTTGGCCACCTCATGCGAAGAGTTGACTCATTGGAAAAGACTCTGATGCTGGGAGGGATTGGGGGCAGGAGGAGAAGGGGGCGACAGAGGATGAGATGGTTGGATGGCATCACTGACTCAGTGGACGTGAGTTTGAGTGAACTCCAGGAGATGGTGATGGACAGTGAGGCCTGGCGTGCTGCGGTTCATGGGTCGCAAAGAGTCGGACACGACTGAGCGACTGAACTGAACTGAGCATTACCAGATGCGCATATACGTTCTGAGGAACTTGAGTGTTAGGATTGGGGAAATAGGGCAGAGGATAATGGGCAGGGGTGGCTGGGAGCTAGTTTGTGAGCAGATTAAGTGGGTGGGTAGTACAGCGGTCCGTGAGAGCAAATGTGTTCCATGCTCCAGTCAGTTTCAAAGCATGCAGCCACTACTGCCACGTTGCCACTGGCAGGGCAGAGAGCCCCCCTGTAGCCCAGGAGGGACCCCGCAGCAGGCTGCCTGGGCTGCCTTGTGGGTGCTGACGCCCCGCGCTGGGGACTCAGGCCGTTGGCTGACGGTGTGTGCCTCAGCACCTCTGTCACCTGGGGAGGGGCAGGTGGGCTGTCCAGGTGTGAGGGTCGTCAGGGAGTCTGGGTTCAGCAAAGAAAGGCTGATTCAAGTGGGGCTGGCCTTCCCATCAGGTGGCTTCCAGCATGGGAAGGTAGGCGCTCCACCAGCAGACCCAAGATCCAGGAGCAAGTGTTCTGGTTCAGTGCTGAGCCACATGGTATGGAAAGGGGCTGTGGTGGGTTCCAAAATGTGATGTTTTCCTGCAGACACATAGGTATCCTCAGCCCAGGGGACACAGAAGTGGTTATCGGGAACAGTCCTGACTTTTTAAAGGGCTCAGACGTAAACTGGCAGGTTCGAGGGCCACGTGGTGAGTGCAGTGAGAAAAGGCAGCCCGGGCAGGCGGTTGTGGGGAGGAGTGGGGAGGCCAGCCTGCTCGCCTCCACTTCACTGTGTCTGTGTCTGAATCCCGGCGTCCGTGGGAGTGCTGCCCACCACAGGCGGGGTGCTCGGGTGACAGCCCTCCTCCCTGCCCCACAGTGACATGAAGTCTGAGAGGAGGCCCCCTTCGCCCGATGTGATTGTGCTGTCTGACAACGAGCAGCCTGCGAGCCCGAGGGTGAACGGGCTGACCGAGGAGCCCCCGAAGGAGACCAGTGCCGAGGCCCTCATGGTGAGCTCTGTCCCCGCACTGGGGAGCTGCTTCGCGGTGGGGCCAGCTGGTGCTCCCTGGCCCCAGCCTCTCCCTCAACCCGTGTCCTCTTGATCTTGTAGAAAAGCAGTCCTGAAGAACGAGAAAGGATGATCAAGCAACTAAAAGAGGAGTTAAGGTTAGAAGAAGCCAAACTGGTTTTGTTGAAGAAGTTGCGGCAGAGTCAAATACAAAAAGAAACTCCCACCCAGAAGGTATGTGCATGGCTGTTCACTCCTCAGGGGTCAGTGAGAGGTATTTAGGACCAGGGATGGGAAGGCATGGGCCCTTGCTTGGCTCCCTGCTGCCCCAGGAGCTGGGTCTGTGAGGAGTCAGGTTTCCTCGGGGGCAAAGGGGCAAGGTCTGAATTGGAAATTTGCAGGCTCAAGTTCATGTTTTGGATTTAGCTTAGAGGAGATCAGACTACATTTCAGTCTAGAACATTCTGGATCTGAGTATAAGAACCTCATTCCCTGTAGACTCCCATCAGGGAAATGGAGAGCAGACGTCTCTGAAGGTGCTGGAAACACAGCTCTGTCCTGAACCCCTTTCAGAGGGGCGCCCTGCCCTGTGGGTGCCTGTGTGGCCGGCAGGGGCCGCTCTGGATTTCTGGACAGACTGCTGAACGCCTGCTTCAGGGTGCCCATGCCCAACCCCAGAGGCCGTGTCCCGGGGCTTCTGCCCCGCCACCTCCCCACGCCTCACGCTCCTCGTGCGGCTTCTAAACGGGGCTTACCCTGTAATGCAAGGTCAGGCTGGTTTTGTGGGCCTCTTTTGTTATCCCATTCTGGAGAGGCTCCTGGTCTGTGACATGGCTCCCCTTCCTTACGTTCTGATGACTCTCTCGGTGAACCAGAAAGTGAATGCATCTCGGGCAGTGCAAGCTGACAGTGTGTAGACACTGCTTCCGCCTTGAAGGGAGCGAGACAGGAGGACAGTCGTGGTCTGACTTGGGGATTTGCTCGAGCTCCCACTCCACATCTAGTAAACAAGTGGGCCAAGCCTGGCATCTGCTAATACCCTGATGGATGAGCCTGCTCGTTACTTGTTTCCTTGTTGATGGCTGAAGAGTTGGTGATGGGGACCAAGTCTGTCACTGTCCCTGGTGGACTGTATGCCTGGACCAAACAGTTTCTCACCAGGGTGGGGATTGATATATATATATAATAAGCCTCAGCCTTTCCCGCCAGCCTTTTATCGTCCCCTGGAGGGCAGAGATGGCACCCGAATCTCAGTGATGCCAAGCACCCTGGGGCAGAGGGGTAAAGGGCCCTGGAAAATCCGTCCTGTGTGTTTCAAACATGTTAATTCCCGCTGCAGTGACGTGGCAGGCAAGCAGAACCTTTGAGAGCTTGATGCTTCTTAAAGAAAAAAGCAATGCTCCTGAGAATTGTGTGTGGGGAGAAGCATGGTTGGTAGCCCTCTGATCTCCTGCCTGTCCTGATCTCTTGCAGCCTGCAGGCTCCACTGGGAGCTCCGTGACCACCCCTCCCCCGCTCGTACGGGGCACCCAGAACATTCCTTCCGGCAAGCCATCACTTCAGGTCAGTGTTTACTCTGCATCATGCTCCTGAGCAGCCCTGATCCGGTTTCTGCAAAAGGCTGCTCATTCCTTCTCGTAAGACTAGAATGAGGCCTTCCAGTGGGAGCACCCACGCCAGTCACATTTGCGTCCCCGTACCCAAACTGGGCCCCTGTTCATCATGAATCACACAGACGCTCGGAGGGCCCCTCCCACGGCTTCCTCTAGTGAGACTGGAGAGACGGCCGAGATCCTGGGCGCTCTGGGCCCCCACCACAGCGCAGCTTTCTGAGCCTGTCACAGCCTCCTCTGCCCACAGGGCGCGATGGGCAGCGCTCCCACTTCAGCCGTAGGACAGAGGTCAGGCCAGGCCCACCTGCCCTCACTCAAGCCAGAGACCGCAGCTCAGACCAGCAAGCGGGTAGTGTGGATCCCAGCTAGCTTCTTATCGTGGGGGTGCCCGATCCTGAGTGAGTCCAGGTTGGCCTGGCTCTTGTTGGGAGTCTGTGTTCCTCGTTCTTTTGTGTGTTCAGAGTAAGTAGGCATTTTAGCTTTTTTCTACCACCGCCATTTTGGTGAGTATGTGTATGTACCTTTATGAAAACAACAAACCCGTTTAAAAAGCTGTGTGAGATCTGAGGGTTGTTGTTGTTGACAGACCTCTTCAGCTCGGATGCCTGGCAGTGTCATCCCACCACCCCTGGTCCGTGGCGGGCAGCAGACGTCCTCAAAGTTAGGGCCTCAGGCGAACTCCCAGGTCGTCATGCCCCCGCTCGTCAGGGGGGCCCAGGTGAGCACGGCTTACGGAACAGCCCCAAGCAACCGTCCCTCCCGCAAGAATGACCCCGGTGCTCAGACTGGGTCTCTTCCCCCCAGTCTCTCTTTATTGGCCTCTCATTGTCTTGTCTCTGCCCCACACCCGACAGCAAATCCACAACATCAGACAACATTCCAGCACAGGGCCGCCGCCACTCCTGCTGGCTCCCCGGGCTTCTGTGCCCAGTGTGCAAATTCAGGGACAGAGGATCATTCAGCAGGGCCTCATCCGTGTCGCC
>NW_011494820.1:1255992-1258835 GCF_000754665.1 Bison bison bison | reverse complement strand
ACACTAGTCTGCTCGTCAACATCCCACAGGTGAGTCATGCGACAGATAGTCCAGGCCCGTGGACTGTGGTGCTGTGGCTCCTTGGACCTTGGTGGGTCATGAAGGCTGTGGACAGGAGTCTCCTGTTGTCCTCTGCAGTCTAGCAGAGGCAGATAACTGCTCAGGGGGTGAGGGTGGGGTCACCAGAGGCTCCCCCGGCCCCTCCACCCACCCCGCCCTCTTTACCACCGCTGCCAGGCGCAGGCACGTGAGGGGAATGTCTGCAGATGTCCCTGCATCGCCAGTGCATCTATTTTTAGCCACGTGACCCTTCATCTCTGTACAGAGCCTCTGAGGTGGTGAGGGTTTGTTCCCACCTAACAGAGTGGGGGAAGGTGGAGCCAGGGCGGCAGGCTGAGATCCTCACTGACAGATGAAGTGGCTGGGTCCGCATGAGCTTTTGTTGATGTGCGAGTTAGCTTCTTTTCCTCCTCTGGCGTGGCTCATCCGTGTCTGCCTTTCTCAGATAAGAGCATGGCCAGCAGTGCTCTTCTGAAGTCAGGTTCAAGGACAGTCCTGCTACCCAAATGGAGATGTCCTGGGCAGGCCGTTGATCTACCCCGTAGACGCTGATCAAATCCCTGCTGTGTGTCATGCTGCCCTCATGTCAGGAGGGTGGCAGCCAGGCAGGCAGTGGTGATCCGCGGCTCTGCTCCCTGAGGGGTCGAGGGAGCCGGCGAGGGGAACAGCGAAGCGCTGGCCGGTTAGAGGCTGGTGGCCGGGTCAAGGTGCGGTGGCGGCACCCTCTGTGCTGGGGCATCTCGCTGCCCTTTGGAGACCCCCGGGCCAGTGTCATGGGCTCCCCGAGGCCCCCGGCCTGTTGCACACCAGTTGTCAGGTGCGTGCATTTTCCTGCAGACAGTGTACACAGCTTTCCTGTTTCCAGAAGGTCTTCGGTCCCGGAAAGCTTAAGGGTCCTGGCATGGTCTGCTCCCAGTTTGGGGGAGAGCATTTGAGTGTCGGGTGGCAAGTGGGCTGGAGCGAGGAGATGGTGGAAGGTCAGCCACCAGGATCGAGAAGATGGTGAGGGGAACACAGGAGCAGTGAGGATGGAGAAGGGTGAAGGGCGGGGGCACACAGAGGTACTCGTGAGGGAGATGCCGTTGGTGCCACAGTGCGCCACCTCTGCAGCCAAAGGAAGGGGGCCACCCGGGCCTGTGCTGGAGGGGACCAGGCTACAGTGGCAGGGCAGTGGCCATGCGCCTGGGCGGGGATGGCTACCACAGGGGCACCCGCCGTGATGCTGGTGGCTTTAGGAGTGTCCTTAGTTGATAGAGTGTAGCAGGTTACAGATTTTTAAGTCATCTGGGTATCAGCTAGACCTCAACAAGTTATTCGTAAGCTTGGTCATCTCAGAGCAGTCGAGTGTGATGTCTTTTTTTCTGTTGCTTGTTGATGGCAGGCAGCTCCTGAGTTACTTTTAAGGACTTATTAGAGTAGCTGATGGTGCTGACCTGGAGTTAACTTTTGTAAGGACTTAGCGTAGCTGATGGTGCAGACTGTGGGGTTCTCCTCAGGGTGGGCCCCTCAGGCACCCTGACCAGGTCATTGCCTCCCCAAAGCCCTCCCCAGCATCGCTGAAAGGAACGACAGCCACCTCTGCTCAGGCCAACTCCACCCCCAGCAGCGTGGCCTCTGTGGTCACCGCTGCGGATTCTCCAGCCAGTCGGCAGGCGGCCGCCAAGCTTGCACTGCGCAAACAGCTGGAGAAGACGCTGCTTGAAATCCCCCCACCCAAACCCCCTGCCCCCGAGATGAACTTCCTGCCCAGCGCTGCCAACAACGAATTCATCTACCTGGTCGGCCTGGAGGAGGTGGTGCAGAACCTGCTGGAGACACAAGGTGAGCGGGCCATGGGCCCAGGGCTGTGTTCCGTCTTGAAGCTGAGGTTTCCATCATGTTGTTTCCGATGCATAGCGCGTGTGGGCACGTCTGCTGTGTACGCACGGCTGTCTTGGAGCACATTGTGGATGATCTCTCGTCATCAGTTCTTCACTTGCTCTGAGGTTTAGATAATTTCTTTTTTTTTTTAAGTTTTTCGTCAAGTGTAGTTGATGTACAGTGTTGTTTAGGTTTCTCTGCTGTACAGCAAAGCGCTTCAGTTACATACATATCCACTCTTGCTTAGATTCTATTCCCATGAAGGTCATTACAGAGAATTGAGTCGTTCCCCATGCTATACAGTAGGTCCTTATTATCCATTTCACATATGGTAGTGTATATACGTCAATCCCAGTCTCCCAGTTTATTTTCCCTCTCCTCCTAGATCACTTCTTACATGTACAGTAGGCAGCTTCTTTCTGATGGGGCCTCCTCTGAGAGCTGGGGAAAGGTGGAGCTTTGCAGAGCACTGAGTCCCCACGTTAGGGATGGATGCCTGTGCCTGGGCCAGCTTCACGTTATCACCTTCTCTGGAAGGTCTGGAAAGCCACCTGCATGTTAAGAGGTTTTAGGAACGAAAGCGCACACACCGGGTAGTGAGGAAAAAGGATGCTGGAAAGTAGGAAGTCAGGTTTGCCCCGAGGGAGTCACCAGCGGATGCGGAACTGAGGGCTCTTCTGTCCTTAAATTGGGTGCGTGGTGATGCCGATTGGCCAGCCAGCCTGGATTGCCTCCCCGCGTGGGCTCATCCGTGCTGAAGAGTGGACAGCGCTAAACCTCCTCAGGGCCGGGGGTGGCCAGGTGGACTGCACCGGAGGATCTGGGGGCCCACGGCCAGGCCCAGGGAGGAGAGATGTGGGCTCTGACACAGCTCGGACGTGTCTGCACTCCTTCAGTGACTCCTTTGGGATGAGGTCAGGTTG
>NW_011494820.1:1253488-1255892 GCF_000754665.1 Bison bison bison | reverse complement strand
AGGAGGCTGCAGTGCCCGCCGGCCTTGCACTGGCCTGTGCTGGGCACCTGCTCTCCCAGACTAGTCTGTCTGCGCTTGTTCTCGTCAGGGGTCAGTCTCCATCCCCTGTCGTCAGAAAACAGGCCCTAGCCGTGAGAGGAGGCCCTGAGTCCTGCCTGAGGGGGCTCTGACACCGAGGGCAGCCGCCGCTGCCTGGGCAGCAGGGGCCACCTCCTCGGGGTGGGCGTGTGGAAGGAGAAGATCCAGGCTGGGGACCGGAGCTGGGGCCCACGGTGGACCCCGGGGCCTCCGGCAGCTTGGGCAGGTGGCGTCCTGTCTGCTCTGTGGAGTGGCAGGAGCCCCCTAGAGTCAGATCCCCCACTGCAGCCCCTCAGCAGGTAGAGGCAACTCAGCCAGGCCCCAGGCAGGATGGGGTGCCCGGGGTCTCTCCACATCATGGTGCATGACCCCAGGAGGCTGTTGAACTTTGAGTGCTGCCCATGGAAGAGATAGAAACAAAAGGCAGAGTTACCCCTTAATGCATATTGGATGGCACATGTGTGTGTGTATACACACTGAAGAAAGCATGACCTCACACCTCAGCAGGCGCTTTTTGTGGCTGCCCTGGTCACCCCTGCTGGAGCTGAGTGCCACCAAGTTCCCGTTCCCCAGGGCATCTGGCTGTGTGTCTGGCCAGCCGTGCACAGTCACTTCAGCTCCCCAGGCTGTTTCTTCTTGAGACAGGGCGGTAGGGGTGTCCCCTCAAGAGCTTGTCATGCGGCCCGGACGCCCTGCTGCGCACAGGATGCCAGGCACAGTGTCTGTCGTGAGCACTTTATAGATGCGGTTACCTCGCCCTTTGGCAAGGGTGCCATCACCTTATAAGGTGGGGCCTGGAGTGGCCACCGTCTCCCCCACAGGTGATGCCGTGCAGGAGGGTGGGAAATGCCAGCCCTGTGGGTAGGAAGGATGGCCGGGAGAAGCCGGGTGTCTGAGAGTTGGTATGGAGGATGCCGAGCCCACGGTGTTTTCTAAAGTGCGTCAGCGCTGTTTCTGCAGCAGAGCTTCTGGAGGCTGGTCCTGTGTCTGGACGCAGTTGGCACCCGTGTGTGTGCCGAGGGAACGAACGTCGGGGCCTCGGTGTCCCGATGCCAGTTGGACCCCCTGACCCAGGGCGCTGCCTGGGCTCTGCCAGCGCGCACATCCCTCCTGGGGGTGGCGCAGGCTCTGGCTGTGCTGTTCCCACCCCTCCGATGTGAGCCGCGTTTGTCTCCCCCCTGCAGCGGGCAGGATGTCGGCTGCCGTCGTGCTCTCCCGGGAGCCCTACATGTGCGCACAGTGCAAGACAGACTTCACGTGCCGCTGGCGGGAGGAGAAGGGCGGCACCATCATGTGCGAGAACTGCATGGCGTCCAACCAGAAGAAGGCGCTCAAGGTGGAGCACACGAGCCGCCTGAAGGCCGCCTTCGTGAAGGCGCTCCAGCAGGAGCAGGAGATCGAGCAGCGTCTCCTGCAGCAGGGTGCCGCCCCCGCGCAGGCCAAGGCCGAGCCCGCCAGTGCCCCGCACCCTGTGCTGAAGCAGGTGAGAGCCGCGAGGGGGTGGACGGACAGTGCCCTCCCAGAGAGGGGTCTTGTTCCTCGCTCCCTCGGCAAGGAGCTGTCGCTGGCAGGCAGGATGTTCCGGCATTCTCTCCCACACTCGGCGATCTTCTGCCTGGTTGTTAACTGTGCGTCTAAATTGCATTTAATGGTGGCTTTTGGTGGTGAAAATACTAATTTGCAGTTTCTTTAGATTTTGTAGCTTTCACTCGCAGTTTGCCGGCTGACAAGTACTTCTTGTCTGAAAGGACTTTTCTGAAAGCCACATTGAGCTGCAAAAGGGGCGCTGGAAGAAATGTTCTAGCTAAATTAAGGAGAGAAACAAGTTTGAAATCAAGTTTTTTTGGCTGCCCTTTTTTTTCTAATGTTCTGTTTTCCCACCCCTTGTAGACCCAAAGCTCCCTGTTGGCAATTTTTTGTGTCCTTGGAAGTCATTGATAATTCATCTAACAAACTCATCTCCTCAAGACCCCTGCACAGTGGGTGGCGGTGCTGCCTCAGGAAACCGCTGTCCTTGTGGGGACTCCGCCTCGCGCGGCCACAGCTGCTGCCCCTCGGCCGCGTGGTCGCTGAGCTCAGCCTCTGGGCGGCGCTGACCTCGCTTTCAACCCCCGTTTGTGTAGGTCATAAAACCCCGGCGGAAGTTGGCGTTCCGCTCAGGAGAGGCCCGCGACTGGAGTAACGGGGCTGTGCTACAGGTCAGAACTGGGGCGCCGGGAGCCCCCCGCACCGCACAACCAACCAGCCCTCACGCCCCCGACCGTGACCGCGTCAGTCGCCGACTGTCACACTGCCTGCGTCCGTCCGTCCGTCTGTCTGTCTGTCT
>NW_011494820.1:1253278-1253388 GCF_000754665.1 Bison bison bison | reverse complement strand
TCTCTCTTTCCCTTCCTCCTTCCCCTTCTGTCTCGATGCAACTTACCTAGTCTCCTGATGTTGGACTTCCGGGATCCCGTGTGGGTGGGAAGAGGTCAGCTAGATCAAGG
>NW_011494820.1:1251603-1253178 GCF_000754665.1 Bison bison bison | reverse complement strand
AAGGAGAGGCTGCGCTGAGCACCGTGCCCTCCGCGGCCCCCTTCCCTGTGTGAGCTGTGGCCCTCTCTCTCCCCCACAGGCCTCCAGCCAGCTGTCCCGGGGCTCGTCCACAACGCCCCGAGGCATCCTGCACACATTCAGCCAGTCGCCCAAACTGCAGAACGCAGCCTCGGCCACCACCCTCGTCGGCAGGACGGGCAGACATTCTGAGAGGGCCGTGAGCGCTGGCAAGGGCAGCACCACCTCCAACTGGAAGAAGGCGCCCCTGAGTACAGGTGGGCGGCCCTGGAGGGGCTCAGCGGGGACCTCCCCAGGGGCGGGCCCTTCTCGTCCTTACTTTTAACAGAGGCATGCACACGCCCAGGTTGTGGTGCCAGGGTCCTGAACCTGTACTTGCTTTCTTAAGAGCAGCTGCCTCTGAGACTACAGCCTCACCTCTCTGTTTGCTGAATAGGACACCCTGAACTAGTGGTAGCCCTGGATAAATGCTAATCACACTTGGTATCTCCACCCCCATACCTAGACTCTCAGCTCTTGACCCAAAATGTGGGACAGAACCAGTTCAGGCAGTGCCTGTCACAGCCCTCCTCCTTCCTGCCACAGAGAATGTTTGTTTCTGCTGCTACAGCGTACCTTTCACGGTGTGCTGACCCGGTGTCCTTCATGCCCCACTCTGTGGGAAAGTCCTGCCCGCTTGGGCAGGTCAGATGGTACAAAGTGCAGGATAGAAGGAGGCAGGAGGAGAGGGCCCCTGGGGAGGTGGGCAGCAGAGCCCTGTGAGGAGCAAGCATCTGAGACTCAGCTTGGGGAGGCGGAGACCCCTGGTGGCTGCGCCCGTCTGCCACAGCTCCCCCTTCCCAGGGTTGTCCTCTGGCCGCCCCCCACACCACTTTCCTGCTTTTCCTTACTCTTGTGCTCGCCTTGAGATGAATGTTAAATATCTCTTGTGTCCATCAGTAATTGGAAAGTGAAGTCTCGGCACAGAGGGCTGAGACGAGGAGAAGGGTGAGAGCTCTCTCCCATCTCCCTCCCCAGCCCACCGCCAGGTCCCTGTAGGAAGAAGAGGCGCCATCATGAGAGTCCATCTCAATAGTCAGAACTGGGAGAGGACTGTCAGTGGAAACACAGCACAGAAAAGCCGGCTGTGCGTGCGGCTGACCTCGAGTTAGAAACACGCCCAAAGAGCAGAGCCTGCTGGAGGGTGGGGAGGGGTCATCCAACTGCAGCAGAATCCAGCTCTCCTGGAGAGCAGAGAGCATTTGTGAACATGCCAGACCGATGGCAGCAAAAAACTCATAGGCTGGTCAGAAAGTTTGGGGGGGGGGGAATTTTGAAAGTATATGGGAAAAGTCACACAGGAGACTACGTATGTGTGCACAGTGGTAGCACCCATGGGAAAAGTGCGCACTACAGGTAGCGTTTGAAGCAGAACATGAGGGCATAAATAGTTGCTCTCTTCAAATACTTGTACGACTAGATACGAAAGTGTCATGGCTTAGGAGCGGCACTCCTGGTTGCCCTGGGTTTCTGGATGGTGGTTTGAGGAAAGCTGGGCAGGACCTGGCAGGACCTCCG
>NW_011494820.1:1245714-1251423 GCF_000754665.1 Bison bison bison | reverse complement strand
AGTGGGCCCAGCTGAGCCGGGGGTCTTCCCCGGAGCCTCCCCTGACCGGGGCCGTTGTGGCCTCTTGCTCTGTCCTGTCGCAGGCGGGGCCCTCGCGTTTGTCAGCCCGAGCTTGGCGGTGCACAAGACCTCCTCAGCCGTGGACCGCCAGCGGGAGTACCTCCTGGACATGATCCCGCCCCGCTCCATCCCCCAGTCAGCCACGTGGAAATAGTGCGAGCCAGGCCCAGTGGAGAACAGGCTCCCTCCCTCCCACCTGGCCCCACCACCCTCCGCTCGGGAAGATACCCCGCTCCCCAAGAGGGTGAGCGCGCGCAGGCCACGCTGCCGAAGTGAGAGCTCCAGTCTTGGCTACAGAGTCTCGTCGCGTCACGGAGGGGCGCTCCACAGGTGGACCAGGATTCATACTGGGGACCTTTCCCGTGGGCTTCCTTCCTTTCTTTGCCTTTAGTTTGCCCAACACCAGCAGAAAAGCGGACCTCGGGGCCGGCTCTGCTCCTGGCCCTCCCTCAGCCCCTGGCAGGGCTCGTGGATGGCGCGCCCAGACACTGTGACACGCTCGGGCTGCCCGGCGCTGCGGAAGTGGGGCGGAGCGTTGTTCTGTTTTGCTTTGCCCCCGTCTTAGCCTCCTAATCTTTGACTGCCTTTCTTCATGGCAATCCCTAGATTGACAGATTTTTTTAAATCACCTCACGATGATGGAGTTTAATGTAAACGGTGCAGACCCAGGGTTCCCTGGGTTCCCTGCCAAGCGCGACCCCAGTGCCCTGGGGGGTGGGCTGCTGACCCCCCAGCCCTCACTCCAGCAGAAGGCTGCTGCTCATCCCGGAGACATCCTCCGACCTTCCACACTTAAGCAGAAGAACAAACTGCAACCCAGACCGAGCCAGGGAGCCTGGGACCCTGGGGCCTGAGTAGGGAGGGGAGAGTCGGCAGCCACACCCAGAGCTGGAGCAGGAAGTCGAAGGGGCCCGGCCCTTGTGTTTTTTGTTGTGGTGGTGATTTACTTTATTAAATTGTTTCCTTTTCTCTTCCTCCTTATTTTGATGGACAGCATCCTGAGCCCTGGCCTGTGCTCCTGTCAGGCACGTGCGTGTGGGGGGGCGCCCACACACCCCCAGACTTCAGGGTTTGCGTTTGGGTCTAGTTTAGAAGCTCCCTTGAAAAGCAGGGCCATGCTGCCAGGGTCTGCCTTCAGACTTTTTTTTAACCCCCTAGCGTCTACAGAAACGTCTCAAAGGATCAGGTCTGCGCTTAGCTGTGTTCTGTTCTGTTTTCTCCCTCTCCTTAAAAATCAGTCCATGAGGAAAGGCAGAAGCTGTTGTGTGTGTGCTGCACATGGGCCAGCTCTGTGCAGGTGTGAGGGTGTCATGTGTGCATGCACACACGTGTGGAGACGGGGTACGCTGCTCCTCACTTCAGCCCCAGCCCTGGTTTTCCTGTCCATGCAGTTAGGGACTTAATTTAAAATTCTTATTTTGTAGGGCCACCTTCCTCAAATACACTGCTGCACCGTTCTAATAAAGGCTCATTTAACCCCCCCTCATGTTGTGTGAATATCCGTGTTTAGAAGACATTTTTGACATGCAATAGAAGACCTAGTTTTGCAAAATGTTTGAATTTTTTGTTGTCTAAAGCCCTAAATTTCTCATTGATTTTTGTTTTGAGTGCATAATGAAGGTGGCCTGAAGAAGGGGAGGGCTGGAGAATGGTGGCTTTCATTCCAAGATCCAGGGATTTGGGGAAAAGGGGAAATTGACCTTTGGGGGAGGGGGGAGTGGGGAAGGGTGTGTTTTTACACCAAAAAATCAAGAGTATGCAAGCATTTCTATTCCTCGCATTTTTCTGTGTGCCTGGCAAATAAATACCTGTCTTATACTACTCTGAGCTGTTAGCTCTCTCTGTTCGATGACATGGGCCAAAACTCCCAAATCCTACCAGGAGTGCCCAGCTGGCAGACCCTGGCAAACTGACCTCAGTGCCATGCAGCAACTCGGGCGTCTTGGCCAGGGTCACTTCTGCAGTGGGTGTGCCCAGGGCGGCTGCAGCCCCACAGGGCTTGACAAGGTCTGTGATCCGGGGCTCAAAACCAAGCCACTCGCATTGGCCCCGGATCCTCGCCCCATCACTCTCCACCATGCTCAGGATCCACCTCTCCTCACCTCATCTGGCCAGACTTCTCCAGGCTACTGCCTAGACCTTGTGAGCTGAGTACAGACTGACCGCCGTGGGCAGAGGACGCGGTGGCTGGGCCCTGACCCGTTCTCTGCCTCCTCCAGCCCAGCATTTGCAGGAACATTCCCATTGGTAGGACTTACTGTGACATAAATGTAGCTTTTTAAAAAGGGATCAAGAAAAAAAGGGGGGGATCCAGGAGGTGAGATGCCTTAATCTTGATTCATTTCCCCTGTCTCAAAACTTCTATCCCCCTCTTTTTCCCTTTAGTTTCCCCTTTGCATTGTCACTCCTATAAGCCTCAAGTGCATGGTTCTGTGGTGAAATTTATGATGTTATTAAGAAAGGGCATTAAATACCTTTCAAGTATGGGAAGGATGTTAACATTAAAGGTATTCTCCCAGCCCCAAAGCCCACCCCTCAAAATGGGCCACGGTTCTGGGAGTCTGTAGGCTGAGAGGATCTGGTTCCCAGGAGAACCAGAGAACGTGGGAGCCCCCAGTCCCAAATGACAATTGTAACTGCCCAGTAATCTGCAGCAGGAACCCCCAGTGGCACCTGGAAACTCTTCAGAACGTTGGCTGTTACGTGGACTGGGGTGCAGGGCTCACCAGGCTCCCTTTCCCATCTGAAATGCCTGTGTGCGGAGGCCCGCAGGTGCCCGTGGGGTAACTACGTCCACTCAGCTGCCCATGGCTCTGGCCATCCCGACTGTTGTGGGGACCCTAGTCCTCAGGGTCCCGGGTGTATCTTTTGGGACCCACACCGTTGACAAGGTCAAGAGTGACTGCTCTGGGAGGTAGGGGTGGGTGGTGGCTGTGGTCTGGAAGCAAAAGGTCACTGAAAGAGGCGACAGGACACCCCTGCATGGCTCCCGAGTGGCCCACGAGTCACTGCTGTGGCTGGGGAGACACGGGAGGAGTCCTCTGTATAAATCATATGTTCTCATCACAGGCGTGGGTAATGGAAAGACGGCCCTTGCTGCTCTGCCATAGGGTTTTTCTTCGATGCCTGGTTATGCTGCACATGGCGTTTGCCTAAAGAAGTTGGACTGAGTTTTTTTTTTTAAAGGACAGCTAAAGTTTTATAATCCTTAAAGAGTAATAGTCACACCAGTGTAGGGTATTTGGGAGGTGGTTTGTTTTGATTAGGGGGAGGAGGTTGTCACTTGTATTTATTGTGACTTTGATAATAATGTTAAAAAACAAAGTGACCACCAAGGCGGCATAGAAGTTCTAATAAAGACGCTGGAATCAGTGGCTATGTGTTGTGTCATGAAGTTTTAGAATCTGAAGGACAATAAAGAAACGGATGATGTGTTGGCTGTGTTTTCTTTTTGACTGCTCGGCCTTGGGGTCCTGCATTGTTTTCCTCCCAGCTTTGGGGCAGCTTGGAGACGGGATGGCAGGGTGATTTCTTAACAGTTAAGCGAAGGATCAGACACTTGTTTCCATGGGCTTCTTTCAGATCTCGCTTGCCATGGGGATTTAGTCTTCCCCAGCTGGATACTTGAGGTGAATAGCTCAGTCGTGTCTGACTCTACGACCCTGTGGACTGCAGCACGCCAGGCTTCCCTGTCCATCGCAGAGTCGGGTACGACTTGAGTGACTGAACAGAACAGAATGGAACTGGATGCTGGGGCTTCCCAGGTGGTACTAGTGGTAAAGAACCCATCTACCAGTGCAGGAGGCATGAGAGATGCGGGTTCAATCCCTGGGTGAGGAAGATCCCCTGGAGGAGGGCATGGCAACCCACTCCAGTGTTCTTGCCTGGAGAATCCCATGGGCAGAGAGCCAGGCGGGCTACATGGTCCATCGGGTTGCAAGGAGTCAGACATGACTTGGCACACCAGCACGTACCCAACTGGATGCTACGGCCTTACCTCTGGGTGGCGCTTTGTGGCCTGTTTACCCACAGGCCCCGGGAGTGCATGCAGTGAGAATGCAGTGAATTCTGCCCCTTGGCTTGGGTTCTAGCCATCAACAGCCTCCATCCCAGAGTGGTGGGCTTTTCTGGCTCAGCATTGGGTGTCTGCTGCAGGACAGATGGTGCAGTGTGGGAGCCACCTGGTTTTGAAAACAATTCCTGGTGCAAATTTGTTTTCAGAGGTTGACACACTGTTTCAAAGGTTTACTCACAAAATGAAACCTGTGAGCACTTTGAACTCCAATATGCATAAAGCGTCCCCTTGTTTTCCTAGGTGCTTTTTTCATTTATCTATCTATCTATTGCTGCCGCTTGTTATTGGGGCATCTCTGCCTCCAGCCTGGGGTCTGACTTCCCTCCCCTGTGGCCATGGCCAGCCTGGTCTCACCTGGGCAAGGCACAGAACAGGTACAAGACACTACTGAAGTTAAACTCAAGCCTGTCACCTCTGACACGTGCTGATTGCACCCACACCCCTCAACACTGAGAGAAGCCCATTTCTGGGGTTCCACAGCCCCCTCTTCAAGTGCGTCTGCTGGATCAGGCACCCAGGCTCCTCAACAGAGGGAGGGCAAGTCTTAAGCATCTTCTCCAGATAACAGATGGGACACCACCAGCCTGGTTCCTGAGACCCTGTCCCCTCGTAACTGAGTCATGGGTGTGGCCAGGAGGGGAAGGACCCCAGGCCCACTGCTCACACACAGTAATCAGAGGGCACAACAAGGCACGTGCCCCACCACAGCCATTGGGAGCACACCTTGTGAGGGGGGTGAGGAGGGAAAGAAGGGCGCCTCGTGAGGTGCCCTTTTTAGGCCAAGTCTTGCATGAAGAGAAGGGAAAAGCGCTGGGAGTGGTGTCAGCCCATGCAAATGCTCAGAGGTGAGACCAAGCAAGGCAGGTTGAGGACAGAGGAAAGCGGTGTGCCTGGGCCTTGGGGGCACGGGGAAAGGATGTGAGCTTTTTCTTGAGTGAGCAAGACATTTCCCTCTTCTCACCCTGCTTCTTGCTCTGTAAAATGAGGTGGTTGGGACCACATCCTATTTGAAGGGAGTGGAGGGAGAGCTGGCGCATAATCCCCAAGGGAGTGGAGGGAGAGCTGGTGCATAATCCCTGAGAGCCATGGAGAGGGAGGGAGCAGAAAAGGACCGCTCTCCTCAGGGACCCGGGCTCTGGTGGAGGCAGACAGGAGGAGTACCGAGGGAGCTGCTTCCCATACACCCAAATGACAACAGCCACCGTCACTACGCTCAGTAACCTCATCACAAGCGAAATGACCCCCAGCCTTCCCCAGACCCTGTGGGGTCCCTCTCCAGACACCAGACACGTACCCCTTTACCTCTCTACCTCCATTCCAGCTATGGGAGTTCCTCGCATTAATCAGACACAACAGCTCCATCCTCTCCTGGGAGCACTCCTGTTTCCAGTGTTTGATTCCTTCCCTTCAGCCCCTCCTTGCTCACCCCCACCTGGCATTTAGCATAACTTAAATTATTTTATCTTCACGCCATTCTTACACTTGCCACGTGCTCCCTCACTGGGAGCACGGATGGATCCAAGCCACTTGGCTGTGTCCCAGTGCCTTGCACACAGCAGTTGCTCAAAAAATGC
>NW_011494820.1:1245005-1245614 GCF_000754665.1 Bison bison bison | reverse complement strand
TGAATGCAAGCAGGAGTGGGACGGCGGGTATAGGGGTGGGGGGGCGTGTGTACCTGTGGCCGATTCATGGTGTGAAAACCATCACAGTATTGTAAAGTGTATTGTAACTGTTCTACAATTAAAAAAGAATGACCGGCACACTCCTTTGCCTCACCAAGGAAGGTACCAAACACTAAGGGGAGCTTCCACCACCTCCCCACCCCACTTCAGACATAGCTGGGTGCCAATCCTGGCTGTTCTTGGGCAAGTGATACCTGTGTGGGCCTCAATTTCCTCTTTTGTAAACACTGTTTCTGTCCGGACAGACGCCCCCCCCCCACCCCGCCCCTTGCTGTCCCATCCTTAAACACCAGAAAGGTGCTGGGGTCCTTTCTGGATTGGGGTCCCCAATCCAGCACGTCCATTCCCAGGGCCATTACGTTGCTGAAAATGACACCAAGGCCCCTTCGAGTCTGCCCAGGATGGGGAGCCCGAAAGGTCTCTGTTTGAATCCTAACTCCCTTTTCAGACCTGGAGCAAGAACCTCCACAAGTCTCTCTAAAATGGGGTGCTCGTGCCTGCCTTGCCCCGGGGAGTGATCCCCTCCCCACTGCTCCATAAAAGGGGGCC
>NW_011494820.1:1236224-1244905 GCF_000754665.1 Bison bison bison | reverse complement strand
AACTAGGTGCGAGAAAGAGCGAGTTTATTGCAAGTTCCAAGGAGGGCAGCGCCTGGAGCGCGCCTTCCCTCACCGGTATGCGAGGCTGGCTGTGGATTGACGCCCTCCGCGCGCGTCCGCTCGCCAGCAGCTTCTCCAAGCAGCCACCGCCCACCTCGTAGCGGTCGCTCACCCAGCACCCGCGCAACGTTTCTGTCTCCTCTCATCTGGCCCCCTCTTGGGGCCTTCTCGCCGGTAACCGAGGGGGCGCACGCGCCCTCCTGCTCTTGGGATCGTGTTGTAGTAGCTGAATTCCAAACAGGGGCGACTGCGGCCCCCGGCGTCGAAGTAGGGAAGGGGGAAGGGCGCGTGCACAGCGGTGCGCGGCGGCTTCGCGGAACTACCGAAGCGCGCTTCTTGCGCGTGCCCTGCGCTTGCGCAATGCTCCGGGCGGCGGGAACGGTGGGAACCCCGGCTTCTAGCCGGAGTCCCCCGCACGCAGCCAGCCGTTGCGCGCTACTTGGCCCGCGGAGGGCCTGGCCGACGGACTGAACTGCAGCAACTCGGCTATTAGTGCTTTGCAGCGCTCGGACAGCTCGAGGCCGTCCGGGTAGAGAACGCCGCGCTTCTGGCGTCGGGGCAGGCCGGCGATGTCCGAGTCGTCGAAGGGCATACACCCGGTGACCATGACGTAGAGCACGACGCCCAGGCTCCATACGTCGTACTTCTTGGGGTCGTAGGGAATGCCCAGCAGTACCTCGGGCGACGCGTAGGCAGCAGAACCGCAGTAGGTGGTGCTCAGATCGGGGTATCCGTGAGCCTGACGGCCGAAACCGAAGTCGGTGAGCTTGACGCGGCGCTCATCAGGGCTCAGCAGCACGTTTTCGCACTTGAGGTCGCGGTGCACCAGGTGGTGGTCGTGTAGGTAGCGTACGGCACCGGCGATCTGCGCGAAGAGGTCGCGAGCCTGCCCCCCGGGGATGCGCCCGTTTCGCTGCACTGCCTGCAGTAGGTCGGTGGCGGCCGCCTCCATCACGATGTACAACTTCCCGTTGCACACCTCGATGAATTCGAAGACGTGCACGATGTGTGGGTGCCGCACTCCCCGAAGGATGGACAGCTCGCGTGGCAGGAACTTGTTGACAAAGTCGGGCGGCGCGCGCCGCCGGTCTACCACCTTGATGGCCCCTGTGCCCTTGTATTTCTTGGACGTGGCCACTTTTACCTTGGAGTAACTGCCCTCTCCTATCGTGCGGCCCAGCTTATAGCCGAGTTCGCTCAGAAGCTTGTCGCCCGACATGGTGGCGCCTGGGGCGCGTGGGGAGCAGGAGGCGGCTGCTGTCGGGGGGCGGCCGGACTCCGATCTCGGGCCTAACCCATGGCGCTTGGCACCTGCACACCCGCACCCCCATGTGCCCACTCCCCGGCCCCCTCCTCCGCGGTGCCTTTTATTGCCCAGGTAACAATTTCTGCCTTGTGAAGTGACCGCGGGCGTCACCCTGCCTCGGGGTGGGGGGTGGGGGCCCTGACCCCGCCCCGTGGTGCTCTCCCCAAGGCCCTACGGCTTTGTGACTCATAATCGCTCTGAATGATCCAGTTCCCGATGAGAGGACACTAGCAAGGCGTCTTGACCGTCACCGGAGTGGAATCAGAGCCTGGGGTTGGGGCGGCTCCTCAGGAGTCCGAATCTGAGCAGCAGCCGTCCCGAACTTCGTGTAATCCAGTCCTAACCCTGCAGACCCCTGGGCTGCCCGCAGGGGGCCCCAAAGGGAGAAAAATGGGACGATACCTGGCTCCCTCGGGAGCCTGGGGGTTTCTAACTGGCCTCACATTGCCCCAGAAGGAAGGTGAGTGGGAAGGTCCTTTGGTGCAAGAGCTCTGGCGACCAGACGGGCTGCAGGCTTTAACACCGACCAAGCCATGCCTCCATCTAGGAGAAGAGAAAATAAGGACTTTTTGGTCGCAGCTGGGGCGCGCAGTCGATCCCAGGCCCCGCTACGGAGCTCTCGCACGAACTGGGTTAGGTGCAGCGGCGCCCTAAGTTTCCCAGTCGAGCCCGAGACCTGCGCCGCAGCTTCCGCCACACTCAGCATGGTGTCGATCGCCGTTGCGTAACTTCCTCCTGCGACCGGAAGTGCAAGGTCCTGCAAGCATGGCGGCGTCGAAGGTGAAGCAGGACATGCCCCCGGTGGGGGGCTACGGCCCTATCGACTACAAGCGGAACCTTCCGCGTCGGGGACTGTCGGGTCAGTGTTGCCCTGCCCCGGGTGTCAGGGTCTGGGCGTTTTAGGCGCCGCGGCGGGGTCGGGACGCCAGGGAGTCTAGCGGGCCAAGGTTTCCCCCTCCGTATGACAGGAGGCGGCGCCCTGGGATCCCCAAAAGCTTCAGTACTAACAATAATGAAAACTGCTGCAGTTTGTCGACCGTTTACTAAGCCCTTTGCTTCCTTCTCGTAACAGCCCTGAGGTCGGTCCCGTTAATTATTTCCATTTTACAATTCATTGATTAAACCGAGAGAGGGCTTCCCCGGTCGTTAGGCGGGTAAAGAATCCGCCTGCAATTCAGGAGACACAGGAGGCGCAGGTTCGATCCCTGGGTCAGGAAGATTCCCTGGAGGAGGAAATGACAACCCACTCTAGTAATCTTGCCTGAAAAATCCCATGGACAGAGGAGCCTGGCGGGCTACAGTCCATACGGTCGCAAAGGGCTGGACATGGCTGAGCGACTGAGCACAAACTGAAGTTAGTTTAGCTCCCATGAGACACGAGAGAGGATGCGACTCCCCACTGGGCCACCCAGAGCAAAGCTGGGGCCGAACCTGGAATACCCAGGGAATTTGAAAGATTAGTTTTGCGGGGGGGGGGGGAGGGCGGAAAAAAAGTTCTGCAAAGTGGTTCCTCGCTGGTAGCCCCCACCTGCAGGATATCCCATAAATATGGATTCTTCTAATTGTCAAGGGCTCTAAATAACGTTTTAAAATTTTCTTATTGGGGTCAACACAAAAATATGTAAGAGAAAGTAAAAAACGCCCATACACTGCACACAAGATTAACAAATACAAAGAATGTCAACCAAGTTAAGAATGAATATTTTGCTGTAACTCATTGAGCTTTACATTTAAAACATGTGCATGTTTTGCAAATTATGCCTCAGTTAAAAAGCAGAAAAAAATTCACGGGCATGATTTTTTTTAATGTTATAATTAAGACAGAGAAAAGTTAATGTTAGGTTAAAAACTCAAGTCTTCCCTTGCTCCCTACTGGCTTTTTTTGTAATTTGGAACAAAGGTTGGCAAACTTTTTCCGTAAAGAGCCAGGTAAGTATTTTCTGCGTTCTTGGCCAGACAGTCTTTCTCCCCTGTTGCTTATTTTACAACTTTACCAACCTAAAAGTGTGCTTAGCCTGAGGACCATACAAAACAGTTACAGGTTAGAGTTGGAGCACTGGGCACTGGACTGTAGACTCACTCCTAGATTCAACAAATATAATGCGATCTGTGTCATCTTTTCTCACAATCTTAACTTAGCACCCAGGCTGGAACGCTCCTCGGGTGTGTGGCATGAGTTTTGTCTATACATGTGTCCTTCTGTGACCTGTGTCCAGACCAGACCGCACAAGAACCCCAGCCCTTGGGTCTCCCTGGGCTTCCCACAGCCAGCCTCTGTCTCATTTTGCAGTCCCACACGTGGCCTGTATCCTGTTGTCAGCAGCACCTGCTGTGGGTCTTAAACACCCCCGCCTGCGCTTGTGTCTCTTCCCGTCAGCCCTTTACACCCGCTTCCCCTGTTGCATGTCCAGACCACCTCAGTCTTTCCTGGGTGCAGAGGGATGAGGAGCATAACCCTTTCCGAGGTGTGGGCTCTGTTTATGTGCCTGTGTCTAGTCAGTGCGCCTCCGTTTAGTAACTGCTGAACGCGTCCTCAGTGCTGGGCTCTATGCTGAGGAGCTCACCCAGCAGAGGAGACAGACACACTGCTTGTAATCGCCCATTGCGGCCAGTGCTGAGGCCCAGGGTAACTGGGGCCTTACCGAGCCAGAATGGGCGAGAGGACCTCTCTGAAAGGAGTTGCCCAGGCAGAGGGAACAGCAGATGTAGAGGCTTCACTCAGCCTGCACCCTGCCCTCCTTTCTGTCCTCCAGCCTTATCCGCAGCTGCTTTCTCTCCATCGGTCTTGCTCTTGTCCAGGCACTGTGACCCCCAGCTCGGCACCCACTCCCCTTTTCTCTGCCTGGACCACTCACCGCCAGCATGCCACACGTGCCAGGCTGGCTCAGGCCACCCTTGATCCATACAGCTACTGAAGTGACTGTTACCCCACCTTTCCCCTGGCCACTCACACCCCTCTCTCCTCTCTCCACACCCTCCTGTACCAGTGAGGGGCCCTTTTTTTCTGGTATCTTTAACATTTTAATTGAGATTCACATGCCATACCATATAATCACCCATCTCATGTGTACAGACCGATTTTTAGTCTGTTCCCTGTTGTGCAACCATTGGGATGATCTAAGTTTACATTTTCATCACCCCAGAAGAAATGCTGTGATTAGCAGTCGCTCCACATTCTCCCCCAGCCCCTGACAATCACGGATCTGCTTCCTGTCTCTAGGGATTTGCCTCTCATATAAACGGCATAGTTAACGATGTGTCATGTCTAACTTTTCTTAGCATTTTTTTTTAATATATATTCTGTTTATTTTCGGCTGTGCTGGGATTCCACTACTGTGTGGGGTTTTCTCTATCCGAGGCGAGTGTGGGGCCACCCTGGTTGGGGCGCACAGCTTCTTGTTGCGATGTTGTCTCTCGTTGCGGAGCATGGACTCTAGGGTGCGTGGGCTCAGTGGTTGCAGCACATGCGCTCAGTAGTCGTGGCTGCTGGGCTCCAGAGCACACGCCCAACAGTCATGCAGGGCCTTAGTTGCTCTGCGACATGTGGAATCTTCCTGGATCAGGGATGGAATCAGTGTCTCCTGCGTTGGCAGGCAGAGTCTTAACCACTTGACAACCAGGGAAGTCCTCACGGCACATTTTTAATGTATATGTTGTAGGATGCTTCAGTGTTCCTTCTTCATTATGGCTGAATAACCTTGTATGGCTGGACGTTTTGTGTGTCCATTTACTATTCGACGGACATGTGAATTGTTTCCATCTTTTGGCTGCTGTGAACATTCTTGTGTGGGTTTCTGTGTGAACATGCTTCCTTTCTCTTAGGTGAAGCGGGGCTGCTGGGTCACATGGCAACTCCACATTTAACATTTTGAGGAACTGCCAAACTGTTTTCCAGATCGGCTATACCAAATTACGTTCTCACCTACAGTGTATGGGCGTTCCCATTTCTCTGCGTCTGGACAGCACTGATTGTTTTCCAGTAAAAAAATTTAGCCATCCTAGTGGGTGTGAGTGGAGAAGGAAATGGCAACCCACTCCAGTGTTCTTGCCTGGAGAATCCCAGGGACAGGGGAGCCTAGTGGGCTGCCGTCTATGGGGTCACACAGAGTCGGACACGACTGAAGCGACTTAGCAGCAGCAGCAGCAGCAGTGGGTGTGAGGTGGTGTCTGATTTGCATTTCCCTAGGGACTGATGATGTTGAGCACCTTTTCATGTGTTTCCTGGCTATTTGTGTAGCTTCCTTGAAGAAATATCTATTCAGACCCTTGACACATTTTTCAATTAGGTGGTTAGTCTTTATTATTGAGTTTTAAGAGTTCTTTATATATTTTGGACACCATTCCCTTATCAGATACATGGTTTGCAAATACTTCCATTCTGTGGGTCGTCTTGTCAGCTTGTTGGTAGAGTCACTTGCAGCACAAAAGTTTTACATCTCAGCAGTGTCCAATTCATCTGTTTTTTCTCTCGTCACTTGTGTGGCCAGTGTCTAATCTAAGAAATGGTTGCCTTATCCTAGGTCACGGAATGACTTCCCTGTTTTCGAAGGGTTTTGCAGTTTTAGCTCTTACATTGAGGTCTTTGATCCATTTTGAGTTAATTTTTGTGTATGGAGGGCGGGAGATGCACACTTTATTCTTTTGCATGTGGCTACCCGGTTGTCCAATTTGCTGAAAAGACTGTTCTTTCCCCATTGAATTATCTTGGCACCCTTGTCCAAAATCAATTGACCATAACTGTGAGGGTTTATTTCTGGACTGTCAGCTCTGTTCCACCGATGCACACGTCTGTCCTTACGCCAGTGCACACGGTCTTGTATACACAGCTGCGTGCTAAGTTTGAAGAGTCCTCCAACTTTGTTCTTTTCCAGAACTGTCTCAGCTGTTCTGGGCCCTTGCATTTCCACATGAATTTTCCGAGCTGCTTGTCAATTTCTGTGGGACTGTGGGGGGAAGAAGGGATTCTGATGGGAACTGGGTTGGATCTGTACCTCAGTTTGGAGACTGCTGCCATCTGAACAATGTTGAGTTCCGATCCATGAACACAGGATGCATTTCTGTTTATTCAGGCCATCTTTACTCGTGGCCTGCACCCTTTTCTGGATATGCCCCCCCGCACCCGCCCCATTGTCGTCTCCCTCCAGAGGAGGCGTGGACACCCCCGGAGGGCCTGGGGCCTTAGCCTCAGGCTGTCAGTGAGGACTAGATGAGTTGGAGGGAAGGTCGCCTTTCCTTGTTGTTGCTTAGTCCCTCCGTTGTGTCTGACTCTTTGTGACGCCACAGACTGTGGCCCACCAGGCTCCTCTGTCCGTGGGATTCTCCAGGCAAGGATACTGGAGTGGGTTGCCATGTCCTCCTCTAGCACCCTACCTTACTCTTGGACCCGCACATGGCGCCCAGTGTTGGGGGTAGGAGGCCCTTACGAGGACAGTCCAGGTCTGTTCTCTGGGCTGGGTTAGGAGGAGAAACCCCTGAGCCTCTCTGCAGAAAATGGGCAGCTGTGGTCAAACACGCATCACCCAGCAAAGAGAGCGCTGCGTGCCCAGCACGGGTGGTCAGCCACTGTGTGCGAGCCACGGGCGCACTGCGGGCTGGTCCTGGGCACTCGGGCCTCTCAGTGCAGGGACCAGGGTGCCCCACTGCCTTGTCCCCCATAACTCGGGAATGTCTTGCCTTGAGCTTGTGTTTTAACAGGTTGAACTAAAAGGAGTAAAACACTGAGCCAGTTTCTCATTTCTCTCCGGGTCCAGCAGAGGTGCCAGATGAGTCCTGTGCTAGCCAGGCTAAAGGAGAGACAGCCCGCACTTCGTCCCCCGCAGGGCCCAGGGAGTGGCTTTACCCACCATTTGCTGGCCCTTCACTGGGTGTTAACGTGGGGCTCAGTCTGGCTGAGCTTGTGAGCTCATCCCAACAACCATGAGTTCCATCCAGAGGAGAGACCAAGGCTGGAAAGAGAAGGGGGTGTGGGATGAGCCAACCCCAACCAGGCCCCAGGCATCCAGACCTTCCTGAAGACCCCAGCAGGCCCATAGCCTGTCAGTCAGAATTACAGCGCAGGTGCCTCGGGGGCTCAGTAAATATTCATTTGAGCCCCTGTCTCCTGGGGTCCCAGGAAGGGGGCTCAGTCCCACGAGGCTGGAAGGCAGCAGCATCCTGGGAGCCCAGGGGGTGGCCGGGTGGCCCCTGCAGGGCACCGCCTGCCTCCGGCAGCCCCATCCAGCCTCTTGTGGGCAACCCCCGGGGAGGTGGCCCCGGCTGCTGGGCCCTCTGTGGGGCCAGGACCCAGCGTGGACACCGTCCTTCGCCACGGGGACCAGCTGGCTGAAGGAACTCAAGCAGCCTTCTGGGCACTGGTGGGCTGAGGCCACCCAGCCATAACCATTTAGACTACCAGGCTCCCCCGTAGCCTCTGCCCAGCCTGCGCCTTCCAGGAACCCTGGCATGGGGCTGAGGTGTGGCAGCCGCAGCAGCCTGGTGTGCCCTGTCCGCAGAGTGGGTGATTGGGACGAAGCGTGGGGTCTACAGTTGCCGGGGAGCGGGTGTCAGCAGGAGGGGTGGGCAGATTCTCCACAGAGACAAAACAAGTAGTCAAAGAACAGGCGTTAGAAACAGCCCTGGCTGTCTGGGCGGGGCTCCATGAGGGCTTTCGCCTTCTCCCTCTTTCCTGTTTCTGGAGCGCCTGCCATGGGGGGGTTGTGGGTTAGGAGAAGGGTCAAGGTGGCCTGTCCCTTGGGCAGGTGCTGAGCAGTGCCCTCTCCCTGCAGGCTACAGCATGTTCGCTGTGGGCATTGGGGCCTTGCTGTTCGGGTACTGGAGCATGATGAAGTGGAACCGCGAGCGCAGGTAGGCCCCGCACTGGAGAGGCGGGTGGGGACTTACGCCGTGGACTCGGGGTTCCTCCAGGCCCCCATCAGCACCTCAGGGAGCTCAGGGCCTGAGCCAGCGAGTCCATTTCTGGGCTTTACCGTCAAGGAATGACTGACTAGTAAGTAAGAAGCTTTCCTCCGGGTGTTCACTAGGTACCCTTGAGCTCCACCCCCAGGTACCCCAAGGTCTGGTTTGCATAGCCCATCAGGCAGAGGCAGGGGCAGGGGGACAGGCCCTGTCCCTCAGAGGGTGTTTGTCAGTGGTGCCCGGGTAATGATACCAGGGCTTCAAAGGCAGATCATGCAAGACAATGGCCGGGCCAGCCACACCGGCCTGAGGGTCCCAGTCTGCCGTGGCCTTGGTTTGGACCCTGGCCACCTCTGAGATTGCCCAGCACTCTGTCAGATGGCTCCTCCTCACTGGCTCCCAACCAGCAGTCCCCCCCACC
>NW_011494820.1:1233931-1236124 GCF_000754665.1 Bison bison bison | reverse complement strand
CACCCTCCCCCACTGTGTCCTGAGCATCCACCTTGACCCTGCTCACCCCTCTATGGGGGCAGTGCTGGAGAAGGTCCAGCACATGGAGGGCACTCCGCTTTGTTCAGTGAACTCAGGGCACCTGGGGGGTGCTGGACATGAGGCCCCCACCTTGGACAGGCGAGACCAGGCCCAGTCCCCCGGGGGGCACCAGGGTAGCCATGGTATGTGACTGATGAGGACAGCAGCCCCAGTCCCTGGGCCCTGGGGGCTGAGGTGGAGGCGGAAGTTCCCTGGGACCCTTCCCTGTGCTGCTGTGGATTCGTGGTGATGGGGGGACAGGGTCAGGGGCCACCCCCTGGGCTGCGTCACTGGGACTGCTCTCCCCACTCCCCCCAGCAGACAGGGCTGGTGAGTTAAGAGACGCCGAAAAGCAGGCAGAAGAAAGAAGCTGCTCATGATACTCGCCCCCCGCCCCCCACGGTTATTTTGAGATGAAAAGGATGTGGTTCTGTACGGCCCAGAACCTCATGATGAATGTTCCCCCCAGTTCACTGCAATCATCAGGCCCGGGCTATTTTTAGGATTAAAAAAAAAAAAGTTTTGAACTGAAAAGAAAGTGTGAAGCCAGCAGTCTTGTGGACTGCTGCCGCCTCTGCCAGCTGCGTTTCCCCACATCCCCCATGCCCATTGCAGGCTGCCGGTGGGTTGAACCCACTTCCCCCCTTGCTTGCCTCTGCCTCGCCCCCAAGCCCCGTGCCAGGGTAATGCCTGTCCAAGGGCCTCATCGTCTGCCCCCATCCCAGTGTGAACTGATCTGAGTGTCGGTTTTGGGGTTTCACAGGCGTCTACAGATCGAGGACTTCGAGGCCCGCATCGCGCTGATGCCTCTGTTACAGGCAGAGAAGGACCGGAGGTAGGCCGCTGGGGTCAGGAGGTCACAGGTCAGAGTGCCCCAGCCTGCACCGTGGGACAAGGCCAGAATGCACGTGGGGATCCACAGCCATGACCTTGTACTCCAGGGGCTGCCATCGTCCTTGGAGAGGACCCCATACTTGACTTGCAGGAGAGACCCAAGACAGAGAATGAATGTTTCTGGAGGAGGGGGCTTTGGCATTGGAGGGCTGCAAGAGTTTGCCAGGGGAAGGAAGTAAAGTGGAGAGGTCAGCGTGTGTGCGGGGCTGAGAGCTGTGGGAGGTGACGGGGGCTGGAGGAGTTGCCAGGGGAGGAAGTAAAGCGGAGAGGTCAGTGTGTGTGCGGGGCTGAGAGCTGTGGGAGGTGACGGGGAGCTGGAGGAGGGGCAGGTCTGGCAGGTTTGTTAGGCAGGGGCCCGGGGAGGGATCAGCCTTGTCCCCCACCTCCCACCTTGTCTCCCTGCAGGGTTCTCCAGATGCTTCGGGAGAACTTGGAGGAGGAGGCAACTGTCATGAAGGATGTGCCGGGCTGGAAGGTGGGTCCTCAGCCCCCCAGGGTCCAAGCCGCTGCAGAAACGCAGCCTCCCACAGAAAATACAGGGCTTTGGGGGAGTGGTGCCAGGTGCCAGAAGGGGGAGGCTGTTCAGGGTAGAGGCACAGGGGCTGCCAGTCCTGGTGGGGTCCCAGCAGACTCATGAGACCTACCCATACCCCTTCATCCCCACAGGTGGGTGAGTCCGTGTTCCACACCACGCGCTGGGTGACTCCCATGATGGGCGAGCTCTACGGGCTGCGCGCAAGCGAGGAGGTTCTCAGCGCCACCTATGGGTTCATATGGTACACGTAGGGGCCTGCGCCCCTGAGACTGCTGGACCCGCGTCCCCTCCCCACTAGGAGAGAATAAACGCTTTGGAGACTGGCCTGCTTGTGTCCCAGGGACTGAGTGATTGGGGGTGGGGGTGTCAGAGGAGGTGTGGGGACTAAGCAGAAGATGCCAGTGGGGTGGCCCCTGGATCGCCCTGCAGTGGCGGCTGACGAATGTGCCTGGACTTTTCCCTGCCTTTCTCGAAACCCTGCTTGTCAGCAGCCAGCTTCTTCAGCCTGGGGATCTTCCCCACTGGGGTACCGGGTGGGTGGATGGGCGACCTGTATTGGAATGTGCCGGGCTGGAGAGGGGCGCAGCAGAGGCGGGCCCACTTGCACCCAGGCCAGGACCCTATAGCGGGGGTGATGAGCCCATCGCTGTCCTTCCAGACTTTGTTTCCCTGCCAGTATTCGGAACTTTGGGATTCCCGCCATC
>NW_011494820.1:1224567-1233831 GCF_000754665.1 Bison bison bison | reverse complement strand
GCTCCGCTCCTGGCACAAAGGGGTTAAGTCCACTTGCACTTTACAGCCAATGGCCATGCGCAGCGCCTTCGCGGCGTCTCCTGATTGGCGGACACACAGTGGGCGGGAGGCGAGGGGACGGCCCCTCTGCCCAAGGATGCGTTTAAAAGGCTGGGGCAGTGGTGGCTGCCTGCGGCACACAGATCGCCTCCGCCATGAGCAGCACGGATGGCCCGGATCTAGCGGAGGCGCCCGAAGAGCGGTGTTTCCTCAGGTCAGCCAGGGAGAGGGACCAGAGGGAAGCAGGGGCATGGCTGGAAGAAGGCCTGGGGAACCAGGGGCTGTAGATGGGAGGCAGAGGCATGGCCGGGATAGGGGGTGGGGAGAATGCCAGGCCCATCCCAGAATTTCGAATTTCCTTGGAGGGATTAAACCTGCGGCTGCCAACACCTCCAATGCTGCGTTGCTAGGGAAACGGTATCTGCAGCAGGCCCGCCCCTCATGAATTATTCATCAGCACCACTGGTTGCTCCCTCAACCCCATCCCCGCCAAATACACAGAGCCTAAGCAGGCCCACCTCCTCTCCATCTTTCCCAGGGACCCTGGAGCCGTGCGCCTTGTTCCCCATCTGGGAAGAGCTGCAGGCTTTCAGCTCCTCAAATGCTCACACCCTCCTTGGTAGTCCCCCCTGCTACTAACCCCCTTGTTCAGAGAATAAAACTGAAGACTGGGGAGGGAAGCTGCTGGCTGAGCTCGGATTAAAGCAATTTTTAAATACACGGGCCACTTGCCAGTGGGCTGATGAATTTGGGGTCTGGAGCCGGCAGCTGCGGTTGTGTCTTCCCCCTGATCCTGAGTCGCCCTCCCGTGTCCTCGGCTAAGTGTGCAATACGGGCCCCAAGCCGGGCTCTCTCTAAACCAGACCCAGCCCGCTGGCCACTCAGCCCCTCTCCTCAAGGCAGGTCCTGTGCAGCAGTTGGCTGGTACCCAGAGTCAGCTAGAGACCCAGCACATGCGAGGCAGGGGGAGGAAAATGTTAGAAGCTGGAGCTGTGACTGCACCTAGTGTGGGGGACGGAGAGGCCTCAAATGCCACCCGGGGAGTGATGAGGTGCTGTGTGTTGGGTCAGAGTGGAGCACGGGGAGAGAAGGCCAAAGTGGGAGACATACTGGGGAGCATGTAAGTCTGGTGAGGAATTTGAATAAATATTCTCTGAATGCGGGGGAGGTTTGGGAAGTCTAGCATTCAAGTTTTCAAAACCCCCATGGCTTGTGTGGAGTTTGAGGGGACGGGATTGCAGTAGTAGCCAGGTGAGCCAGTGATGGAGGGCTGGAGGGCAGAGGCGGGAGGGTGGAGAGAAGCAGATGGAGCTGAGAGAGCAGGGAGCGTCTGGCACAGACACCCTGGCCTCAACAGCTGCACCTCTAAAGAGCCCCCTCTGGGGCTTTTGCTCCTTCTGGGGCTGGTGGGCAAATCCTGGGGCCTTGCAGCTCCTCTCCTGGGGGCGGAGGTTGGGAGAAGCAAGAAGCACCTTCATAAACTGAGCACCTTCTGCTCCTCAGCCCCATAGCAGCTCTGCCATATCCCCTGCCCGACTTGGAGCAGCTGCTGCCCCAGCCCTCAGGTTCCCGGACTGCCCTTTGCCTGTGGAGTCCCGGTTATCACTCTGGTGACCTGCTAGGCAGGAAAATAATGGAGTGAAAGCCGCTCAGTCATGTCTGACTCTTTGTGACCCCATAGACTGTAGCCCGCCAGGCTCCTCTGTGGGGATTCTCCAGGCAAGAATACTGGAGTGGGTTGCCATGCCCTCCTCCAGGGGATCTTTCCAAGGGATCGAACCCAGGTCTCCCGCCTTGCAATCAGATTCTTTACCATCTGAGCCACCAGGGAATCCCAGGAAGCCTCCAAATGGAGGCCAGAGGCCAAATCTTCAGAACAGAGGAAAAAAAGAGGAGGATGGATGATCTTCCCCGGCCCTCCCAGGGGGGCAGCAGAGCTGTCTCAAGCTGAAGATGGGGAATGAGCCGTGTTACTGCACACGGGCTTTCTCTGGTTGCAGCGCGTGGGGGCTACTCTTTGTCACGGAGCACTGGCTTCTCATTCTGGTGGGTTCTCTCGCTACAGAGCACAGGCTCTAGGTGCGTGGGCTTCAGTAATTACAGCTTGCAGGCTCGGTAGTTGTGGCGCGTGCGCCCCTGAGCTCGCAGGCTCGGTAGTTGTGATGCAGGGGCTTAGTTGCTCCAAAGCACGTGGAATCTTCCCAGGCCAGGAATCAAATCTGTGTCCCCTGCATTGGCAGGCGGACTTTTATCCACTGTGGCATCAGAGAAGCCCCTGGGCCTGCCTGCCCTGGGGTGCTCTTCATATGGCCCCACCGGGAGCTCCTTTTCCCTACCTGGCCCTTCAACCTACAGCGTCAGCCGCAGACAAGCGTGGGCTTGAATTGTGGCTCTGCTTGCTGGGGTCACAAGGCGTGTCACCTTGCCCTGAGCCTCATCTCCATCATGTGACACCCTGCAGTGTGTCTGACCAAGTTTCTCAGCCTCACTCACTCTGCCTCTCTCCTGTCCCTTGAATCTGACAAGTTCACTTCCACCACCGGAAGAATAACGAGCCTCATTATTCTTGCCACTTGGATTACCTCCCACGGCACTCCAGGTCAGCTCCTCCAGGAAGCCCTCCCTGACTTCCCATCCCATAGCAGTCCTGGCTTCCCACCTCCAGCCCTCCTGCTGCCCGGCCTGGTCACACTACAAAGTTAGCTAGCAGGTTGTAGTCTCCTGCTCACAGAACTTAAGAAGGGAGCCTCAGGATTCACCCCAATAAGCCTCTGCCTATCTGTAGGTCGGCCTCGGCTTCTTTGCTCATACCCCATCCACAGCTCTGGAGACAGACCCATGGGTAGAAGGCTCAGTTTTCCAGTTTGCTTCCAGTGTGACTCTGGGCAACCCATTTTACTTCTGAGTTGTTATATGTTCCTCCAACTCTTCTGAGCCCGATCCTTTTAAAGTAATTATTATTATGATGATGCTTTGTATCATCATTATTATTATTATACTCAAGGGTGTGCTAATAAGCTGGGGGCAAGTGCTCTTCCTCACCTGGGAGGGGTCCTGGCTAGGGAAGCTGGCATCAGGCTATAGACTCTGCTCAGCTGCTCCAGCCCCTGATTCTGGCACGAGGAACATCTTCCCATCCCTAGTGCCAGCTTTTCCTCTCGGAAGCCACCAAGCCCATGTCCCTTGGAAGGCCCCCTAAACTGGGGCTGGGCCCTGCTCTTAGAAGAGCCCAACACTTGGCTTAATGCTCTGCCATCACCATCTTAAAATTCTTAATAATTATTGATCAAGGGGCCCCACATTTGCATTCTGCACTGGACCTCAAAAATTATCTAGCCTGTCCTGCCTTTTGCAAAGGAGGAAGAAAGCAAGGCTCAGAGAGGAGTCAGACCTGTCACTCAGCAAGCTGGGGGCGGAGCTTCACCTCAACTACATTGGCTCCATCTCTCTGGCCACGATTATTCGAATTTTTAAAAATTAATTTATTTTAACTTCTTTTATTTTTGGCTGCCCTGGGTCTCTCTGGCTTTGTTTGGACTTTGTCTAGTTCCCGTGAGTGGGGGTTACTCTTTGTTGCAGTACCTGGGCTTCTCTTGTTGCAGAACATGGGCTCTAAGCACGTGGGCTCTTGAGTGCAGGCTCAGTAATTGTGACGCATACACTCAGTTGCTCTGGGGCATGTGGAATCGTCCCAGGCCAGGGATCGAACCTGTGCCCCTGCAATGGCAGGCGGATTCCTATCCTCTCTGCCACCAGGGAGGTCCACAGTCATTTGAATTTTATCACTCATCTAAAGTAGAATCACCAATGAGTCTCCTGGCTGCAGTCCCGACAGCCACCACCTCATGTGAACCATTAAAATCCTCTGCAGCCTTTAAAACCCGCCTCTCCCAGGCACCTCCAGTCCAGTCTGCCCCCTCCAGTGTCCTAGAGTTTCCTCAGTGGCTTCCACTGCCTAAAATCCACACATTGTCCCAACAGCTAAGTCCTTCATGCTCTGCTACCTGCGCTGGGTTCCTCCTGCTCTGGGGGCTTCAGGCATCTGGGGGAGGCCCCCACTGTTACTGATGTTTGGTCACTAAGTCATGTCTGACCCTTTCCGACCCCATGAACCGCAGCACTTCAGGCTTCCCTGTCTTTCACTATCTCCCAAAGTTTCCTCAAACTCACGTCCATTGAGTTGGTGATGCCATCCAACCATCTCATCCTCTGTCACCCCCTTCTCGTCTCGCCCTCAATCTTTCCCAGCATCAGGGTCTTTTTCAGTGAGTCGGCTCTTCTCATCCAGTCGCCAAGGTATTGAAGCTTCATCTTCAGCCTCAGTCCTTCCAATGAATATTCATTGTTGATTTCCTTTGGGATTGACTGGTTTGATCTCCTTTCAGTCCAAGGGACTCTCAAAAGTCTTCTCTAGCATCGCAATTCGGAAGCATCCATTCTCCAGCTCTCACATCCGTACAGGACTACAGGCGCCCATGCTCTGGGGCAATGGAACGAACATGCACTGCCATGTGCTTCCTCTACCACCAGAGGGCTCCCGTGCCTCAGGCTTGTGTTCGAAACTCCCACTGCCTCCCTGGCAGGCTTCCATTCAACCATGTATAGGACAGATGAGGGAACTGACAGAGGGTCTTCAACTCTGGGCGCGGGAGTCGGGGCGGTGTTAGGGCCTGGCTCGGAACACTAGTGGCACATTTCTGGCTCCAGCTCAGTGTCTGTCTCTCCGTCTCTCTCTGTCTCCCCGCTCTGACCCTCAGCACCGCGGAGGCAGCGGCCCTGGAGCGGGAGCTGCTGGAGGATTATCGCTTTGGGCGGCAGCAGCTGGTGGAGTGGTGTGGCCATGCTAGTGCCGTGGCTGTGACCAAGGTACCTGAGCCTGCTTCTCAGCCTCGACCCTGAGCACACGGTCGGTTCACCAAAGCGGAGGCCTAGCTGCATGACCCCCCGGCCAGGATGGTCATTTCTGCCCTCAAGAAAGCCCTCTTGGCTTGGGGCCACCCCAGCCCATTACTCAGATGAGGAGACCAAGGTCTGTCACTGGCCCTGGCCAGGGGGTTGCTGAACATCAGGACAGAGACAGGGGTCCCCAGAGATGTAGAAGCAACTACAGAGATGGGTCTGGGGCCCTTGACTGCCTGTCTGCCACCTCCACCTCTTAGGTCTTGAGCAGAGGGGACGTCAGCTTCCTAAGTCTGAACACCCCCAAACAGCTACCTGCCACGGGTCCAGGAACTGAGGCCCAGAGGTGGGGAGGAGTAGAGCTATATTTGGCTTTGCGACAAACCCCCAGGCTTCAAAGTGCCTGCAAGAGACCAATTGCTGTCCAGTGGTCCGTGTCATGCTGCCAGACCACGCTGGGCCTGTTTCCTCGTCTGAAAAAGGGTAATAAACTGAGACCAGTGAATAAACACAAATTCTAGAAAAGTGCCCAATCGAGTCAGGGCTCCAGCAGGTAACCTCTTCCTCTTCCTCCCCTTCTTCCTCTTCTTCTGATCACCACTGTATACTTTTGAAAAAACTTCGTATCTTTCTTTACGTGGATGCCACTGTTTTTTAACTTAAACGTTCCTATTTCCAAGTGAAACGTATCCTGAGTGAGATGCTCAGAGGAAAGAAGAACAATGAAAATCAAAGCCACAAAAGCAAACCCAGTAAAGTAACCTCATGCTTGGCTGTTGAAGACCAACCATCCAGTTTTCACATTGAAAGCTTTGTGTCTGTCCAGAAGAAAGCCAGCCAGACATTATGACTCTCCCTGACTAGGTCAGGTCTGGGGCTCTGGGCATGGCGTGGTGGGGTCATAGGTATGATCAGGGTGAGTCAGGACCTTGGTGAGACCCTGGGGAGGAGACTCCAAGAGGAAAGAACTCCCTTGGTATGGTTGGAAGTTAGAGTATAGTTTGGCCCCCTGGAGACCTCAGAAGCCCATCAGAGTCACTGTTACTCCTACCTGATAGAGGTGCAGGGAGGAGTGAGCTGAGGCCGCGCAGAAAGTCTGGGCTGAGACTCAGCTCCTGCGTCAAATAGAGACGCAGAGTCTGAGAGAGACAGAGACGGAGAGAAAGAGACACAGAGGTGAAGACAGAGACTGGAGAGAAACAAGTATAATATTATTATCATTACTTTAAAAGGCTTGGGCCCAGAAGAGTTGGAAGAACAACACGTAACAACTCAGGAGAAGTAACATGGCTTGCCCAGAGTCATGTAGGAAGCAAGGTGGAAAACCGAGCCTTCTACCCTGGGGTCTGTCTCCAGAGCCACGGATGGGGAGTTAGCAAAGAAGCTGAGGCCGACCTATGCACAGTCTGAGAGACACAGAGAGAAAGACAGGGAGCGGGACAGAGGAGAGAGGCAGGGCACGGCTGGCTGGAAAAATACCCCCGCCTCCCGCCCCCAACCCTGGGGCCTCCTGGAGGGATGCAGGCCTGGAAACCTGGGCGGGGAAGGGGCAGCCACTGCAGCGGAAAAAGGTGGAAGAATGTCTGCAGCTCAGGCCGAGAATAAACAAACCGCACTCCGGCTCGGGTGGTGGCAGGAGGCACGTTTCTCTGCTCAAGCTTGAGAGAGCCCGAGGCAAGGACTCTGGGTCTCCAACAAGGAAACTGAGGCCCCTAGGGGCCCCGTGCCACCCCCAGAACACCTCTCCCCGGTCTCACCCTCTCGCCTCCTGGCCCGAGCCCCACTCCTTCCTCCACCCCGGCCTCAGTTTCCCCGCCGGCCTCGGGAGGCGTTCCGAACTCCGCACCTTTGCCTTTGCCGTGCCCTGCCAGGTGTTCCCTCTGCCCGCTCTCCCCCGGAAGCAGAGGACGGCGCTGGTCGTGTGCGGCCCAGAGCAGAACGGAGCGGTGGGGCTGGCGTGCGCCCGGCACCTGCGCGTGTTCGTGAGTAGCGAGGACGCCCTTGGCCTCCCAGTGTCACCCCCCAACCCCGCAGCCCTGAAAATATCTCTTGCTCCTCTGCTCAGTGTCTGGGGGGAGAGAGAATACGCCCAGTGCTTGCGTCGGGCAGTTCCTGCCAAGTTGGGAGCATCCGAGGCCCAGTGGGGAGCTGGGGAGGGTCCCAGTGCCGACCCCCTTCCTGCTTCCCACAGGAGTACGAACCCACCATCTTCTACCCCACGCGCTCGCCAGACCCACTGCACCGGGACCTGACTACTCAGTGTGAGAAGATGGACATCCCCTTCCTGTCCTATCTGCCCACAGAGGTCAGCTTGGGTGGCAGCCGAGGGGTGGTGGGGAAACACAGCCCCCAGGCCGCCCTGACCCTGCCTCTGCCTCGCTTTCCCAGGTCCAGCTCATCAACAACGCCTACAGGCTGGTGGTAGACGCTGTGCTGGGCCCTGGTGTGGAGCCGGCCGAGGTCGGGGGTCCCTGCACACGCGCGCTGGCCACGCTCAAGCTACTGTCCATCCCCCTCGTGAGCCTGGACATCCCCTCAGGCACGCCAGGTGGGGGGGGGCATGAGGGGTGGGGAGACAGGCTTGGGCGGAGGACCCTCTCCCCTGGTTTCTGGTGGTCCCAGCCTGTTTGCCCACCCGAGTATGCTTCCTCATCAAGGATGGCTTCTACACTCTGGGTGAGGCCGAGGGTCATGTCCATCCTTTGGATGGGCAGTGCCCAGGCTGGCGCCCAGGTGACCCTGGTTCCCCTCCCCCTTACACCCAGCACGGCGTGCCCTCTGCCCATCCTGGCCCAGTCGCCCAGGCAGACGTGAGCTCACTCGGCAAAGGCCTCGCCCATCCTGGCCGCCGCCCCATGCCTGTTGGAACCATTAGGCAACGGGCAGACGGAACAAACAGCTGCTAGCCAGCCGGACCCTCCGTGGGGGCAACCAGACTCGGGGGACATCCTCCGGCTTACAAGAGCCCAGGGTCATAGCAACAGGATGCCACAGAGCTGGGGATGGTGGCCAAAGGAGGAGGTGGGGTGGCTAGTCAGGGGGAGAGGCTGCAAGCTGGTGTCTGAACAGACAGCCTAGGACAGAGGGGGTCGCCCTCTTAGCTCAGGAGGGGTTATTAGTGCCCCTAGTCTGAGGGTGGAAGCTAGGGTCAGAGAAGGCAGGATTAAAGTCAGAGGGAGAAGGAATTCCCTGGTGGTCCACTGGTTACGACTCTGCACTTTCAATGCAGGAGGCACGGGTGTGAGCTCTGGTCAGGGAACTAAAATCTCACATGCTGCCCTGTGTGGCCAAAAAATAAAGAAACACACATTTTAAATAAATAAAAAGTCAGAGGGAGGAGGCTTTCAGTCAGTGGTCCCAGATGGGTTGGAGGGGGCAGAGAAGGCAAGAGCCCAAGTCTGAAGGTGAAGGCTCATCTGAGATATGGCAGAGGCTATGGTCCAGTGAGGGAGGGGCTGGGACCTGCCAAGCCGAAAGGCAAGATCTGGTCTGAAGATGAAGGCAGGTCAGAGGGAAGAGTCTCCAATCAGAAGGAGGAGGATGGATGCTCACGTTGCTAAGGGCAGGGCATATCTTCAGAGGCAAGAACCTAGCACAAAGAGACAGGTCTGGTGGGGGAGGCTTGACTGAGGATGGAGATGAGAAGTGTATTCTGAGTAGAGGGTGGGGATCTGGTCAGAGGAGGCTGCCAGGTCTGGGTGGAAAGGTCTAAGAGGGGGAGCTTAGGGCTGTTAGGGAGGGAGGGATACAGACACACAGGTCTGATTGGGAAGAGCCGCAGGTAGAAATGTAGTCTGATGGCAGAGGTTGAGTCAGATGGAGGAGGAAGATTGGGTCGCAGGACGGGAGCAGAGACAGACAAGTATGAAGGCAAAGGCTGTGGTCAGAGGGGGAGGGAGACATATCCAAGGAGGGAGGAGAAACTGGGCTGAAGGCAGACGCTCAGTTTTACGGGGAGGCCGGTCTGACCAGGACTCACGTGTCAGAGCCGAGGCCGCGCAGGCTGGGGAAGGGAAGTGGGTGGTGGGCGGCGGTTCTCCTGAGAGCGAGCACCCCCCCAGCCTCGGCTCCCGCCTCCCATCCTTCCTCCCCCAGGCTGGGACCCAGAGACTGGCGGCGACGCCGAGGACGGGCTACGACCCGACGTGCTCGTATCGCTGGCGGCGCCCAAGCGCTGCGCCGGCCGCTTCTCTGGGCGCCACCACTTCGTGGCGGGCAGGTTCGTGCCCGACGACGTGCGCCGAAAGTTCGCTCTGCGCCTGCCGGGGTACACGGGCACCGACTGCGTCGCGGCGCTCTGACGGGCGCCCGCGCCAATAAACAGAC
>NW_011494820.1:1222694-1224467 GCF_000754665.1 Bison bison bison | reverse complement strand
CCACTGCCGCCTCGCCTGGGCCTCCTCTGTGCGCCGCGTCTGCCGCGGGGGCGGGCAGCCTCGGGGGGGAACTGCCCACCGGTCCTCCGGTGGCCCAAGGCGGGAGGGATGGAGGGCAGACGCACATGGGACTTCCTGCTGGCCTCCGAGAAAACCGGAGCCAGAAGAGTGGCGGGTGGATTCCGGGTGGGATTGATTACCAGCGTGCTCGGGGCGACCTAAAGCCAACAGATTCGAAGTGAGACCCGGGGGAGGATTTCTAGCCGCCTAAAGGGCTGCCTAAAGCCTGAATGTCCGGACGGCTTCAGGCTCTGTTCCAGGAGGCACTTCCAGACGTGGAGAAGGGAGGGTGGGCTCAGGAAGGGACTTCCAGTCGGCGACGAAGGGACGCAGGCCAGCCCTAGGGCGGAGGTACAGCCGGATGCACCGAGGGGGTCGCCCCAGAGGGGTGGTCACCCAAGTCACCTCGGGCCCGGGAGTTGCCCAGACGGGGCGTGGCCTGCATGGGGCGTGGCCTGCGGCCGCGTCCCTCCCCCATCCTCAGCCCCAGCGGCCGCCAGACCCGCGGGAGTCCGACCCGAGTGCGCAGCGGAGCTGGGACCCTCCCTCCGATCTTCGGACCTGACCATGTCGTCACTGCCGACACTGCTCTGCCTCTGTGTTGCCGCCGCACACCTGGCGGGGGCCCGAGGTGAGGCGCCCCTAGACCCCCGCCCAGCCCCCCTCCAGGCGCCCGAACGTCTGGCAAGCAGCCGGAGCCTGGAGACAGAAGCAAGGGACCCACTCGCTTCCCCACGCTGCAGCCGCCTTGCCCGCCTCGGGAGTGGAGTGAGGGGGCAAGGACAAGATGGAGCTCCCTCCGGGACCACCTGGGGGCAAGAGGGGACTGCAGGGTATCCATCGCAGCCACAGCGTTTGGGCCCTGAATCATCCAGTCTTGTCGCCAGGATGAAGGGGTCAGAACTGTCCCCTCTCACCGAACTCCTCCCCTCTTGCACACACACACACATACCATTCAGAAGAGAAACTCCCATCTCTGGAACACTCAGTAGAGCCGGGCACTGGGCCTATTTTTCAGATGGGGAGACTGAGACTCCAAGAGGGAAGGGACTTGTCTGTCACTGCCCAGCCTGGCTATCTCAGACACCTCAAGGCCAGAGAAGTCAGGCTAGATTCCAAGGACTTCCCCTTGGCAGCCTGGGCCCCGAGTGCAGGGATGTAAGGTAGACTGAGGGAGCCAGCAAAGGGATGAAAGAAAATTCAGATCAAGATGAGGGCAGAGAGAGGCACAGCCAACTGAATTCATGGCCATTGAACACAGTGGGAGAACTGTGTCTGGGGGAGTGAAGAGGACAGACTTCCCCAGCCTAAGGGGCTGTGTCTGAGTGAGGGATGGGCTGTGAGAGCCTGGGGGTGGGGAGGTCAGGGGAGGCTTCCTGGAGAAGGGGAGGCTGCTGTGCTTGGGGTCCACTGAGGTTGGAGTGTGGCTTCTCCTCTGTGAAATGGAAGAGACTGTGGCAGCACCTCACATACCAGGAGCTCACAGAGGTCTCCCCCCACCCCGCCACGCCTTACCCCTTTGATAGGTACTCCGGACGCCGAGGAGCCCACGGTGACCGCGTGGGGCCTTGAAGGTTCATCGTTGCGCCCTGGCCAGCCCTCGCCAGCCCTGGAGGACTGGGAAGGTGAGCCAGTTTGGGTCTGAGTCCTGGTTCTGCTGTGGGCTCTGTGTGAGCTCTGGCTGGTGGGGTCATGTGAGAAGGGGGATGCAAG
>NW_011494820.1:1221410-1222594 GCF_000754665.1 Bison bison bison | reverse complement strand
GGGTGAAGAATGCAGGAGGCGTCCCTGGGTGTGGCGGCCCCTGGAAGTGGTGCCCTAAGAGGTCTTCAGTTTTAGGAGCAGGGAGAGTCCAGGCTGTTTGTCCAGGAGGAAACCAGGGGGGCGGATGGAGTGGCATGGTGGGACAACCAGCTCAGTTCAGTCAAGGAAGCAAGAGTTCTGGTACTCTTTCCCAGATAGGAAGCTTCTATCTGACGTGCTCTTGAATCAGCAAAGGAGTGAGCACCCCCTGGGGGGCTGATGGAAACAGAAGCTAACCTGTGCGAGGCCAGACCCTTCCCACCTCTGGCTTCCCCGAAACTGAGGGTGCCTGATGGGTTCAGTGGGCATTAGTAAGCAAGGTCCCTTAGCGGGTTTCCCTGGTGGCTCAGGCGGTGAAGAATCCGCCTGCAACACAGGAGGCCTGGGTTCCATCCCTGGGTTGGGAAGATCCTTTGGAGGAGGGCATAGCAACCCACTCCAGTATTCTTGCCTGGAGAATCCCCTGGACAAAGGAACCTGGCGGGCTACAGTCCATGTGGTCGTGAAGAGTTGGGCACGACTGAGCGACTAAACACAGCACAAGCAAGATCCCATTTGGCACTGATGGGGGCCTGGGGAAGGGCAGCAGAAGGGCTGGTCTCAGGCGCGGCTCCTCCTGCTGCCCTTACATCTCCTGACCTCTCAAGAGTTCTGAATTCTCAGGGTGGGGGTTGGTGACGCAGTGGCAAGAGCTCAGCTTGCACTCCTGGGCCAGCTCAGGTACTGAGCAAGGGGGGCTGCAAGAGGAAAACAACCTCCCTTGATCCCTTTGCAGCTCCTTCTGTGCTCGAGGGCTCTGGATCTGGGAAGGCTGGGCTGGCCCATGCACCAACCCGGCTTAAACGCGAGATGGGGGTGGGCAGGCCCGGGTTTTCGCATGAATTGATGGGGCCCGACCGGCGGCAGCCCGGGTTCCAGCGCCTGTGGTCCCCGCAGAGGCCAGCGAGTGGACGTCCTGGTTCAACGTCGACCACCCGGGCGGCGACGGTGACTTCGAGAGCCTGGCCGCGATCCGCTTCTATTACGGGCCGGCACGCGTGTGCCCAAGGCCGCTGGCGCTGGAGGCGCGCACCACAGACTGGGCGCTGCCTTCGGATGTCGGCGAGCGCGTACACCTGAACCCCACGCGCGGTTTCTGGTGCCTC
>NW_011494820.1:1199215-1220868 GCF_000754665.1 Bison bison bison | reverse complement strand
GTGTGCTGGGGGTGGACAACTGTACCTCCACTGCACATTCGACCGGTTCGCCTTGGCGGGGAGAGGGTAGGACTTCTCTCTGACTCAGATGCACGTGCCACGAACGTTCTCCAGCCCCACACTGTCACCAGATTCTGGGTTTCTGGGGTGGGCGGCCACCTGACGCCCCCATCTCTGCCCTCTCCCCAGAGGCCACGTGGGGTTCGTGGGGCCCTTGGGGTCCCTGTTCGGGGAGCTGCGGGCCAGGCCGTCGCTTGCGCCGCCGCCGCTGCTCAAGCCCCGCGGGGGATGCGTGTCCCGGGCGTCCCTCGGAGGCGCAGAAGTGTGTGAGGCCTCGGTGTCCAGGTAGGAGGGGCGGGGCCTGGAGGAGATGGGCGGACTAGAGGCGGGGCCTGGGTGTGATGGCAGCGGGGCCAGTTGAGGGAAGTACCTAGAGGGGCTAATTAGGGTGGAGTCTGATGGGGAGGTGCCTGGAGGGAGGAGGCGGAGTCTGGGCGTAGGGGCGGAGCCTGGAGGAGCGGAACCTGGACCACGTGGAGACTGGCTTCTCCTTCCCTTCTGCGCCCCCGAGGAGCACTGGGAAAAGCGTACATCTGGACGGGTGGACTTCACGGGGGTCATGTGCAGTCATGGGCAGATCTGTGGAGGCGCTTCCTCCGTGTGCATGTTGGGGTGTGCGGATATCCCGGTGGACGTGGACACACGCAGAAGCTGGCTCATGCACTCGGGGTGCACACTTGCATGGCATTGGCAGGCCCCGCCCGTCCCCCCACGCCCACGCGGACACGCGCTCACACCCTGGCAGACACGATGCCCAGGCCCTCCCAGGGCCGGACACCAGGCCAGCCAGGAGGCGACTGGAAATTCCAATCAGGCCTGGGCTCCACAAACACGGTCTGGAGACTGCCCCAGCAGAGCCCGCAGCAGGGTGGGGGAGCAGTGTGGCCAATGGGGTGGTGGGGTCCCCACCCTACTCTGCTTGGCTGTGCGTTCTCCATGCCTCTGCCCTGAAGTTTCCAGTGGAATTTTCCATTTTATGGAGAAACCGCAGGATTGGGACTGGAGGGAAAGGTTCTGGGCCCAAGACGCAGCCCCTTGCTGGGCCCCCAGCCCCGGCCTGAACATTTCCTCTCATGCTAGAAGGAGCCTCTCTGGCCTGTGAGAGTCAACTATCCTGTCTCCTCCCTGGGGCATCTCCCTCACACCAGGACCCCGGGTACCCCCCTCGCCCCAGCCCTGACCACTCAGCCCCATGTCCTTTACACCAGGGGCTGCTCCAAGCAGGTCCATGCTGAGGACTCTCTGAGGGGAACGAGGTGGGCAGGGTGCCTAGGTGCCTTTGCTGAGGGACTGATGGAGAGGAAAGCCCTCCCCAGGAAGGGGTCAAGAGCCTTCTGTGCCTCCCTGTGTCCCTCCAGGGTGTGGCCCCAACACCTGTGGGTGCCCCGACCACATTCTTCTGGGCTCGGTGGTCACCCCATCTGGGCGTCCACTGCCAGGAGCCAGGGTCTCCTTGAGAGACTGGCCTGGCACCATAGCCACTAGTGATGCCCATGGAACCTTCCGGATGCCTGGAGTCTGTGCCAGCAGCCGAGCCAACGTCAGTGCCCAAATGGACGGCTTTTCAGCAGGCATGGCCCAGGCCCAGGCCAACAGCTCCATGTCAGCAGTGGCCACTGTTGTCCTTAATAAGTTGGGTAAGTGCCTCATGGCAAGAGGGATGAGGGGCCGAGGACCTGAGGAGGTAACTCTGGGTGACACCAAGCACTTGGGACGATATGATGCACAGCGAGGTCAATGGGGCAAGAAATAAGATGTCACAGTCCTTGGAGAAGATGTGGGGGTGAGACGTGAGTTGCAAAGGGAAGCATTAAGATTAGGCATTAAGAACCCACTCCAGTATTCTTGGCTGGGAATCTCATGGACACAGAAGCCTAGCAGGCTGCAGTCCATGGCATCGCAAAGAGTTGGGCACAACTTAGCAACTAAACTCCCGAGTGGCTCAGTTGGTAAAGAATCTGCCTGCAATGCAGGAGACCCAGGTTTGATCCTTGGGTCGGGAAGATTCCCTGGAGAAGGAAATGGCAACCCACTCCAGTACTCCTGCCTGGAGAATTCCATGGACCGCGGAGCCAGGCAGGCTATAGTCCATGGGACTGCAAAAGGTTGGACACGACTGTGCAACTAACTTTCACTTTAGCAACTGAACAATAGCAACAACCCACAATCAGGCAGATTGCGCTCTAGGGAAACACTTCTTGATGGAAATGTGCCGTAAAATGGAGAGTGAAGTGACCCAGCAATAAGGAATACAGAGTTCTATAAGAAATTAAAATTTGTGTATAGAATAATAGCTGCAAATATTCAAACAATAAAGTCCGTGGCTAAAGGGGAAAAAATAGATTCTGCATTAAGGGTAGAGTCTCCAGCAGATGTGAGGTGAAAGAGAGTGGGGCGAGTCATCAGAAAAGACCCAGGTGAAACAGGGCATCACAGTAAGAGACTGGATGGCACCTGCCTCTTGGGAAGGATCACTGGGAGAAGCTGGACCCTGACCTTTGCTGCTTTTGCCCCCAGAGAAGCCCTACCTGGTGAAGCACCCCGAGTCTCGAGTTCGAGAGGCTGGCCAGAATGTGACCTTCTGCTGCAAAGCCTCAGGCACCCCCATGCCCAAGAAATACTCCTGGTGAGTGCCCTGCCTCGTGCTCATGGGTCTCTCGCCCAGCTGTGGGCGTGGAATGGGCATCCTGTGATTCGTGGTGCCTCGGAGACCCAGAGGAAGCTGCTCTGCAACCTCCCTGTGCTGCATGGAGGGGTGGAGGGTGGATGCAGCCCCTCCCCTCTGCCAAGGACACCCTTGGTGTTGTTCACCCGCCCCCCACCCAGGTTCCACAACGGGACGCTGCTGGACAGGCGGACACACAGGTATGGGGCCCACCTGGAGCTGCATGGGCTCCGCCCAGACCAGGCAGGCACCTATCACTGCAAAGCATGGAATGACGCGGGGGCCGTGCGATCGGGCGCTGCTCGACTCACCGTACTTGGTGAGCATCTTCAGTAACCCTCCCCCCAATCCCTGACACCAAACTGAGTCCCACCTCCAGCTAAAACTCAGCCTCACATGGAATCCCAACTTCAGACTGATCTCTGACCTTGCTCAGTCGCTGAGCCCCTGGCTTGAGCCTCTGACCCCAATCCAGGCCCCTAGCCTTGGCCTCCCTGGAGCTCTCCCATTTACCCTGATCTGCCTGCTTCCTTGCTCCACAGCCCCGGGCCAGCCAGCCTGTGACCCCCGGCCCCGAGAACACCTGATCAAGCTTCCAGATGACTGTGGTCAGCCAGGCAGAGGGCCCACCTACCTGGACGTAGGCCTTTGCCCTGACACCCTCTGCCCCAGCCCTGCAGGCTCCAACCCCCGGTGTGGGGACGCAGGCTCCCGCTGCTGCTCCGTGCGCCGCCTGGAGAGCAGGAAGATCCACTGCTCTGGCTACACTCTCCCAGTCAAGGTCGTGGCTGAGTGTGGCTGTCAGAAATGTCTGCCCCTTCGGGGGCTGATCCGGGGACGCGTGGTGGCCGCTGACTCTAGGGAGCCCTTGCGCTTTGCTCGCATCCTGCTGGGCCGGGAGCCCATTGGCTTCACGTCCTACCAGGGTGACTTCACTCTCGAGGTGGCGCCTTCCACTCAGCGGCTGGTGATGACCTTTGTGGACCCCAGTGGCCAGTTCGTGGACACTGTCAGGGTCCTGCCTTTTGATCCTCGAGGTGCTGGCGTGTACCATGAGGTCAAGGCCATGCGAAAGAAAGCCCCCATCATTTTAGACGCCCGCCAGAGCAACACCATATCCCTCGGGGAAATGGGAGAGGAGGCCCCCTTAGGAGAGCTGATCATTCCGCCCGGGGCCTTCCGCAGAGCTGACGGTCAACCCTACACGGGGGCTGTGGAGGCCCAGGTGACCTTCGTGGACCCCCGAAATCTCACTTCGGCAGCCGCCGCGCCCAGTGACCTGCGGTTCGTGGACGGGGACGGGGAGCTGGCCCCGCTGCGCACGTACGGCATGTTCTCGGTGGACCTCCGGGCGGCCGGCTCCGCCGAGCAGCTGCAGACGGGGCTGGTGGCTGTGCGCGTGGCCGCTGACCAGATCCGGATGCCGGGCCACGTGGAGGCCCTGAAGCTGTGGTCGCTAAACCCTGACACGGGCCTGTGGGAAGAAGAGAGCGGCTTCCAGCGCGAGAGACCGGCGTCCCAGCGGGCCCGCCGGGAGGAGCGGGTCTTCCTGGTGGGCAACGTGGAGATCCGCGAGCGCCGTCTGTTCAACCTGGACGTGCCCGAGCGCCGCCGCTGCTTCGTGAAGGTGCGCGCCTATGCCAACGACAAGTTCACCCCCAGCGAGCAGGTGGAGGGCGTGGTGGTCACGCTGGTCAATCTGGAGCCCGCCCCCGGCTTCTCGGCCAACCCTCGCGCCTGGGGCCGCTTCGACAGCGCGGTCACCGGCCCGAACGGCGCCTGCCTCCCCGCCTTCTGCGACGCCGACCAGCCCAGACGCCTACACCGCCGTGGTCACGGGCCACCCTGGGCGGGGAGGAGCTGGAGCCCGCGCCCTCGCGGCCGCGCCCGCTCCCGGCCGCCGTTGGCGTGGCGCAGCCCTACCTGGACCGGCTGGACTACCGCCGCACGGACCACGACGACCCTGCCCTCAAGCGCAGCGGCTTCCGCATCAACCTCGCCAAGCCCAGGCCCGGCGACCCCACCGAGGCCAACGGCCCCGTGTACCCGTGGCGCAGCCTGCGGGAGTGCCAGGAGGCCCCGGTGACCGCCAGTCACTTCCGCTTCGCTCGTGTGGAGGCGGACAAATACGAGTACAACGTGGTCCCCTTCCGCGAGGGCGCGCCAGCCTCCTGGACCGGAGATCTCCTGGCCTGGTGGCCCAACCCGCAGGAGTTCCGGGCCTGCTTCCTCAAGGTGAAGATCCAAGGACCCCAGGAGTACATGGTCCGCTCCCACAATTTGGGAGGCAGCCATCCCCGGACCCAGGGCCAGCTCTACGGGCTGCGGGATTCCCGGAGTGTCCGGGACCCCCAGCGCCCTAGCTCCTCTGCCGCCTGTGTGGAATTCAAGTGCAGCGGGATGCTGTTTGACCAGCGTCAGGTGGACAGGACGCTGGTGACCATCATGCCGCAGGGCAGCTGCCGGCGTGTGGCGGTCAACGGGCTCCTGCAGGATTACCTGACACGGCACCCACCACTCGCGCCCACTGATGACCTGGCTTCCTTCTCCATGCTGGCCCCGCTGGACCCTCTGGGTCACAACTATGGTGTCTACACGGTCACCGACCAGAGCCCAAGGCTGGCCAAGGAGATCGCTATTGGCCGCTGCTTCGACGGCTCCTCCGATGGCTTCTCCAGGGAGATGAAGGCTGACGCCGGCACAGCCGTCACTTTCCAGTGCCGGGAGCCAACTGCGGGCCGGCCCAGCCTCTTCCAGAGGCTGCTGGAGTCCCCATCGGCGGCTCTTGGGGACATCCGCAGGGAGATGGGCGAATCGGCGCGCGTACAGGCCCGAGCCTCAAGTCCACTCCGCACCCGCCGAGGCAGGGCCCAGCAGTGACCTGGCCCCCAGCCTCGTCCCTCTGCCCTGCTCCCGATCCTCCTGTCCTTGAGAAGCCAAGCCCCCTTCTCCAGAGGCTTGCTGTCTCTTAGGGTTTCTGGGCTCCCCTCCCCTGCCCAGGATTCAGAGTCAGGTCTGATGGTGGAGAATCCCAGCAGGTAATTGTTACTGTGTGACATGAAATGGAGTTAGTTTGTCCTGATTGTGGGAGCCAGTGTGTGGGGTGACCGTGGGGGCATGGTGACCTACTGGGGCCCAAAGGGGATTATTCCCAGCTTGCATACCAGCTCTGATTTCATGTGTATTCAGATAATCCGCGTCTTCAGATTTCTGTGCTGAGCTGGATGCTCTGTTGGGTCCCCTACCCTGAGCTTTGTTCTTGGGGTTATTTATTGGAACAAAGCCTGCAAGACTGTCCACAGGTGTGAGTGGGGAGGGGTCTGGAGGTGGCGCATTGAGGGCACATTGGCTCTGGGGCTGGGGGGCCCAGTTCTCACATGTTTGGTGCTTGGAGATTCTCTAGGGGGTTGAGGCAGGGATTCAATTAAAGATGCTTCATTTCCTCCTCGTGGTGTCAGTCTTGGTGAGGGAAGGATGGGGGTTGGTACCGCTAGATCCAGAGGCACCTGGGCAGGCAGAAACAGGCCCGAAGCACATACGGACATGAGTGTGAGAGCAGCTTGCAGGCCTGCATGAGGTCTCAGGCAGGCACACAGGCCCCAACTGATGCCCACAGAAGTGTGTCTGCAACACGTGTGAGCGGAGCTGACCCATGAGCCGCCCGAGCCCGTGCAGCCCTGACCGCTGAACACAGTAGCAGCTGCTGCCCTGGCATTCTCCTCCTTGCCTGGCTGTGGTCAGAGGCTCCCACTTGGCCACGTGCCCAGGGGCTACAGTGGGCAGGGAGGAACCCTGGCCAGGGCCGCTTGCACCAGGAGGCAGGAATTGAGGCCGCCCTGGACTTCCGCAGCCGGGGCCACAGCTGCCCTGCCCTGGGTCCCACCCAGCTGAGGACTGGCCACACCTTGACCACATGGTGACTGAGCTGCCCAAGGCCATGGTCCCGAGCCCTCTGCCCTCACCAAGCCTCTCAGTCTGGACGCGCAGAAGGCACCGGACCGTCCCTTGCACGCTGTGCGCTTGGCGGGCAACCCCATGGGACAGGGGCTATTCTGACCACACCCCCACTTTCCAGACGGAGAAACCGAGGTCCCACAAGGAGAGGTGAAGAGCTGCCTGGGCTCTGGAGTGAATCCTGGCACCCTGGATGGCCCAACAGCCCCCTCAGAACATGCCTAAGACTCCCTTTGCCTGGAGATGTCAGCCACCAGAAAGCAGGGATGTGGCATTTCTCAGGGCCCGGAAGGTGCCTGGCTGAGTTTGAGTGCAGAGTGTTCCCTTATTCCAGGGCACGCTGAGGCCTTCTGCATCCCCACCCTCTCACCCACTTCCCCTTCTAACACCCCCCTGCCCATCTGTCCACCCCGCCACTCCAGTCTCCCTTACGATTTGCCTTTACAGCATTAAGAGGTGTCAGCTCTGTGCTAACAATAGGGGCCCAGAGAGGGCCTGGCCCTGGGGAGGAGAGAGGCTCACACACAGAGCCCTACACACTGCGGGGTCAGCACGTGGCGCCCATGGCCGGCCGGCTCTTGTCTATCTGCTGAACTCTCCGTGCGCCGACCCCCAACCTCCCCAGCCCTCCCTCACACCTTTGCTCAGGCCAGATCTTTCAGGGGAACTCCTTCCTCTGCCTAGGGGGTAGACTCGGGGGCTTGGAGGATCTGGAAAAATCCAGCAAACCCGGACTATGGCCCCAGTCTCTGAAGGTGGGCCCTGGAGCTCTGCTTGGAGACCAGCAGAGGGTTTGGAGCCCTGGTGCCGGCACCCTAGCCTCCCTTGGGTCGGCTGTGACGGACAAGAGAGGGGAGATGCTGGGAGGCCCCTGGAAGCCAGGGGCATGTGCGTGTACCCGGACTTCCTTATCCAGTCTACACCCTCTGCTGGCAGGGGGCTCAGAGGGGTAGGTTCCCACCCCAGGCAATGTCGGGGTCCTGGGAAGCAGCAGGAGTGGAGGGTGCTCCCCCTGCAGCTGCAGGAGAAGCTGGCTTTCAGACCGAGTGTGATGAGGTGTCAGGCTCTGCTGCCAAATACCTTTTATTGAGAAAGTGTTGGGGCCGCAGCCGATGCCAGGCCTGGGGCAGCTGAATTTGGAGCGGGCTGCTGACCCCCACTTCCTAGGACAGGGGTGGCTGGGTGTCATCCTGAAACTCCCTCCCCAGCTGCAGTGGCCGGGCCAGGCGTGAGCAGGGGCTCCTGGAGGCAAGCGGGCCGGGACACTTGCTGGCCAAGTGTCCGGCCCGAGAGAAGGCTTGGCAGTGGCTGTAGCCCGAGAGCCTCCTCGCGCGTGCTGACAGCCCTTCAAGAGAACAGCACTCAGCTCCAGTATTCAGATGAGGAAACTGAGGCTCCAAGAGAAGGAAACCATGGCTCTTAGCTGACAGCTCTGGGCTTCTTGACACTACAAAGTGACCCCATTCTAGTTCTGAGCCAGGAGTCCCGCCCCTTCCCTCCTGAAACGTTTGCCATCTGCCTCCTGCTAAATCCATCGCTCTCCCCCTAAAACTGGGGCTGCCAGACCACACCCCGTCAGCTTGGGGCGTGGACAGGCATAAGGCCTCCTCCTAGAGACCCCGGCCTCAGCCACCCTGGGGTCAGCTCAGGGCACAAGGAGGTCCTTGGTCCTGCCCACGGCATTTTAGGCTGTTAATTTTAGAACCAGGGGTTCTTCAGATTCCTAGTACTGTGAGTGGGAGAAAAATCTTGGAACGGTGCTTAGAACAAGAGGCTCTCAAACCGGTAGAATCCAGGAAGAGAGAGGAAAATGAGCATGCATCGAGCACTGACTGGATACAAGCCCTCTTTGCCCCCTCCCCAGCCCTAACTCACCTTAGGACCATTTTATTCTTGCCTGGAGAATTCCGTGGACAGAGGGGCTTGGCAGGCTACAGTCCATGGGGTTGCAAAGAGTCAGACACGACTGAGCGACCAACGCTATAATATATATTTATTGTCGTGGGCCCCCAAATGTACTTTTCGTAAGGGTGATTTTTCACACATATACCTCTCATTTCATAACTGAAGGGACTTGCCCAGGGTCACACAGGAAATGGGAACACCCTAGACCGAGAGAAGGGGTAATGTTTCCCAGAGAAAGGGACATAGGCAGTGGGTCTTGAAGGATGTATAGGAGTTTTCCAGGTGGGCAAGGCAGGAAGGGCATACCAGGCAGCTGGAAAGATGCATGTGAAGGCTGAGAAGGGAGACCTCAAGTGGGCCTGGAGATGGGAGATACCCAGGGGAGGTGAACAAAGCCTTGAATGCTGAGTGAGGAGCTGGAGAGTCTCTGGAGGTTGGTGGGGAGCTACAGAAGCTGCTGACATGGGGAGGGAAAGATCATATAATTTCTCATAACAAAGACTCTTCTAGAACTGTTGTGGGAAAGCATGTTCGGAAGTGTTTCTTTTATGGAACTGGGGTCTGCCGCCTCCCACATGGCAGCCCTTGCAGGGTCCAAACCTGCAAGCCGGAGCCCCCTCCCCTCGGGCGGCCTCCTGGCCTGGCTGGACGTTGCTGGCTCCTCGTTCAGGGCCTCGTGGCCCTGGCGCAGCCACCCCCAACTTCCCTAGCCCTGTCTGTCTCCCTCATTAGCCCTCAGGGTTGGACATGACCCAGTCACAGACCCCAAAGACTGGAGCCAGCCTGGCGGGGAGACCTGGCTTCAGTCAGGTGGTGGAGGGGAATGTTTGCATTTTAATGGTGGAAACAGAGGCAGAGGGCCAACAGAGAAAGAACAGTCTAGCTGAATGCCTATGTCCAGCGGTCTGACCCCTCCAGGGGCAGGAGCTGAAGCCAGACCCCAGGGCCTGGGGTAGGAGATCTAGGCAGGGAGGAGGGAGGCGACCCCAGGGGTCGGGGGAGCAACAGACGTGCAGGGAGCACCTTCCGCCCTACCCGGGTCACAGGTGCCATGCAGCCCCAGAGATGTGGCACGTGGGGTCAGGTGTCCCTGCCAGCAGTCCTGAGGTCACACGGTCCTGGCAAGCCCTGACCCTGTCCTCCCCCGTCAGACGCTCCCGCCCACACCACCCAGCCACCTTCCCGTCACTCATTCGGCTCCCCCGTCACGCTTCATCACAGTCCCACCTGCAGTCTGCCCCCTCGAAGTGCACGTGGCTGGATTTGCTGGTCACGCAGCATGGGACAGCCTCTCCGGTCATTGTGGCACCATCACAGCCGCCCAGGCGGATGCGCCCGGCAAAAGCCTATGCAACGGGGTCCTGTGAGGTGCCAGCCGCCAAGCGCATTTGCACACAGTGGGGCATCAACACTCACAGTCGCCCTTGTAACACCCTGCTCTTGAGGACACGCGACCCTCAGACGCCCAGACTGCAGATTCTAAGCCTCCACGAACACCCACGGTTCAGTCCCACAAAACACAGGGGGCACCGCCTGGCGCACGTGGCACCTCCCACCTTCCGGCAGCCCTGGGGAGGGCGTGGGCTGGGGCTGGGGCCGGGGCGCCTCGGAGTCCCAGATGCTTTTCCTGGGAAGTCCTGAATCTCTTCCTGCTGACTCAGCCCTGGGGGCTGTCTGGCCGGGTGTTGCCAAACCTCAGGTATGTCCTCGAAGGCTGCTTGGTGGGGCCTCCCTCAAGGCAGTGGTGACGGGAGCCCACTCAGGACTCAGTCCGCCCCGCCCCCCGGAGCCCCAGCCCGTCCTTTGCCCCAGATGGCGCTTGAGCTCTGATGGTGGGTCTTAGGGCACGGTGCCTGCGTGGTGGAGGCTGAGGCCAACAGCTCACACCCCTGCTTCTTTGCTGCTGAGAGTCGGGAGACAGATGAGCTCCCAGCCAAGTCAGGGCCCCCAGGGGCCTTGCTCAGCCCACGCCGCTTGCCTCTGGTGAAGGTGCCTCTGTCTTGGGTGGTCTGAGGGGAGTTCACCTGGCTGCCCCTCCTGGGGCCCAGCACAGGCACAGGGCCAGGGCCAGACAGACAGACAGACACACAGATGTGCACCCGTGTGCTCTCACGTGATGTCTCCATGCAGACCTGTGGGCACGGGGATGTTTGATTGCGCTTAGGCTGGTCTTTCTAGAACCCCATTCTGAAGAGGGACCTGGAGCCACACACAGATACCTCAGCCTGTAGGGGTCTGATTTGGGCCAACAGGAGGGTCAGGGACAGGAAAAAAAAAAAAAAAACACAGAAGGGCTGAAGGAAGGCTTTCTGGAGAAGAGGACATTTGCTATGGGCTTTGAAGAGTGAATAGGAGTTTGCCAAACCACTATCAGATATCCGAAGGGCTTGAATGCTGGTTTTTCACCTTCTGTCTGTGAAGGTTCTGAGCAGGGGAGGGACACAGACAAAATTCCACTCGCTACCTCCTCTTGAAGACCCAGCCTCTCCCTTCAGTGAGCTTTCGGTCTGATGGGGGAGGCAGCCAGACCCAGCCTGGAAGCATGGAAGAGTCCTCAGGTTTGTGAAGCACCTGCCAGGCATTGGGTTGGATCTCATCAGCGACAGGTTCCATTATCATCTCTAGTTTACAGCCAAGGAAAGCTAAGGCTGAGAGAGGGAAGTGCCACATGGAGGCAAGGCTGTTCACATACTGTGCTCGCGTCTGACTTACAGTTGTGGCAGCTGACATGGTCGTAAGCTGACCCTAAAGTCTGAAGGCCAGCGTGGAGGGGTTCCAATAAGTCAGCTTTGCCCAGGGTCGTGTCTTTGCCCCTGGGGTCCTGGTGAGGGGGAACCCCAGCTCATGGGACACACAAGCTCCCCCTGGCCCTCAGCACGATTGCCCCATCTCCCATATCCCACGTTATTCTCTGCTGAATGGCTTTAATGAGCAGCTTTAATGAGCGGCTTCTGGGCCAGAGGGCTGTCTGAGTAGGAGGCTGGGGGTGCTTCTCCAGGCTTTCTGGGAGGCCAAAACCATGGGCCCGCCGTCTGGCCCAGCTAAACACAAACACTTGGAAATGGCCGGCCCGACGGAATCTAGGTTGTGGTCAGGCTGTGGCTGAAGAAGCCACTGGAAAAACACGCAGTCCACGCGGCCAGACCCAGCTTACGTTTCACCAGGCAGGAGCGGCCTGCCGGGCGCCTGGAGCTGAGGAATGTCCGTTCTCTAGCTCTCTGGAACCTGCTGCCTCTGACAGGGGCATCCAGCTGCCGGGCAGTACTCCCCTCAGTCTCCTGCGGCCAGGATGTGACCTGCCTCTTAATGGGTCCTCAGAGAATCAGGCCTCTTGGCTTGTCCCCTGGCCCAGATGCTGTTGGAAACCTTTTGTTTGCTTGTATGCCCCTGACCATGGGGAGCTCACTCCTTTACACCTGTCATAGCCAGCAGCCAGGGGCCTATAACTGGACTGTTTTCCCACCAGAAGCTCTGGCTCCCTTGACCACATGAAGGGGAGGTCATGCAGCCTGAGTAAATCCCACCTCACACCCTTCCATGGGTTCAGCCCCTTCCTGGGCCTCCAGACCTCCCCCATGCCCTTGGCGTCAGCGTGCCCTAAGTGGACCCAAGTGTCCTTCCCCCAGAAGGTGCTCCTTGCCCCACGGCCATGCTTCAGAGCTTATCTCCCTGTCCAACTGCCTAAGCCCTGGGATGGGCAGATGGCCCACACATCCGTTGAGCACATGCTAGATGCTGAAGCGTTTACCTGCATCGCTTCACGGACCCCTCCCAGTGAGGCTGTTCCTATAATTGCTCTCCTTCACAGATGGGAAAACCAAGGCTCAGTGAGTTTGCTTGGTGTCCCGGGATAGCTCAGCCAATTCTGGAATAGGAGACATTCCCCCGCTGGTGAACTAGGATAGGGCCCTGGTGACCTTGTCTTTGGGGCTGGGATGCCCCCTGGGGGTCAAAGGGGGAGCTGCAGCCTGTGCCCGGGTCGGCCTGAGCGGCCCAGCTTCCCACAGGCTCTGTCGCTGCCCTGCTCACATCGGCTCAGTCGGTGGGGGGCAGGGGCTCTGCGTGAACCCTTGCTGGGTCACCATGGAGACCCCTGAGCACAAAACCAGCCTCTCACGTCATACTCAAGCTGGACCCAGGGCTGGGGAGGGACCAGAGGAGGGGAGGGGCCGAGTCCAGTCTGCCTGTGGGTGAGGAGACGATTCAGGTGAGGGCGGGAGCAGTCCAGGCGGACCGGGGACGCGTGCCTGCCCAGCCTCTTGGTTTCAGTCCACCCCAGGAGAGACGGCGAAATTAAACCCGAAGCTTCGGGGGGACTTTGACGATCTAGCAATACGGGGTAACTGGGGAGGTCACAGACCTCCCCTCCACACAGACCACAGCTCTCATCATCTCTCAGCGCTCCCCAGGATTCGCTTTGGTCTGGAAAGTCCCCATCGGCCAGTCAGGAGTACGACTGAGGACCAGAGGGAATTCCCTGGTGGTCCAGTGGTCAGGACTCTGAGCTTTCACTGCAGAGGACGCTGGTTCAATCCCTGGTCAGGGAACTAAGATTCAGCAAGCTGGGAAGCCAAAAAAGAGAAAGAAAATAAACCCAAATCTTGAGACCACAGAGGGGAAGATCCTCCCTGGACATACAGCCCAGTCCCGTCCTGCCCTGCCAAGTCCCGTCCTCCCCCAGGTGACTTGGCGGCATTTGGGTGGGGGTGGTGGGGGGTGGTGGGGGAGGGCTGGGGCGGGGCATGGGCCCAGATTGGGAACAACGGGAGCCGTAGCTCCCGCTGCAGAGGTGCCCCATCTCTGTTCTTTTATTTTATATATATGTATTTTTGGTCGCGCCTCCTAGCTTGCTGGATCTTAGTTCCCTGACCAGGGATCGAACCTAGGGAATTCCCTCCCCCGCTGTTTTTGGAGTTGCCCCATCTTTATTCCAGAGGGGAAAGAAGGGCCAGACAGGAGAAGCCAAAATATTGTGGCCCTTGAAGTGCCCGTGGCCCTTGGACGCTGGTGAGGGGGCGGCGGCTGGAAAGAAGGCTGGGCAGCGGGCAGTAGTGTGTCAGGGACCCTCAGGAGTCAGGTCCGGGGAAGAGGGGCTGTAGGAAGTGGGCTGGGAGCAGAGCAGACGGGTGGGATCTTGGGGGGCGGGTAGAGCAGCTCACGGGGCAAAGAAGCAAACAGAGGGCCCTCGGGCAGAGGGAACAGCCAATGCAAAAGCCCTGGGGTGGGAGCATGTTTCTGGGAGGGGTAGTGAAGGAGGCCAGTAAGGAGGGAAATGACGTTTAACGACACCGTTTGTAAGACCTGGAGGAGGAGGAAAAGCGAATCGGAGTCTGAGAGGAAAGTGAGCCGAGGCCTGGACTTGCTTCACGTTGTCAGTGCGCCCCCTGGTGGCCGCGTGAAGGAGAGGCAGGGAGTTGGGTCTGTCCACCGTTGACCCTCACAGGCGGTCACAGACACTGTGGCATCCTGAGCCGGGCTGCCCTTGGTCAGACCTCTGCCCTCTTGTCTTCCTGTCTCTGTGTTCCCCTCGGAAGGGGGAAAAGATGACCAGACTCTCCAAGAGCATGGACACCATGCTTCGGGTCCTCAGCGCTCTTGTGATTCCTACCAAGCCTGCGGGGGCAGGAATTACTTCTATTAATATTTCCACTTCGCAGAGGGGAAAACTGAGGCTCAGGGAGGGCAGGGCATGGTCAGACCACCTCACACCATGGACACCTGCCAGGAGAGAATGGATCCCCCCCAGGGACCAGCCCAGTGGGCCAGAACTCAAGTTCAAGTTCTGCCACTTCATATCCTCAGGGTTACCTCCGTATGCCTCAGTTTCCCCAGTGCTTCAGTTGAGGGAGGCTAGCAAGAATAGCTCCAATTCATTCTTCAAACTTTTATTTTTGCTGATGTCGGTGTCCACTTGTGGTTGTACAGTTGTTCAGTTGTGTCTGACTCTTTGTGACCCCATGGACTGTAGCCCACCAGGCTTCTCTGTCCTTCACCATCTCCCAGAGCTTGCTCAAACTCATGTCCATTGAGTCGATGATACCATCCAACCATCTCATCCTCTGTCATCCCCTTCTCCTCCTGCCTTCAATCTTTCCCAGCATCAGGGTCTTTTCTAATGAGTCAGCTCTTTGCATCAGGTGGTCAAAGTATTGGAGCTTCAGCTTCAACATCAGTCCTTCCAGTGAATATTCAGAATTTATTTCCTTTGGTTTGATCTTGCAGTCCAAGGGACTCTCAAGAGTATTAGTTTCTGCTGTAAAACAACATACAGTGTGAATCAGCTATGTGTTCTGCTCAGTCATTCAGTGGTGTCCAACTCTTTGTGACCCCACACACTGTAGCCCACCAGGCTCCTCTGTTCATGAGAATTCCCAGGCAAGAATACTGGAGTGGGTTGCCATTTCCTCCTCCAGGGGATCTTCCTGACCCAGGGATAGAACTTGCATCTCTCGTGTCTCCTACACTGGCAGGTGAATTCTTTAGCACTGTGCCACCTGGAATGCCCAAAATCAGCTATAAGTAACATATATCTCCTCTTTCTTGAGCATCCCTCCCAGCCCACCTCCACTGGCGATTCTTTTTTTTTTCCCAGAGCGAAGTTTATTGTTGTGTGCATTCACACAGCAAAACTGTATCTGCCAACATAGGAAGTCTAACTCATGCTGTGTATTTCCCCGCCTTCCTGGGCTGCTCCAGATGCAGATGGAAGGAGGCAGCAACACCAGACACCAGAGGGACTGGAGGTGGGGGTTCAGTTTAATTGGTCTTCGATTTGTGTGTGTGTGTGGTTGCTCAGAATGTGGGATCTTAGTTCCCTGACCAGGGATCGAACCCATGTCCCCTTGCAGTGGAAGCACAGAGTCTTAACCACTGGACCACTGAGGAAGTTCTAATCGTCCTTAAACTTGCCATCGAAGTAGGGCACTCATTCCAGAATTGGTTACCACTGGGTGGCCCACACTAGTCCCACAGTGCCCACGGTGCCCCTCATGCCCTCCTTAGGAACCCAATTTCTGGCCAGCTCACAGTAGTGTGGGCCCAGGAACCTATTCAGCACCCCCAGGCTGGCTGGTGATTCTTGCATGAATCAGCGCAATCATGGGCCAGTAGGAGGCCCTTCCACACTGCTCCTGCATCTGTCAGTTACCCTAAAATTCAGGTCCTCTGGCTCCCTGACCTCAGGCTCCTACACATTTGGATGTGTGTTTGAGATTCAAAGTGCCACCCTTCATGCCTGAAGAAGGTCCCTCATCACCTGGTTCTACAAGGTCATAGGTCATGAGCCACTGCGACTGCTCACCTTCAACAAACCCTGAAAGGAGTTCAGGGAAGAGATTAGGAATGGAGCTCTCAGGGCTCTGGGGAAACTGGTTGGGTAGCCCTTCAGATAGGTAGGTATTTTCAGGAGAAAACTTTTATGAGCTCAGTTTCTTGCATCTTTTCATACTTAGAAGAGCGCTGAAATCATTAACTGAGACATCTGGTTTGTGTGAGTAGCAGCTCTTCTGAGATATGTGCTTGATTGCACATTCTCCTTCTCCAGGATCACATACATGCTGACATCCTCCCACCCCTTTGGAGCAGTTGCTGGGAACTCTCTGAGAGGCTGTCCGGGCTACAGTCTTCAGTCAGTCCCCAAATAAAACTGGAACTCACAGGTCTCATGCTGTGCATTTTTCAAAATTTAATTTTCATTTTATATTGGAGTAACTCAACATTCAAAAAACAAAGATCATGGTATCTTGTCCCATCACTTCATGGCAAATAGATAGGGAAACAATGGAAATGGTATTTTCTTGGGCTCCAAAATCAGATGCAGATGGTGACTGCAGCCATGAAATTAAAAGACGCTTGCTCCTTGGAAGAAAAGCTATGACAAACCTAGATAGCCTATTAAAAAGCAGAGACATCACTTTGCCGACAAAGGTCCATGTAGTCAAAGCTATGGTTTTTCCAGTGGTCATGTATGGATGAGAGAGTTTGACCACAGAGAAAGCTGAGTATCAATGAATTGATGCTTTTGAACTGTGGTGTTGGAGAAGACTCTTGAGAGTCCCTTGGGCTGCAAGGAGATCAAACCAGTCAATCCTAAAGGAAATCAATCCTGAATATTCATTGGAAGGACTGATACTGAAGCTCCAATACTTTGGCCACCTGATACGAAGAACTGACTCACCGGAAAAGACCCTGATGCTGGGAAAGACCCTGATGCTGGTCCACGCCCAGACAGGGGCAGTTACCCCAGTCAGGATCACACATTCCAGGCACACGGCTGCTACTTGCAAAACTCTAACCTACAACCAGACTTTTTCTTTCTTTAAATCACCAATCAACCTCAGACTCTTTGCTAATTGAGTATCATGATGAATACTGTTGTTGTTGTTTGGTTGCTAAGTCGTGTCTGACTCTTTTGCGACCGCATGGACTATAGCCTGCCACATTCCTCTGTCCATTTCCCAGGCAAGAATGCTCGAGTAGGTAGCCATTTCCTTCTCCAGGGAATCTTCCCCACCCAGGGATTGAACCTAGGTCTCCTACATCGGCAGGAGCTGCATGGGAAGCCTCTATGGTTAATATTAGAGTGAATTTTTCTCTGGTGGGAGCCTTGGGATTAAGCCTTTTTCTCTGGTCAGAGCCTTTCTCTGATGTGTGGATCAGAGAGAATATTAGCGGGTTTTCTGCCCAGACACCTGGCCAGAATGCCAGCCTTATCTGGGAGCTGGTGGAAATGCAGATTCCCAGGTTTGGCCTGGATCCAATGAACCAGAACCTCCATTTAAACCCATCTCTGGCCTAGACACCTCAGAGTAGCCCTCAAGACTCTTGTGTCCAGCAGCTTGGAGCCCTGCCCATGTTATGGTGGCTTTTGTCTCAGAGGGTGCGTGGAGCTCTAAGCAGACAGACTGTGCCTTCCTGGGGCTCCCAACCAGGTGATGGAGATGAGATTCCACAGAACCTGGGGGAGGTGTCCACTCACCTCTCAGAGGCTGCCCAGGACATGGATTCCCAGTCTCCATCTCCCAACAAACTGGCTCACAAAAAAAAGATCTCTAAAAAACTACACAATGGCATGCAAAAATATGCAAATCACACACGTGTTTAATTCAAATAAAGCAAATCATGCATATTATATGCAAACCACAAACACACATGCAAATATCATGAGAGGGAGAGTGCCTGAGTGAGGGTGGTCAGACACTTTGCAAGGGACACATTGAGCAGAATAGTGACCGTGGAGGTCTTGTTTCCTGCCCTGAGCCTGACCCTTTGTGTGGATCTGCCTTTGAACCCCACAGCTACCAGGTAAGGGGTCTTCCATCCTGGGGTCCCTTGCCCAGGAGCAGCAGGTCTCCAGGCCTCCAGCTCTGTAGTCTCTGCAGGGCCCTGGCGACCCCTGGTGGACGATGGTGGGACACAGAGCCTGAATCTCCTGTGCGGTGGCTTCCAGATCCTTCTGTGAGCCTCCTCTCAGGTAAGATCCCGGATCATGTGTTCCAAGCTAAGGATTAGTGAGGGGGTAACAAGCAGAACTGACTGGGGCGTGGTCAGTGTTCCAAGGGCTCCCTCTCCTCTCCCTGCACAAGCCTCTTTTTGTTCTTGTTTAGTTGCTAAGTCGTGTCTGACTCTTTCGACCCCACAAACTGCAGCCCACCAGGCCCTTAGGGATTTCTAAAATGCAGACTGCCCAAGGGTATACAGAGAAAAGAGACTGCTTTCCCACCAATCCCTGATCCTTGGTTCCTTCCCCAGTGGTCCTGGCTGTGACCTGTGTCTCCTTCCAAAGATATTGGATACCTCATTTAAAAAAATGTATGCAAATGGTTATCTTCCTATTCTTTACAGTAACACGTTGTGGAGAAAAACTGCTTCAGCTTTTTAAATGGTTGTATACTATTCCACTACATGACTCAATAGCCTGATTGGCGTGCTGTGATTCATGGGGTCACAAAGAGTCGGACACGACTGAGCAACTGAACTGAACTGAACTGAACTGAACTGTGCTTCGTGCTTAGTTATGCAGTCATGTCTGATCCTTTGTGACCCCATGGATTGTAGCCCACCAGGCTCCTTTGTCCACGGGATTTCTTCCAGGCAAGAATAGTGGAGTAGTTTGCCATTTCCTCCTCCAGGGGATCTTCAAACCAGCATCTCTTGCATCATAGGCAGATTACTGCTGAGTCATTGGGGAAGCCCCAAATAGTTCTCAACTGACAAATATTTCTTTTCCTTTTTTTGCAATTACAAAAAAATGTAGCAGGAAATGCATCATTTTGTTCCTGTAGAAACATGTTCCTGTAGAAAAATTATTAGAAGGCAAACTGCTGAGGGAAAGTGTGTGTGCATTTTTAATATTAATAGATTCTAGAAAATTGCCGTCTTGAGCCGCTGTACTGATGAGCAGTCTCCCCTGATCAGCTTTCAGGCTCAAGGCCTTGGGTCTGCCTACCTCTCTCCTGACTGGGGGCCTGGGCCACAGGTCACCAAGCCTCCGAGCCTCAACGTCCCCTCCTGTTGCATGCAGGTGCCATCAGCTCCCGCTCTGCCAGCAGGGTGACTCTTCTGAGCTCTTGTAATCCTTCTAGTTCGATTACTGTCGTATGGCCATATTTCAGGCATTTTTTGAGTAATATAATATGAAATGTTAGTAAAGTGCGACTTTAGGTGCAGAATTTGACATAGGGAGTTTCCTCAAATTGAAACCCTCTAAGAGACCCAGCCGGAAGCTGGAGGCTAAACCAACCCAGAGCTGCATTCACACCATGGCCAGGAGAGGAGGCAAGTGAGTGGTGAGCACCGGACATTTCACATACACAGGCCTCAACCAGGACAAACAAGTTGCAACACTGTTTCCCTTGGGACACCCCTGCAGGGTTTTCTCCAGCACCTGTGCTCTCTGCCTCCTCTCCAGGGTTCAGACGACCTCCCCTGGTGCATCCCACTTTTCCCTCCCTCAGGACCTGCCTGGCAGCTCTCCCCACGGGTGTTTCCCTCTCACACCCCACGGCCCCTGGCGACATTTTTGCTGCAAATGTTCTCAAGAGCTGACTGTGCTCTCTGCCTGTGATTGCTTCTTGAACTGGCTTATGGCCCTGTGGTTCCACTGAGCCCATGCGGCTCAGTCCGGCCACGCTGGTGAGGCTTCACTTTCTGCTCCTGAGATCTGTCTTTCTGACTTGTGACATCCTCTCTTGATTTTTGTCTTGTATTTTGGCCTCTCCCAACTTCCAAATTTTTTTTTGAAGTTTTGCAATATCTCCTTTATTTCTTTCACTTTACAAAAGAAGTTCTTTTAATTTTTAAAAAACTTTTTATTTTGCATTGGTGTATAGCCAATTAACAATGTTGTGATAATTTCAGGTGAACAGCAAAGGGACTCGGCCACACATATATACATGTATCCATTCTCCCCCAAACTCCCATCCCCTCCAGGTTGCCATATAACATTGAGCAGCATTCCACGTGCTATACAGTAAGTCCTTGTCCCGGCTTCCACATTTCTATCCTGAACACGACTCTTCTGCCCAGCTGTGTGGACGCACCAAGCTGCAGGACCAGAGCTGAGCTGCCTTCCCTCTGCGACTTCCCGTCTAGTTTCCCTGTGGTTCAGAGTGCCCTGGTCGACCCAGAAACAGGCCGAATGGAAGAAGCGGGACACAGAAGGCCTCAAGCTGCGTGATCCTGTGTGTGTGAAATGTCTGGAACAGGCAAATTCACAGAGACAGAGAGCAGATTAGTGTTTGTCAGGGGCTGGGGAGGGGGACTGGGAAGTGACTGCTCATGGGGGTCTTCTTTTGGGTGGGCTGCTCAACAGCCTCGATTGAGACTCCCCCTACCCCAGGCTGTGGTTTTGGGGCTTCCTAGCATCTTAACCATTTCTGCTGAGGGAGTGCGCAGTGGAAATGTCACAGGTGCTGGGGGAGGTCCTGATGGCTGGCCCCTGCGGCTTTCCAAGCAGCTCAGCCTACAAATGCAGGAGACACAGGTTTCATCCCTGGGTCAGGAAGATCCCCTGGAGAAGGAAATGTCAACCCACTCCAGTATTCTTGCCCAGAGAATCCCATGGACAGAGGAGCCTGTGGGCTATATAGTCCAGGGGGTCACAAAGAGTCAGATAGGACTGAATGCTGCAACAGTGCACTGAAGGCGAGAAAAGAGGCGGTGACGGTGCAAAGAGCCAGGCCAGGGGCGGCTCGCTGACCAGCACTCATCACTCAGGAGTTGCTGAGCTGAGGGGCAGTGAGGGCCCAGGGCTGCCAAGATGGAACTACCCTAAGGACCCAGTACCAGGAACGAGGGGCTCACTCACTGGAGGAAGATCTTCCCAGATGCAGAGGCAGGCCACTCCAAGATACATCATGTGGAGAAAGGCAGGGCATGCCAAGTGGGGACATGCACGCAGGGACACACAGACCATCACAAACCATCTTGGTAGGACCCAACCCTAACTCTGAAGATGGGTCTGCAGGGATGCCGGTGGCGAAGGGGCCAGGGCCTGGATGGGGTCAGCTGAGATTGTAGTACCTTCACTATAAATCTATTTCTTGAGACTTCCCTGGTTGTCCAGTGGTTAAGACTCTGTGCTTCCAATGCAAAGGGTATGGGTTCAATCCCTGTTCAGGGAACTAAGATCCCACATGCGGTGCAGTGCGGCCAAGAAAATATATTAAAAAAGAAAAAAGAAATCTATTTCTTGGTTCTCAAACAGAAATGGAGATGTGTGGTAACAGGTCAGGTGAGAGTAGCAGCCTTGTGGCTGTGACAGTTGGGTAAGGGTGGGCAGGTGAATGGAAGCCAGAAGGGAGGGGGCTGAGGTCCTCTGATTCCTGGAGACCACTGTGCTTAGCCTTTTGGGGTGCAGGCTGTGATCCTGCCATGTTGCATGGCTGGGCCCAGCGGACTTTCACTCCTGCACCTCGTTTCCGGTCTGCACCCCTCACTAGAGCATCAACACCACAGTGGTGGCACCGCAGGGGGCGGGACAGGAGGGAGGGGGCGGAGACAGGGAGGGGAGGGGCGGAGACGAGGGAGGGTAGGGGGACGGGACGACGAGGGACGGGAGGGGACGGGG
>NW_011494820.1:1181030-1198860 GCF_000754665.1 Bison bison bison | reverse complement strand
GGGGCGGAGACAGGAGGGAGGGGGCGGAGACAGGAGGGAGGGGGCGGAGACAGGAGGGAGACATGGCGGGGCTTGGAGGCCAAGAGTCAGGAGAACGGTGACGCAGTCAACTGGCCAGGATCTGGGGTGAGCTGTGTGGAGGCGTGGGGGAGTTGGAACACACTGTGTGCAGAGAAGAAACCCTCTGGACAGAAACTCAGGGGCTAGTCATGGAGTCAGCTGGTAGTGTGGGGTCAGGGCCCTGGTGATGTAGACTAATGGGCAGATACAACATATTTGCTCAGGGCCCTGGGCTGTCTGCAGTCCAGGCTCTTTTAATTCTCCCAACAGCCCAGCCCTACCTTCTTGTTTTGGCTGCACCAGGCCTCAGCTGTGGCATGGCGCACCTTTAGGTGTGGCATGTGAGCTCTGCTGTGGCACGTGGGATCCAGTTCCCTGACCAGGGATAGAACCCGGGCCTCTTTTTTTTTTTTTTCCGGGCCTCTTGCATTGGAAGCCCAGAGTCTTAGCTACTGGACCGCCAGGGAAGTCCCCCAGCTCTACCGTCTTCGTTCCCAGGGAGGGGAAGAGGAAGAGGAGACGGAGCGAAGCCCCGCCCACCCCGAAGGATGAAGCAGAGGAACCAGGTGAGGGGACCGAGGGACGCCTGGGAGGCGGGGCACGCTGAGCGCCGAACCTCAGGCCAGCGGGATTTCAAGAGCACAGAGGCATGAAAGCGCTTGGGAAGTTTATTGTCTTGAATGACATTTCAACTGAAAATGGTATAACTTGCATTAACAGAAGAAAGAAAGTGCCAAACTAATTCCGGTAAAACCCTGAGCTCACAACAGACTTAAATCAAAACTGCATTTTCATAACACAACACAAGTCAGGGTGGGAGGCAGTGCCTGGGCGAGTTGGCACCTGGACGGACCAGTGAGCAAAAGGTCACAACTCGCACAACTGCGCTTGTGTCGTCAGCGGCTGCGAGCAACAAATCTGGGGTGAATGGTGGCAAAATTAAAATCAGTTCAAAATTTTAATGGCAGAATTGGTACCAGAATTTCCTGTAGAAATAGTTCATAGTCTTAACCATAAAATTACTATATATATATATGTATGTATAAATATAAAGACAAGAGTTGGGAGAATAAGCAGCATCTCAAGCTGTTTCAAATCCCAGCTGATAAGCGGACGATGGCGTCAGTGTCTCTGGCTGGTGGCTTAGGGAGAGCCCTCTGCTGTCAGCTCTGGGTTTTCTGAAGGAACTCGAGGGCCAGGGAACCACAGCAGGTCACACCGTCCTCTTTTCTGCTCGCCCCAACACTTAATTAGATGCATCTGAGGTGACACTGCCGGGGTTGCCAACGGGTGAAGCGGTTGGCATTTGCTTCACCTGCCAGCCGCCCCTGGCCTGAAAAGGCGGAGACAGAGACTCAGAGGGGGGCCGTGAAGACTGGTGGCCCGTCCAGCCTCCACGTCCCTTAGAACGTGCTGAGAGCTGCGAGAGGAGCCAGGAGACGGGGGGACGCAGGGGTCTGCCCTGAGTCGCAGCTGGCCTCCACATGGACGTGCTTCCTTGGCAGGGTCTGCTTCCGCTAGCCGGGCGCTGGCAGGGGAGGGACGGGGCACCATGGTACGTGCTCTGAGGGGGAGGGAGACCCAGGCAGGCCTGGAGCTAACAGTGGGCCCTGAAAGACTGTGCTGAGATGTGCTGAGCAGCAAGAGGTTCAGGAACCCTGAACCCAGCAGGACGTGCACCTGACTGGAGTTAGGACGGAAGGGCCCATGGCCGCTGGCTGGGGGGACTCTGTCTGCGGTGTGGGGATGTACTGGGCACACGTGACCATGGGGTGTTCATCCACAGACCCCTCCCCCTGGAAACCACTGTTGACAATGGCTGTCTGCTCTAAGGTGAGTCCTGTGTGCAGCCCACGAGAGCAATAACGCACAAGCTCCCCTTCTCTTTCCTCATTCTCAAACTTTCCTGAACAGGCTGAACCCTCCTGCCTGCACCCTCTAATGCATCCAGCCCCACGAGGCCCAAGACCCTGCTCCCTTCCCCCTCTCCCCACAGCTGTTACCTCCCACATGTGCCAGAGGACAGTGCTGGGCAAGAGAATTGGGAGGCCGGCGCTGCTGCTCTCAGCCTCAGTCTGAAAGCGCCTGGGGCGGGGATGCTGGCCGCAGGGGGACATGCTCTGCCCTGGGGTGGGCACCGCAGGCCTGGGACCCCAGCAGGAAGACATGAGTGAGGAGGGGAGGGCTCACCTGGCAGGCCTGGGAAGTGACAGGCTGGGGGCCAGTGTGGGCCTGGGAGCCAAAGGGCAGCTCAGGGCTGAGGAGTCGGCGCCCAGCTGGGTGGGGGGTGGTAGGGGAGTGGGGGTGCTCAGCCTGGAGACCTTCTCTTGGGAAGAGCATCTGTGCCTGCCCACGCCAGGGGACTGGGGCACAGTTGGGGGTGCACACCACATCCCACGCTTTCCCACTTACTCCGTGGGGCTGACAGGACCCGGCCCCCGGTCCATGGACCCCTCACCCTGTGTCACTCTCACAGGCTTGCCCCTACTGTGGTTGCGGCTCTGGGCCTTGGGCAAGTGCAGAGCAGGACGAGCTGGCCACCTGGTGGCATCAGAGTGCTGGCTCTGCCAGGTGCTCACTGTGGGCTGTGGGGTTGCCATGGTGACGGGATGCACTGCACCAGCGGGCATCCATTCCCTGCATCTTTAAGAGGGGTACACTGAGGAGGGAGGTTTGACTCTGAAGCAAACAGTCTGGCTGCATAAGACCCTACCCACTGCTGGGTGGCCGTGTTACACCTGTGCCTGCACAGCTCTGCAGGACAGCCCTGAGCGTGCGGCCAGGCCCCCTAGCCGCCCCCCACCGTGGCTGTCAGTGGGGGGCCAGGAGGCCCCAGGGGCCGCGAGAGGGATGGCCCACACCCTGAGAACATTCCTGAGGGCACATCCTGAGAGCCGTGACCCGAGGCCCATGCTCCTCCCAGTCGCCAAAATGGACCTTCACTCTGGCCCAGCTGGGCGCCAGCAGAGGGGGTGGCCGGGACAGTGAGGAGTGCTGAAGGCTCTGAGCTCAGGGGGCTGCACCTTCAGACCATCGAGGCCTCGTTTTCCCACCACACCCTCTGCCTCCTCGGGGAGGGAGGGCCCCTTCCCAACAGGCAGAGCCCGCCGTGCCCACTGAGTCTTGTGAGGACTGAGGTCTCTGCTGAGCGGCCCACGGTGCTGAGCTCCCTGAGGCGGCTCTGCCCTCCTGCACCATCCCCGTGATGAGGGCCTGGCAGGCCCAGCTGGTTGTCATGCCCTTCATGAGAGCTTGCGGAGACCACGATGTGGCTGAGGCCGCCGGTCCCGAGGACCAGCCACCACGGGGGCTCCAGGCCTGCTCGTCACTGGGTCGGGGACCCCACAAGCCTTGGGGTTGTGCCACAGACTCACCTGGGCCAGAAGGCCTCCTCCCCGGGGGCTGGGCTGGACGCAGGCCAGCGTCTGCAGGCGGATAAGCGCGTCTCCGGGGCCAGTCAGCGGAAATGGGCCAGAGGAGCCTGCAGGGGTCGGAGGGTCAGGACCAGCGTTCCCGCCCTGGGAGGCGCAGCAATGCCGCAGGTGGCACTCGCCAGCCCCTGGGTCAGGAGGAGGCCATGAACGTGACTCCCACGGCTCCCAGCCCTCCTGCAGCCTGTGTGGGTGGGGAGACCAGCCTTCTGGGGTGCACCTTCTGTCCCCACAGCACCTGCACAGCCGGCGGGGCTGTGTGACTTGATGGGGACCATCTCCAGTGGGAACGGAAACCCCACAATGTGAGCAGAGGAGAGGCGTGTGCAGGGCCCGGCAGCTGCCCTGGAAGCGGCTAGGTGTGCGCAGCCTCGGGGGGCCACTGACCCTCACTCACTGGAGTGGGACATCGATGGGGGGCTGGCCTGGCGCCCTGAGCCCCTGACTTCGGTGGCATCCACTGCCGTCTTGGCTGTGTAGATGGTAGCCTCTTCTTGAAACTTCCTCATGTTCTTTTTATACCGAATTCTTTTGTTGCCGAACCAGTTGGAGACCTGTGGACACACAGAGACAGAAGTAGCTGGAAGGCTGCTGGAGCGATGCGGCACGCAAGGAGGGGGCGTTGCTGAGTGGCAGCACGCGGCCCCAGGATGGGGTGAGGGGCTGAGACTGTGAAGCCGGCACTGACAAACCCTGGGCACAGGGAATGTCTGCTGTGTGTTGGGGGCGCCCTGGAGTCAGCGTGGCTTACAGAGAGGGAGGAGCTGCGTTGCTTGAAGACCAGGTGCTGCTGGAGCCTGGGATGAGGAGGGAGGTGGGAGCAGGGCAGGCATGTGTCACACGCTTGGAGAGACCAGTGTGTGGTCACTGCAGGCAACAGACTGAACCCTGACGCGGGACACATGCACCAGCAGCCGCGTTTCTGGGAATGCGATTGAAGCAAAGAACACAATCGAATCCAAAACTTATCAAAGGATAAAGGACCACCTGATGGAGCAGGGGAAGGAGCTGAGCACGGAGCAGCGCACGGGCAGCCTTCAGTCCTCGAAGCCGGTTGGGAGGGAGCTGCAGTCACACATATCTTGCAAGCACAGGGCCCAGCTCTGATGGCATGTCTGCACGAGCCTTCTGGGTCAGGGCTCCTCCCTGTTGATCATTCTCTGGGCGGGTCCTGAGGGTGCTGAGCAGCATCCCTGGTCTCCACTGCTGGAGGCCAGGTGTGCCCTTCCCTGCCCTCAAGAGCTGTGACAACGAAAACGTCCCTGGCTGGCTGAGAGGCTGGACAGCACTCAGCTGTATGAGCATGGAGACGTGCACAGCCAGAAGCACCGCGTATCCCTAAGTACGGCGCCTGGAGCTGCAGTTTCATGCACACATGAGACGTGTGCATTTTCATGAACAGAAACACACAGCTGAACTGCATGGCAGGGCTGTGGATGACCTTTTCTCCTTTAAAATTAGTTTCTTTAACGTCTCTCTACAATCCTCTCAATGTTAATCATGGACAGAAAAAGCCCTGTGTGTGTTCCCTGCTCTCAACTCTCCTGCCCTCAGTGTTGAGTGTGACCTGCTCGCAGCCAAGCCAGGTAAGCACCTGGCTCCCACTTACCTCCAAGGAATGCACCCACACGTCTGTGCTGAAGTTTGCAGAAGAATGTCGGCGAGTGGTTTTCCATGGTGAATTCAACTGGCATTTTAGAGGGGCGAAGAGCAGACTTCCCAAGTGTGTGTCTGCGGGGGAGCTGGTTCAGGCTGGGGTCCGCCCTCCCTACACGGTCTGTCCCAGCACCTTGGACAGGAGCGAGATGCCCTCTCTGCAAGGCTAGCCACAGCTCGGTGTCACCGGCCACTCCCTGCCCAGTCCCTCTGGCCCCTTTGGTCCATGTAGCTGTAGCCACTGAGGTTTCCACCCATTGCCCTGTCCATGGGTTCAGCTCTCCTGTCCTTCCCCCTCGGGCCTCCTCAGCCTGCAGTTGCAGCTGATCCTTCCTGAAAACATCGGTGGTCTTGTCTGCAGCACCCTTTGCCTAATGTTGCTCCACTATTTTCTCCTTAAGTGAACCTCACAGCCTGCACCACATTTGGAGCCCTACTCAGCTGTCAGCCATTTCTACCGAGGCACCACCACAGCGGGGAGGGGTCCCAGGACAGAATTCTGCTGCTGGTGGGTGGGTGGGGATGTCAGGGCCCAGCCACTGAGCAGGAGTTGCTGGAATGTGGCCAGTGCTTTTCAAACTTTTGTTTGTCACGAGCTCTCTCCTCACATGAAATTTAGACCCCAGACCCGCCTGCTGTCTGAGGTGGCAGGCCCTGAAGTGAATCTGGTTGTTTCCAGACAACTGCTTGTGGGGACAGATGGGCTGCCAGGCCTCCCACTTCTTCTGGGCCTCAAGGTCCTAGAGGCACAGCCCTCACTTCAGCTCTGCGCTGAGGACACCACGGCAGTTCCAGGTGAGTGAGGACACCTGTGAGGCCTCGCTGCCTGTGTGACCCCACAGGCCTCCCGAGCGCCGCTGCCCCTAAGCTGCTGCCGCACTCGGCAGGGACGGGGGCAGAGGGTGGTGACTGAAGGCACAGGTTGGCCGGGCTGGAGACTCAGCCTCCCCCTCAGCACGGGGGGCGGGGGCGGTCCCGCTTACTGAGTCCCGGCCCCTGACGGCCCTCTCTGTGGCCACAGGCGGGCGCCGACCCCCACGCTGCCCCGTGGGTGTTGCCTGGTCTGGTCTCTCACTTGCGGTCTGCCTGCACTTAACTGTTCTCATTGTGAAACCTTTCGAAAGGGCTTCCCTGGTGGCCTGGTGGTTAAGAATCCACCTGCCAATGCAGGAGGCATGAGTTCAATCCCTGGTCCAGAAAGGTCTCACATGCCTCAGAGCAGCAGCCCAGGCTGGAGCACCCATGTTGTGGAGCTCCACAGCAAGAGAAGCCGCCCGATGAGCAGGCCGCACAGCATAGCTAGAGTAGCCCCCACTCTCTGCAGCTAGAGAAAGCCCGTGCAAAGCAGCAAAGACCCAGCACAGATAACAATCAATAAGAGAAACAACAAAACCTTCTGATGTATTTCTTGGGCTCTCGCCTTAGCCCCAACCCCACCCCAATCCCACTGAGATGAACAGTAATCCCAATATGGTCCGAAGTTGTCTGAGTCTCTTCTCCAACCTGCGCCCCTGTTTCCCATCTGGAGCCAGCTGTTGCCTGTCTTGTGCCCCCAGACTCACACACTGGACTGTCTGAGCAACTGGCAGGTGATGCCCACGCCTGAATGTACTCCAGGATAACTGAAGTGGTGCTTTTGCACAAGAGCTAGTCTGTCGCTCTAAGTCCTAATTTTGCTCCAAGTTCTTTTTCTTCTCCTAAGCTTGCACCCCATCCATCTTACAGAACACAGCAAATCTTAACGACTGGGCTTCCTTGGCGGTTCAGTGGTAAAGAATCTACCTGCCAACGCAGGAGACACTGGTTCAATCTCTGGTCCAGGAAGATCCCACATGCCGTGGAGCAACTCAGCCCATGTGTCCCAACTACTGCGCCTGCGCTCTGGAGCCCACTTGCCCTAGAGCCCGTGCTCCACAAAAGAGAAGCCACCGCAATGAGAAGCCCGGGCACCACAGTGAAGAGTAGCCCCTGCTCGCCACGGCTAGAGAGAAGCCTGCGCAGCAGGAAGACCCGGCACAGCCAAAACTAAATACATCAATAAACAAAGAATGTAAGGTTTAAAAAAAATCCCTGACAACTGCAATTCACTAAGGATCACTACTCGGTGCTATCAGGACCACGCACTCCACACCCATTGCCTCAGGGAGCGCGGGAGGGTAGGTATGGCTTCCTGCCTGAGGCCCACGGTAGCCCAGACCCGGGACCTGAGCCCAGACGGCTGGTTCCGAGGCTGCACTGCACATGCTTGGCTGTGGCTGCACACCACATTCGACTCCTGCGTCACACATTTGATGAACCTCCCTGGGTGTCCCTTTCGGGCTCAGGGAGGTGTGGCAGGAAAGGACCATCACCTGGGAGACCGTGATGCCACCCCTCCTGGCCAGCTCCTCTTTGGCTTCTTCACTGGGGTATGGGTTGCTCAAATGGGAATAAAAGTATTCATTCAGCACTTCTGTGGCTTGCTTGCTGAAATTCTGCCGCTTACGCCTGAGAAGACAGACAGCCTCAGCCGGTGATCGTCCACGGGGCCTCGTCCCCGTCTCTGATCTCCTAGAGGCTGTGACAGCAGCAGTCAGCACTTCCTAGCCTTCCTGGAGGCTGTATGAGGGCCGCACCTACAGCTGTGGTCATAGCCCCTGCTTAGGCTGGGAGGCTCCCGTAACTCAGACCCAAACCAGCGCAGGGCTCGCTTCCTCTTCCTGAGGTCAGAGGTTAGGGGTGGGGCCTGACCTGGCGTCGAGGAACCTCGCGCGCAGGGCCATCACAGCCTCACAGGTGCTCTGCTTCAGCTGCATCTGGATGCTCTGGAACTTGCCGTGGATGACCCCCACCATGTGCTCTATCTCCGCGGGCGAGACGGGCCTGATCCTGCTCTGCTCCTGGAGAAGGTTGGTGACGTGCATGGTGAACTCACGGCAGGCCTGGGGTGGGGACACATGCCAGTTGGTGACCACCTAGCAGGTTGGCACGGAGCCCCGGGTGGGACCTGCCCCCCGAGCCTCTCATGCAGGCTGGCTACTGAGAAATGATGGCAAGGGGCTGGGGGCAAATCAGCCACCCCTGCTATGAGACCAAGCTCGTGGGCTCTCTGCTCGATGCTGCCAAGGGAAGGCAGTTTGTACTCCATGTTTTCCTTTGACAAACGTGCATTCCAATGGAAGATCACCTGTTCATATTTCTCTAGCTCGGAGTGGTACATCTGTCGGATCTGGGACAGCTTGGCCCTGTAGTCAGAGTGCTCAAGGCTACTGTCGTTTGGACGGCCACCTGGCGTTGCTGCGTTGGCTGCTGCCGACGCTCCCCTCCCTTGCTTCTCAGGCCTGGACACGCCCTCGGCCAGCAGCATGTTATCCAACCTCAGGAGCTGAGCATCAGGGGGGCCCACTTCCTGAATGCCATGGATGCTCGACACTGGATCAGAGAGAGGAGATGGAGTCAGTGCTTGTTGTTGGAGCAAAACCCACCACGACAGAGTGCTAGTACTGACCACATGTCTGAACATTCTTTATGCAGCCCTTTCGGGGAAAGAGACTATCTCATAACAGACATCAAATAACCCATGCTGATGCTGGTCTAGGTGCTGTGCTCAGGAGCCCAGCTGGGGTGCCAGGAGTGCAGGCAGGCACGCCACAGCCCACAGCCCACAGCTGGGTACATGTGGAGCTCCAGGCAGGGCAGGAGTGAGATGGCACTGGGTGCTGCAAAGCCTGAAGCCCTGAATCACACCTCCAGATGGGAGAGGCGGCACCTTCCAGAGGCTCATAGTGCATGGACAGGAATATGAAGCCTAGTGGCACCCTGGCTTTGGGAAGGCTGTGCTGGCATGTGTCTGAAACCAAGACCCCCCAAAACCAAGCTCCCTCACTGAGTCTCATTAACTTCTCTATCTAAAACCTTATTCCCTTTCTCATCCCCTTTGACTTCAACCCTGTGTTGTTCAGTCACAAAGTCATGTCTGACTCTTTTGTGACTCCATGGACTATAGCCCACCAGGCTCCTCTGTCCATGGGATTCTCCAGGCAAGAATACTGGAGTGGGTTGCCGTGCCCTCCTCCAGGGGATCTTCCCAACCCAGGGAGCAAACCCGAGTCTCTTGGTTGGCAGGTGGATTCTTTACCATTGAGCCACCTGTTAACATGTTAACTGAACACTAATCAACCAGTCAGATGACTAATATTCTGTTGTTGATGACATGGTTAAGGTGCTAAAATTGCTATCATAGATACTTTATCATTCATGTACAAACTCAGGTTGTGTCTCCAGGGCAAGATGAGCTAACAGGCACGGACCACCTGGAGAGTGAATCACAAGCCAGAAACATCCTGACTGTTGAAACTGTGATAATGAAATGTCACAAGATGATGCTTAATTCCAGCCTCTCTGTTCTCCCCCTTAAAAAAAATACCCTCATTCAAAGACTGAAGTGGGGTAGATCTGAAGCTTGTCTTCCACTCCCATGCTTGGCGCCCTGAAATAAACGCTGTACTTTCCTTCACCATGATCTGGTGTCAGTAGAGTGAATTTGCTTTTCAGGTGACTGAATTTTGGTTTGGTAATACATCTGTTGTGTGAGTGTGTTGAGGGGAGGGTTTCTGCTGTAAAATCAGAGAGGAAAAGATGGATCCAGAGGTGCCAGAAGAGATGAACTAACCCACTGAGAGATGGGTTAGTTTGAGCACAGACACAGCCGACTGGCTTTATAACATGCAGGAGGCATCCTAGCTAGGCGACGTGCTCAAGGGCAGGACTGGACAGGCAGTGGGTGGGCAGGGGACGAGCTGCTGCTGTCCAAGGGGTGCATGTCAGCCACGAGGCGGCCAGAGGGAGAGGCCCCAGACTGTGACCACCAGAATATGAAAGTCTTAGTCGCTCAGTTGTGTCTGACTCTTTGCGACCCCAGAGACTAGCCCACCAGGCTCCTCTGTCCAAGGCATTTCCTAGGCAAGAATACTGGAGTGGGCTGCCATTTCCTCTTCCAGGGGATCTTCCTGACCCAGGGATCCAACCTCTGCCTCCTATGTTTCCTGCACTGGCAGGTGGATTCTTTACCGTCTGAGCCACCAGGACTTGAGAAAAAGGAAGATGCTGTGACAACTCCCACATTCACCCTGGAAGGCGCTACTTTTTCCCACGCAGAGCACTCAAAACAGCAGGCAGGCAGGTGAAAAGGTGGTGTCAGGCTGGTCCCTGACACAGCTCAGCACAGATGTCTGGGTGGCTGCGAGGGAGCTGCTACCTGGGAGCTGGGGCTGAGCTGACCAGTTCAGGTGCAAGAAGGTATTTCTGAGTCCTCGGTGTGTGGCGTGTGTCTGGGAAGTCTGTTTTTATCTGCCTGTACCTTCAGGTACACCTATGAGAAGGCCACACCCCCTGAATGCTAGAAAATCAGCGTTTAAAGGGCAGGCAAAGGAGGGGATGGAAAGAGTTATGAGGCAGGTGGAGGAATAATCAGAAGTGGTAGCAGTGGGGTGAAAACATAGGCTTGGGGAAGATTGTTCAGTTCAGTTCAGTTCAGTTGCTCAGTTGTGTCCAACTCTTTGCAACTCCATGGACTGCAGCATGCCAGGCTTCCCTGTCCATCACCAACTCCTGGAGTTTCCTCAAACTCATGTCCATTGAGTCAGTGATGCCATCCAACCAGGGGAAGATTGTTACCCTCTGCAAAAGCGGCTGCAGGGCATGGTGGGGTTAAGCCTGACTAGCAAGTTCAGAGGAGGACGGGAGGCAGGCAGTTCGGGGAGGAGGCTGCTGCAGGGGTTACAGAGTGAGGCTCGGGTCCAGGGAGGACCTGTTTTTTCTCTGCTTTTTCAGTGATGAAACACATACCTGTGGAGACACAGGAAGGAAGGTTGAGGGGTGGTTCCTAAGGGGATGGGAGGCAGGGAATGCAGAAGGAGGTGATGACAGATGATATAGATTCCATGTAGTTCTGACTTTCAAGAAAAACAACGTTTTAAGTCTTTTCTTAGAAACAGGCTCTCAATATTATCAGCTACTACTTGACTTCAGTGCTCAAATAAGAACTGAGCTTAGGGAATTCCCTGGTGGTTCAGTGGTTAGGACTCAGCACTTTCACTGTTATGGCCTGGTTCAACCCCTGGTCCTGTAAGCCGCGTGGTGCAGCTAAAAAACAACAAAAAAAAGGATAATCCTATCATATAGACATTTGCTCATTAATCATGTGCCCCTTTCTTGTTCCCTATTTAACGGATGAACTTTTTTTGGTCAAAAACTCACTAGCGAAAACTGAAGGCGTTCAAGAGATATCCTTGCAGGAATTTTCCTCACATGCAGATTCAGGGACTCAACTCACACAAAAGAACCCTTTCCATTTAGTCTCACAGGGCTGCAACAGGGCTCTTTCTGAAAGAAGTAAAGGAAAAGGGTCCCTCTTATGAGTTGCAGGCCTTCCAGTTCAGAGACATAATGCTCTAACGGCCTTACTTGGTCTTCAAGAAGCGCCAGATGTAAAGGCTGGGGACTTCTGGACAGAGTGGAGCTGCGCTGCCTGATCCTTCTAAAGGCCCACCCCCTCCTAACTGCTCCTAACCCAGAGCAGATTATGGACATGCTCTTCCCTCATCCCTCTGTGTGTGCAGATCCTATTGATTCTACCTCGACGCCTGACCCACCATCCAACCCCTCCCTTCATGCCACTCCTAGAACCCTGCTGCGTTGACCCTTTCCTGCCCTCTGTGGCCTGTGGGGAAAGCTCTGCCCTCTGGTCCATCAGGCACACCTGCAAGCTGACTACCCTCAAACGCTGTCTTCATCATGCCAGTCTTCTGTTCAAAGACTTCAACCAGCTCTGCATCCACAGCGGCAGCCTAGACTCTGACACCTGGCACTCAGGGCCTTTCTTGACAGCCTTCCAAACCCGCCCTTGAGAACTTTCCCTCTTCTGGGCCCTTCATGGCCCTTGGAAGCACAGCGACTGTCTCAGGCTTGCTCAGCAGCTCCTCCCTAAGCACCCATGGGTCTGGCCTGGGCTCAGGAGTGACCGAGAGGGACACACACAGCACCCCCTACCCCCCAGAGAGGGCCCCCAGCACAGCCTGCCTCCCAGGGCTGGAGAGGTCCCTTCAGCTTCTCTCGTTACAGTTAGGGGCAGGAGTGGTCTGGGCTGGACACACGGCTGAGTGAAGGGTGGCTGGGAGCACGTGTGTGTGTGTGCGTGTGTGTGTGTGCATGTGTGTGTGTGACTCTGGGCTGTTGAGGAGTGCTTAGTGGTCTGTCTTTTGTTCTTTTTTTTTTTTTTGGCCACGCCTTGCAACTTGTGAGATCTCTGTTTCCCAACCAGGGATTGAACCTGGGTTAAGGCAGTGAAAGCACCGAATCCTGACCACTAGGGAACTCCCCTTTCACTCTTTTATTTAACCAACAGTGTGAAAAGAATACACTGGTCGTAGCAAACACCCTCCTCCAACAACACGAGAGACAATTCTACACATGGACGTCACCAGATGGTCAATACCAAAATCAGATTGATTACGCTCTTTGCAACCAAAGATTGAGAAGCTCTATACAGTCAGCACGGAGAAGGCAATGGCACCCCACTCCAGTACTCTTGCCTGGAAAATCCCATGGATGGAGGAGCCTGGTAGGCTGCAGTCCATGGGGTCGCTAAGAGTTGGGCACGACTGAGCGACTTCATTTTCACTTTTCACTTTAATGCATTGGAGAAGGAAATGGCAACCCACTCCAGTATTCTTGCCCGGAGAATCCCAGGGACAGAGGAACCTAGTGGGCTGCCATCTATGGAGTTGCACAGAGTTCGATGCGACTGAAGTGACTTAGCAGCAGCAGCAGCATACAGTCAGCAAAAACAAGACCTGGCTCAGATCATGAGCTCCTTATTGCAAAATTCAGGCTTAAATTGAAGAAATCTGAAGTTCCAATACTTTGGCCACTGATGCAAAGAGTCAACTCATTAGAAAAGACCCCAATCCTGCAAAAGATTGAAGGCAGGAGGAGAAGTGGGTGACAGAGGATGAGATGGCTGGAGGGCATCATCAACTCAGTGGACATGAGTTTGAGCAAACTCTGGGAGATGCTGAAGGACAGGAAAGCCTGGTGTGCTGCAGTCCACAGGGTTGCAAGGAGTCAGACAGGAATGAGCGACTGAACAACAATAACAAGTTGAAGAAACTAGGGAAAACCACTAGGCCATTCAGATATGACCTAAATCAAATCCCTTATGATTATACAGTGGAGGTGACACACAGATTCAAGGGATTAGACCTGGTGGACAAAGTGCCTGAAGAACTACGGACAGAGATTTGTAGCACTGTACAGGAGGCAGTGACCAAAATCATCCCCAAGAAAAAGAAATGCAAGAAAGCAAAGTGGTTGTCCGAGAAGGCCTTACAAATAGCTGACGCAAGAAGAAAAACAAAAGGCAAGGGAGAGAGGGAGAGGCATACGTGGCTGAATGCAGGGTCCCAGAGAACAGTAAGGGGAGACAAGAAGGCCTTCCTCAATGGGCAATTTAAGCAAGGGGGTTTCAGAAAAACATCTCATTGACTTAATTGAAGATGCTAAAACCTTTGTATAGATCACAACAAACTGGAACATTCTCAAAGAGATGGGAATACCAGACCACCTTACCTGTCTTCTCAGAAACCTGTATGAGGGTCAAGAAGCAACAGTTAGAACTGGACATGAAATTGGTTCAAAACTGGGAAAGGAGTACAACAAGGCTGTAAATTGTCACCCTGCTAATTTAATTTATATACAGAGAACATCATATGACATGTTGGGCCGGATGAATCAAAAACTGGAAATAAGATTGCCGAGAGAAATATCAACAACCTCAGATACACAGATGATACCACTGTAATGGCAGAAAGTGAAGAGGAACGTAAAGAATCTCTTGATGAAGGTGAAAGAGGAGAGTGAAAAAGCTGGCTTAAAACTCCACCTTCAAAAAACTAAGATCATGGCATCTGGTTCCATTACTTCATGGCAAATAGATGGGGAGAAAGTGGAAGCAGTGACAGATTTTATTTTCTCAGGCTCCAAAATCACTGCGGATGGTGACAGCAGCCATGAAATTAAAAGACGCTTGCTACTTGGAAGGAAAGCTATGACAAACCTAGACAATGTATTAAAAAGCAGAGATGTCACTTTGCTGACAAAGGTAATATAGTCAATGCTATGACTTTTCCAGTAGTCATGTATGGATGTGAGAGTTGGACCATAAAGAAGGCTGAGCGCTGAAGAACTGATACTTTGGAATTGTGGTACTGGTGAAGACTCTTGAGAATTCCATGGACTGCAAGGACATCAAACCAGTCAATCCTAAAGGAAACTGACCTTGAATATTCATTGGAAGGACTGATGCTGAAGCTGAAGCTCCAACACATTGTCAGTGAAGAGCTGACTCACTGGAAATGACACTGATGATGGGGAAGATTGAAGGCAAAAAGAGAAAGGGGTGTCAGAGGACAAGATGGTTAGATAGCATCACTGACTCAGTGGACATGAATCTGAGCAAACTCCAGGAGATAGTCGAGGACAGAGGAGTCTGGCATGTTACAGTCCATGAGGCTGCAAAGAGTTGGACATGACTTATTCACTGAGCAATGACAGCAAAGCATCTGAGAACCCATCATAAGTCAAGTACCCAACCAGGTGCGGAGATTAAAAAAACACACACACACCAGAAAACTGTGGGACCTATTCTCAACTGAAAACCCTCACAGAGAACTCTGAGAACAAAGAGAGCACCCTTTTCTCATACCTCGTTATGGGGTATGCATTACTGTGACCTTTTTTGGAGGGGTGCTTTGAAATGCTGATTAACATCTTCAAATTCCTGTTCTGAGAACTGACCCTACAGGAACACGGACACCAGTAGATGTTATATTTATAGGACACACAAGACCACACTGAAACTGTGAAAAACCAAACCTGCCTAGATGCCCAGGAATAAGGATACTCCTGGGCAGCGGATTGGCCCCAGGGTAGCCAGCAGCAGCAGAGGGACCCTGGAGCCCTCTGCTCCTAGGCGTCCTCCAACATACGCACCAGCCTTCCCCAGACTCCCTTCCAAGCTACTCCAGCAGGAGCTTTGCCTTGACTTTTGAGTTGCACAGCCATTGACGGTTTACATGCTCAATGAGGACCAGCAGTGGGACAACCAGGGCACCAGGCAAGTCACCCAGCTACATGGAGCAGCTGAAGGGCATGTCCCTGCTAGTCAAGGCCTGACAAAACATGGTCCACTGGAGAAGGGAATGGCAAACCACTTCAGTATTCTTGCCTTGAGAACCCCATGAACAGTATGAAAGGGCAAAATGCTATGATACTGAAAGATGAACTCCCCAGGTCAGTAGATGTTCAATAAACCAATGGGGAAGAGAGGAGAAATACCTACAAAAAGAATGAAGAGGCAGAGCCAAAACAGAAACAACATCCAGTTGTGGATGTATCTCATGGTGAAAATAAAGTCCAATGCTGTAAAGAACAATACTGCATAGGAACCTGGAATGTTAGGTCCATGACTCAGGGTAAACCAGAAGTAGTCAAACAGGAGATGGCAAGAGTGAACATCGACATTTTAGGAATCAGTGAACTAAAATGTACTGGAATGGGCAAATTTAATTCAGATGACCATTATATCTACTACTGTGGGCAAGAATTCCTTGGAAGGAATGGAGTAGCTAGCCCTCATAGTCAACAAAAGAGTCCGAAATGCAGTACTTGGTTGCAATCTCAAAAATGACGCAATGATCTTGGTTCATTTCCAAGGCAAACCACTCAACATCACAGTAATCCAAGTCTATGCCCCAATCACTAATGCCGAAGAAGCTGAAGCTGAATGGTTCTATGATGACTTACAAGACCTTCTAGAACTAACACCAAAAAAAGAGATGTCCTTTTCATCACAGGGGACTGGAATGCAAAAGTAGGAAGTCAAGAGATACCTGGAGTAATAGGCAAGTTGGGCCTTGGATTACAAAATGAAGCACAGCAAAGGCTAACAGAGTTTTGCAAAGAGAACACACTGGTCATAGCAAACACCTTCTTCCAACAGCACAAGAGATGACTTTACACATGGATATCACCAGATGGTCAATATCGAAATCAGATCGATTATATACTTTGCAGCTGAAGATGAAGAAACTCTATACAGTTAGTAAAAACAAGACCTGGAGCTGGCTGTGATTCAGATCATGAACTCCTTATTGCAAAATTGAAGAAAGTAGGGAAAACCACTAGGCCATTCAGGTATGACCTAAATCAAATCCCTATGATTATACAATGGAAGTGACAAACAGATTCTATATACTAGACGTGGTAGATGGAGCGCCTGAAGGACTGTGGAAGAGGGTTCATAACACTGTACAGGAGGCGGTGACCAAAACCATCCCCAAGAAAAAGAAATGCCAGAAAGCAAAGTGGCTGTCTGAGAAGGCCTTACAAGCAGCTGAGAAAAGAAGAGAAGTGAAAGGCAAAGGGGAAAGGGAAAGATACACCCAACTGAATGCAGAGTTCCAGAGAGTACCAAGGGGAGACAAGAAAGCCTTCTTAAGTGAACATTGCAAAGAAATAGAGGAACACAATATAAAGGGAACGTCTGCTGCTGCTGCTGCTAAGTCGCTTCATTCGTGTCCAACTCTGTGCGACCCCATAGACGGCAGCCCACCAGGCTCCCCTGTCCCTGGGATTCTCCAGGCAAGAACGCTGGAGTGGGTTGCCGTTTCCTTCTCCGATGCATGAAAGTGAAAAGTGAAAGTGAAGTCGCTCGGTCGTATCCGACTCTTAGCGACCCCATGGACTGCAGCCTACTAGGCTCCTCCGTCCATGGGATTTTCCAGGCAAGAGTACTGGAGTGGGCTGCCAAAACTAGAAATACCAAGGGAACATTTCATGCAAAGATGGGCTCAATAAAGGACGGAAACGACAGAAGCAGAAGACGTTAAGAAGAGGTAGCCAGAATATACAGAAGAACTACTAAAAAGCTCTTAATGACCCAGAAAACCATGATGGTGTGGTCATTCGCCTAGAGCCAGACATCCTAGAGTGTGAAGTCAAGTGGGCCTTAGGAAGCATCACTACAAACAAAGCTTGTGGAGGTGATGGAATCCCAGATAAGCCATTTCTAATTAGAAAAACTGATGCTGTTAAAGTGTTGTACTCAATATGTCAGCAAATTTGGAAAACTCAGCAATGGCCACAAGACACAGGACTGGAAAAGGTCAGTTTTCATTCCAATCCCAAAGAAAAGCAATGCCAAAGAATGTTCAAATTACCATACAATTGCACTCATTTCATATGCTAGCAAGATTATGTTCAAAATTCTCCAAGCTAGGCTTCAGCAGTACATGAACTGAGAACTTCTAGATGTACAAGGTAGATTTAGAAAAAGCAGAGGGATCAGAGAAAAAAATTGCCAACATCTTCTGGATCATAGAAAAAAGCAAGACAATTCCAAACAAAAACACATCTATTTCTGCTTCATTGGCTACTCTAAAGCCTTTGACTGTGTGGATGACAACAAACTGTGGAATATTCTTGAAGAGATGAGAATACCAGACCACCTTACCTGCCTCCTGAGAAACCTGTATGCAGGACAAGAAGCAACAGTTAGAACTGGACATGGAAAAATGGACTGGTTCCAAATTGGGAAAGGAGTATGTCAAGGCTGTATATTGTCACCTTGCTTATTTAACTTACAT